>NC_057890.1:0-600000 GCF_019740435.1 Gambusia affinis
TTTTCACCACAGGCTGCCCCAGGTCCTCCTTAAGAGCTGCTTGAAATGGTTTTCTGAAACCAAACCGACTGATGAGGCCGTGGAATTTCCTTTTATTACCTGATAATATTGATTTGATTAAAGGTCTCAGAGAGAACTTCCTGTTCCTGTTAGTGGGAGGCTGAAGAGCAGGAAGATCATAGCTGCTTTCAAGAGGAACAAAAAACCATCTGTGTGCATGCAAAGGTCAGATAAAACCAAGAGCCTTGTACTATTGATCATGGGAAATTTCTTAGGTACCAGAAATGGTTGCTGAGCACTTTAACACAAGTTGTGTATCATTTTCCTATAACGGGTGGTACAGAAACACAAAATGGTGTTTATTAGTTAGTACACTGCCTTAGTCTTTACTATCTTGTTCTCTAAGGCTAGAGGGAGACAGAGGAGCTTGGGCAACCAGTGGGTATAATCCACGGCATCACGAGGAAAGGATATCCAAGAAACCATAACAGAGTCTTCTCAGGAAGTCACAGGAAAGCACCATTACTGACAAAATACTCAGGCGATGAAGTGCTGAGAGTCCACTCCTTTTGAATCCTGGAGATAATGAGCTGATGCAACTCAGATGCGCTGCAGTGTGGACACACCTAACCAAGGCGATGGTCTCTGGCGCCCTCTGGTGGGTAAACAGTAAAGCAGCAGGAGAAAAAGAACCCACAAAAAAGAACCAAAAAACCCTGGTACCCAATACGGGGAAGGTCTGGCTGTGAACCGCTGTGATTAATGACCCAGCTGAAAGATTCCAGGGACGATGGAGATATGATGAGCTTATTTGGGAGGTGGACAATGTGGAGCCCTTTCCAAGAAGAAACTTTGTAAGAAGTAAATTGTAAATATTGATTTGTGAAATGAACTGTTAGTCTCACTTTTTGAGATTACTGGTGTCATCTTGTTGAGCGCAAAGCAATAAAGTCAAGCACAAGGAGGAGGGGGGACTCAAAAACAGCTTTAGCCACTTAGCGATGCTTGTTCACTTCCATCAGACTGCAGCTTAGTTTCAATAAAAGGTTAAAAAAAGATGATCTGTGACATTGATCCAGATTGAAGCTCAGTTGACAAGAAGATAATCTGAATATCAAATAAACTGTTTTCCTTTGACGTCTGAATAAAAAAGCTGGGTTTAAATGATGCTTTTGGTGGCTACAAATGGGTAATAAGGTTGTTATAGGTGTGAGAGAGACTGAAGTCAGAAACATTTCTACAGCATTTAGTTACTTTTACTTTAATTTCTTTAGTTTTGTATTGAAAACCTGTTATAAAAATAGCCATAAATCACTGTATGATTATTGAGTTATCAATCTATCTGAAGAAGTTGTCTATCAGTAACTAAGAGAAATAAGATTTTTTTTTCTGAGTCTAAATGTTGTCAAGAACAATATTCACTGTTTAACCTAAAATCTATTTTCTGCTGCTTCCATAGAGGCTTAAGGTCACTGTTGTAGAAAAGGATCTTGACTAGTTATGTATTGTTTCCAATCCCAGCCCAGCTCTTTGGGACAGAAACACAAAATGGTTCAATCAGGCAGAACCTATTCTGTATGAGGAGAGGAAGGGGAATCAAAGTGCATAAAACTATTTTCTTCTGAGAGTTTGTGAATATCAGATGTAGTTTAATGCTTCAGATCGAAATTTTTATGAGACTTTCTGAACTTCCCACATAATTAGTGAAAGAACAAATCTAAACACAAATGGAAAAAAACTAGTTTCAGAAAGTGTAGTGGTTAAACAAAATGTCACGCTTTTTTTTCTCTCTCTCTTTGGAATATCCATGCTGTTCTCTCAGAATACAGATTATTGTCAATGAAAGATGAAATACGTCCATCTGATTTTTTTTACAAGCAGATTTTTAATGCACAACTTGGAAATTATGGACTAGTAAGAACTGCTTTGTGATGTTTCAGTAATAGCTATGATGACAGTGAAAGGTGTTCTGCAGCTCAAGCACATGTTTGGATATATTTGATACAATATTTCTGTTTATAAAGAATTGCATTAGAGCGAACAGATTAAAATCATAATAACATAATAATCAGAAAAATGATGTCCCACTTTGTTCCTTTTATTTCTGTTTATACAGAAACCGTCACTAGATGGCAGCACACGTCTATGTAAATCCTTTAAAGTTTCTCTGCTGTTTTACTGAGGAAACCAATCAGTGAACATTTAGTTTGTTCCTCCTCTAAACTCATCTATGATGATGAGAAAGTAAAACTGATGCAGCTCTTTTCCTGCGATGCCTATTCATTACTTCTCACATCCCCATTTAAAGCTGCAGAGGTTTCAACATGGAGGTGGTCTCTAATCGCTTTGATTACTGTTTCCATTAAATTAATTCAAGTTAATTGATTACATGGTAAGTGGCAGATTCTTTTCCTTTGTCTCCCTCATTTCAACAAATAAGAGTCAGAGGCCGGCGGCTCCCAGCAGCTGGGTCCGTTTCTACCGAAACCAAGCGAGGACAGCGCCTGCAGCACTTAGTGTCCTTTAATTGCCATTTACATAGCAGGATAATCATTATTTTTTATGTCTCTGTTGGGAACTGGAGTTTTGGTTTTCTCTGTGGGATTTCTCTGTTTGCCTGCTGCTTCCACCTTCCTCCACCAGATGGTGACAAGAGGCTGTACACCTTGGAGGGCGTGGCCCCTGACTCTGTCGGTGCATCTGTGATTCATCACTCATCATGCAGGAGTATATGAGAAGCAGACTGCCAGCACTTCAGCACCTGAGTGTTTGCCAGTAATGGTACTCTGAGCCCCTTAGAGAAAGCTCTCTGTGTTTTCCCTAGAAATACTTCTAGTAATCGACTCTTGTTGCCTCTCTCTCTCTCAGGTGTTTCCTCGTGACGCCTTGGAAGTTTCCTTGTGAAGCCCTAGTCCTGGCATTTTGGATTTTGTCCCCCGTGACGCTGTGGATCGTTACCCACCTGAGTCCCTTCTTTACCGCTGCAGATTAACCATAAACCGTTCCTGGATTTCCCAGCTGCCAGTCGCCTCGCTCCTGTTTTTCAACATGCCTGAACTTACCTGTCCACCCTCAACTGCAGCTGCCACATCATCAACCCAGAACTCTAGAGATATCTCTCTGGAACCTGGATCATCTCAAAGACACCCACAAAGAAACCAAAACCACGAAAAAGCAGTACCTGAGTGAAGTTGCCCCCCCACCTTCTTTCAAATGAGAGCAAAATTGGTGTTAAACATTTGTACTGGTTTGTGCAGCAAAATTTTTTGTTTGTGCTGCTTTGGCTTTGAAGATATTAATGAAAGGTTAAAGGTCAACCAGCGCCCCCACACAAACACACTTTTATAAAATCAAACAAAATAGGTGTCAATCACCTCAGCTACGTTTGTGCAGCAAAAATTTTGTGTTTCTATTTGTCTTAATATCTTTAGAGCTAAAGAAATTAAGAAAAATGTTCTCTAGGGGTCATCAGAGGTCAACCAGCCCCCCCACCTTCTTCAAATCAGATGAAATGGGTGTAAATTAACTTGGCTCCATTTGTGCTAGTTTGTGCAGAAAAAAGTTTAATTTGTGTTGCTATGATTTTAAAAATGTAAAGAAAAATGTTCTCAAGGGGTCATCGGAGGTCAACCACTCCTGTGGCCCTGTTCACATTTGCAAAAATAAATAAACTTGGTGTCAATCAACTGTGCTACGTCTGTGCAGCAAAAATTTGGTTTCTGCAGCTTTGGCTTTGAAGATATTAATTACAGTTTAAACTTTTTGATGTGAAGACTGTTGGTTTTGCTTTGAACATATGACTGAAAACTTAAAGCAAAGAAGCTTCACTTATTCCGTTATGACCAACTTATGATAACAATTGTTTACAAATGACTTTTATTTACCTTGATTATCTGGCTTTACAATTCATAGCACAGAATATTCAACATTTACAATAAAAGATTAATTTGTTTAAAGAACACTACATTCTGTCATGTTCCGTGTTTTTCTTTGTGTTTATTTCGAGTTTTCTGTGTTTCTACGTCTCCGTGTTGTCCTGTCTCCCTTTGATTATTTCCCGGGTGTGTCTCGTCCCCTGATTACCTCATGTGTATTTAGTGTCAACTGTGTGTCTGTGTCTTTGTCGGGTCCTCGTTGATTGTCGCATCAACTCAGTCTGCCTGTTCTGTTTGCCACGCATAGTATTCTGTTGCTACCGGTGTGAGCCCTGGTTTCTGCTCAGCCGTGCCGCCAGATTCTTGTGGATGTTTGGAGCATAATTTATTATTAAAACATCATTACTCATATCATTCTGGGTCTGCTCCGTCCTGCCTCATAACCTCACCACACCACTATATGACACATTCAACCTTTATTTTTGTGTCACCAGGCGCTCAAAGTTCCCCTTCTGGTGCATGAAATGTTATTTTGGTGTTATAGATGTTGAAAGACCTTTATCAACCCGTTCTAGATTGATGAAAACATTCTTGGCAAATGCTTTCGCTTTTGTCCGTCTTGCGCCGGTCCAAGAATTTCACCTCTAGCAGCGCGATGCTTTGAACACTCAAATTTTTTCAAAGTAAACGCTTCGAGTCCCGGCAAGACACTCAGCTAAGAGCATAAAGGGGGGCGCCGAGAGGCAGGGGTGGGACAAACGTTGGCTCACCTCGTGGCAGACCATCAACTAGATCTCAAGATCCAACTATGAGCTTTTTAACTGCAGCAACTTTAAGATACGCTATTGGAGCTGGAATTACCGCGGCTGCTGGCAACAGACTTGCCCTCCAATGGATCCTCGTTAAAGGATTTAAAGTGTACGCATTCCAATTACAGGGCCTCGAGTGAGTCCTGTATTGTTATTTTTCGTCACTACCTCCCCGAGTCGAGAGTGGGTAATTTGCACACCTGCCTCCATATGGAGCAAATATTAATAAATATCCTGCAAATGTGCCCTGAAAACAGTCTAACGTACTAGATCTTAGCCTTGCAAAGCTCCAGGCCTGGTTCTTTGCATTAAAATACACAGAGAACCAGGCCTGGAGCGCCACATGGAGCAAATATTAAATAAATAAGCCCGAAATCAAGCACTGAAAGCGGCTTGGAGCAAAATGGACTACATCAACCAGTACATACACCCTGGAAGGTCGTGCCCTTGGTAGGGCGAGGAAGGAGGACTGAAGGGGGCCGGGGGCTTCCATGGCCGCAGGGGTGGGGCCCTGGCCGGCCATGAAGGCCCGTCTGTACCCTGCTCTGCCCTGGTGGGTGACAGATGGACCTTAGGCTGGGAACCGTCACCCAGGTGACGGTTCCCAGCCTAAGGTTCTGGTAGTTTTGGTTGTTTGAAACTGGAACCAAGTCAAAATGTTGAGTTTCATGAGAGCTGAGCTATAAGAAGAGTGATTTAGGAAAACTAATCAGAGGACATGAAATAGCTTGTGGCAACTTATTGCAGCAAAACATTTATAGTTAACAGCTTTCATAGAAAGAAGCAAGAATGATTGAAATTGATCCGTGAGGCTCTTTGTTTCACTCTCCTTCCCGCCCCCGTTTTATCATACTGGCGTGACCTATTAGTGCTGGCATCATGAAAAAGTGTGAAGCACAGAGGAGTCGCTCCCCATCAGGGTATAAATACAGAGAACCAGCAGTAGCAGTTACCTGATCCTGTTTCTGTCATCTGAGCTGGACACCAAGACAACATGACATCTGGCACCATAAAGGTAAGAAAATACACATGTTCGTTTTACATTCTAGTTTAATGGAACATTTAGTGATTATTTGCAGAGTACTAAAATGGTTGAACACATTTTCTTGAAATACTCAAGTTTTAAATTGTTTGAAGAAAATTGACTGAACCTTAGAATTTCTTCAAATATTTCACTGAGCTTTCAGATGCAAATATTTTATCTAACCATTTTATGGTATAGCTATTCTTTATTCATATATGGGTGAACAAGGGGCCTTTTTAAAATTTTTAATAATTTTGTAGAAGCTGGCAGGGTGATGATTGCAGCTCTCCTTTTGACTTGTCTGTATCCCACAGGGTCTGAGGGGGTTCACGTTGACCAACCTGCTCACCCTTTTGTTACTTGCATCTTTCATCTCACATTCATGGAGCGTGCCAAAAGTAACTGTGTCTTTTGGTTTTGTTTGTTTGTTTGTTTGTTTTACTGTAATGAACAAAAGTGTTGATTTGCAAAATTAAAAACTGGATAAAGCTTTCTTTGTTTTGTCTTCAGGGCTCATTTCAACGACGAAACTGGACACCGCAGGCGATGTTGTACTTAAAAGGAACACGTATGTATTTGGTCTTTTAATGATTGACATTCAAGGTTATATATTATTTTAAAAGTATATCATTGTACTCATTTATTCATATCATTGAAACCTTTTCACATTTTGTCATATTTCTGGTCTTTAACAAGTCATTTGAAAAGTGTGTAATGTTATCAGGCTAATAAATAATGGGAAAATATTTTTAAAGATGTCTGTATTTGCCATAACAAGCAGTGAGAGGAAGTGAGCTCAAGCTCTTATCTGTGATGAGGACACTGATGTCCTACCAGAGCGTTCTGTCTGAAAATGAGGGTTCATTAGATATTAACCAACAGGAATCAACATCCAGTAAATAGAAAATATTGATTAAAGATTGAAAAAAATTTCCAAAATTTCAAGAAAAAATAAAAATTATGTCCATGTTAACCAACTAGTACAGTAGTTTGAGAGTCATAAAATTATTAAAATGCCAACTCAAATTATTTAGACAACCGTATAGAAATACATGTGTGATTAAGTTCATTCTTAAGACATGGTTATGTTACTGTCAGGTGGGCTGCACTGACTGGGCGAGGTTCAAAGCACAGACTGGACAGGCGCACATAATAATCAGAAAAATCATTCAGTGTGAAAAAGGAAAAGAGTTGCCAATAGAAACAACAGGAGTGAAACCTTCCCAGTATTGTGTTTCTATTATAACTGCTGCAACCATTTGACTGTTATGGTAACCACTGATCTCTCTCTAGGCTCTATGGTTAAATACTTGCTTGTTTATTGTTCTGTCTTAGCTTTGATTCATCATTCTTTGTAAGTTTAGAATGAAACTTGACTAGGAAACTTTTTGTCTCTTTCTCTTCTTTAGTCTTAAGCCTCCATGTTTTCATAACTATCTGCCTTCACTGAATCTATCTATCAATTTATCAATCACTCTGTTTTATTTATACCATCAGGTAGATTTGGTTACAGTGGGGTGAGTCAGTCTTCTTGCCAGAAAGAAAACTTTACATGAACACAACAATAAAAAATTAAATACAATTAAAAACCCTCAAATATAGCATCCTCTTTAGAACAATTAGGTCATGCAACACTCTGGGTATGTGCTTGATGACGTAATGACATTGTAACATAACATGTAGCTCAAAAACTTCGATTTTGCATAATACCTTCTTTATACATGCATTTAATGATTATCCTGAGTTCCTGTCTGCATTTTGGTCCAACTCCAACACCACCATTTATAAGTTTTCCAATATTTGTGTTGATCTATCACATAAAACCCTAATGAACTAAACTGAAGCCTGTGGTTATCATGTGACGAAATGTGAAAATGTTCAAGGAATGAAAAGATTTATGAGCCACTTTATGCCATAATATTCAAGCTCAAATATTTTAATGAATAGTTTGTTTTTACTAACACAGCTGGAAAATGTGTTCAGAATGGCCATATTTGATCCAAACTGTTGTGCCTACATTTAAAGGGGGAAAAAATTTTATTTCTAAGGAAGTGAAACTGACTTTTAATACTTTTTGTCAGAGGGCCGTAGGTTCATCTCTGAGGACCGAAAGGAAGGAGATGTCTATGACACGCTACACTTAGGTACAACAATGTTTATTTGGTTCACAGTTGAGCTAAATTAATGTTCATTCTGAGTAAGTTTTGTTTATAGTTTGAAAACAGTCAGAGTTCCCACGCTCCGCAACAGACCTGAAATCAGAACTCAGCTGTTTGGAATACTTCTGATGTGTGTGTGCTTTTTGTTTTTTGTTTCTTTCAGAGACCCGCAGTCAAAACACAGAGAAGCTGAGTGTTGGCCAGGCAGCCACAGTGCTTCTCAAGATCCTGCAGCAAGCCAGAGAGGGAGGTGACCACTCAGTCTGACCGCTTGTTTTCTGGTGTTGTTCCAAAAGTTATTTGCTGTCCTGTTCTCCAGAACTGCCTGAGGTTTTTTCATGGTGTTATGCTTAAAGTTCTATGATATGATGTTTGTCTCTTTTTTCTCTTCTAGCCGATGAAGCTCCAGATGAGGTGTATTTCCCAGTGTGGAAGAGAGAATACTTCTGACATCAACAATAATCATCATATTTCAGAATTTTTGTATTTGTGTTTGGTGCAACACTGTCAAAAAGCTGCATTGTAAATATTAATTATCTCACTGTGTTTAAAATGATATTTTAATAAACACTTGGGAATTATTGCACTTTAGGTCTGAGGTTGACTTAAATGTTTGTTACTGAATGCAGATTGTATGAATGGGCAGTGATTTTATTTCAGTGAATGTGTAAAAGTCAAGTTTATTTGTGTAGCACATTTCAACAACAACGCAGATCAAAGTCGTTTGCATCAGAGCTCTGAGGACCTTTTGGGGCCCCGACAGGACTGTGACCTGCTGCTGCACACCTGGCATGAATGAATGGGTGATTACCAGGTTTCTATAGGCAGGCAAAGGCAGTGATTCGGTTGTGCTGGAGAAGGACACATCTGAAACATGTCCCCTGTGGGCCCTGAGGACAAGGGCCTGGGGGCCACTGCTTTACATGATCAAAACACGACGCAGTAATTATGTTGGGAACAGCAAATATGCAACAAACATTATATTTTTCCAAATAGCATCATCAAAATCAAGGATTGTTGTCATGAAATATACATCAGATATATGGATCAAAGTTCCAGGTTTTATCAGTCAAAAGCACCTGGAGCCGTTTGGCTTTTAGTCTTGATTTAAAGGATCTTAGTGTTTCTAGAGGTTTGATCCTGATTAGAGGAACATGAAAACTGAATGCTCCTCTTCTCCATGTTTGGTTCTGGATGCAGAGCAGACCAGAAACAGAAATAAATGGATTTTTCAATAATATTCTAATTTATGGAATGGGTCTGATGGTTTATTTGATGTAGCTAACTAATCAGTTTAGAGAAACAGCAAGAGTCAAAGAGAAGTTTAAATTTCAGAAGTTTGTAGATTTTTTATAATTAAAAAAACAAAGACATTGTGTATGTTTATGAAATAAAGGTTAGATCCAATCATTTCCTGAAATATTTTGAACAGCATCTTTTCTTTATGGATCCTGACTGGTACAACTAAAGTTGTGTGAAAGTAGAAGTAAAATGATAATTGTTATTTAATCTCTACGTTTATTGAATGTGTTGGCCAGTCAGTGGAACCAGGAAAGATTCTGAACTTAAATTATTGATTTTAATTCCCTGACTCTCCTGGCTGCTTTTTCTTGCCTTCTGGCACTGACCCCAGCATAAAAGGAGCCTTGATGTTCAACCGGTCCCTCTCTGCCTCCTCTTCTTCATTGTATGGCTCATCATCATCATCATCCTCCACATCACTGTGGTGCGGGGTGGAATGGAGGGAGGCAGAGGGAGACGGAGGCACTGAAGCTGGCCGAGGATAACGGAAACCCTCAGTCTGTGAAGACAACACAGAATGAGCCTTTTCATTAGCAGTCTTACCATCTAGAACTTTTATGTGATCATTTTACCCAGAGCAGTTTCTTAAATAGGAAAGGAATATGTCTGATCTTACCTGGGAATGTCTTATTAAATCAATAGGAATTTGTTCCTGCTCTTTGGAGAAACTTCACATAAAAGGGAAACATTTCAACTCCCTTACCATGGGAATATTTACTTGCCTTTAGAGGACCTTTGTTATCCATCTTGTACTTGTCTGGGAAACTTCTGCTAAGTGCCAGATGACGGGCGTGTGTGTAGAACTGTCACAAGAAAAGATAGATGCCAAAAAAGTCCATCAAAACATCTTGTATGTAGTTTTTTACTTTGTCCATGCATTAGTTTATTTTTTACTTAGGTTCTTTTTTCACAAAGTAAAAATATGAACCACAAACATTATGAAAATTCTTGCTGTTCAATTTGATTTTGAAACAAAAATCAAGTGTCTTTATAGAGTTCCTATACAAGATTCTCACTCCCTTTGATGTTTTATCATTTATTGCTTTTACTAATCAATTATGATAATTATGATCAACAAACTTTCCCCAAAAACCCTCAGGGTTCAGAGTGAAAACTGAATTCTATAAAAAAAATAATGACAAATAAAATTATTTAAAAGGGGAGTATTATGTTAAATTGACTTTTTTAACTTTACACCATGTTGTAATGTTATTCCTCTTCAATATCATGGAGTGTTTCTTTGAGTATTTCTTGTATGTTTGAGAAATCCTTGTATCTCTCATGGCAACCGTTTAGGGGTGCCTAAATGTTTGCTTTTTGGAGCTGTCTTCCCCACTCAGCTCCACCAGACAAGCAGCAGCAGCAATTAGAAAACTTCTGGAGGAGTTCCACCAGGTTTTTTCTGAACTCATCTTGCAAACTACTTCTCATCCATCACTTCTAATCCTTGTGATTGGGATAATGGAGGAACATTGTTGTGACAACATTCTTAAGGCGGAGAGTATGAAAGAGTAGGAGCTTTTTAAAGAGACAGATGCCCAATGACAAGGGACTAAACTACAAAGCTGACAGATGGAACAGTTAATCTGGAAGAATGGAGAAGTGCAGCCTAACAGCAATCCACACAGAGGACCAATTCATAAATACACACTGAAAAGGTGAATATTAATACAATCACTTATTTTTTTATTGATCATTGATTGATCCGCAAAAGCAACTAATAGGGTAAAAAAAAAAAATCAGAAGGGTACTTTTTGTAGGGACTGTTAATTTAATTTGGTATTAATGCTGCTTGACACAGTCCCACTCTAGAAGAGTTTTTGAGATTTATTTGTTGGCAACAATAACACAAAGTTAACTTGTGCATCACTTGCACATCTCCAGCAGAGAAAAGGAAGCGTCAGGATAGTCATTAGATTTTAACTGATTGTCATATTTTTTTGTTTTTGGAAACACCATCACACTCATCTACTGGGACGTATTTGTGAGTGACAACCACAGTTTAACTGAAGGAGAGGCATTGGTTTTAACCAGTTAAACTGTTTCTCAGTGTGTTCGAAACAGACCCTTCCTAAGTATCTCCAGTCCAGCAGGTCTGACAGCCTCTCGGTTCGGTTCCTCTGGATGATGCGCTGACGTCGAGACTGCTGACAAAAACTGAACATGAACTGGGTCAGCTGGTTGCAGGATTCCTCAGCAGATTTGAACCGACGGTCCACAATGTAGATACCTACAACAGAAAAGAGGTTTGAAGGAACACTGACCTGAGATGAAGAAAGATGGAGCATTGAAGCATTTGTGTGCGTATTACCATAGGCAGAAGGGTCTGAGACATGCTCCTCCATAAAACAGCCAAACCCTGACAGATTGGTTGTGACACTTGGTATGCCCATCACAGTACACTCACCTGGAAAAGACACATACAGCACACCTGTATGCTTAAAGGTTGGATTGCGAAGACAAGTAAATTAACAAAATGTTGCATCTCAATGATTACAAATAAGAAAACTGCAGCAGAGCCTTGGTAAAGTATTGATAGACCTTTAACCTTTTCAAGCTTTTCAAGCATTTGTATTCATATACCTTACTTAACTCCTCAAATAAAATCTAAGAGTGTCATTTGTCTTTATAAGTCCTCTAATTATTAACTAGAATCCAGCTGTGTGTAATTTAATCTGAGTCTATATGCAGGTTGTCAGAAAAAGGAGATGTCACCTTACAACTTAGCAGAGAACCAGTAAAGTGAGCATGTGAGCACAACAACAGAACCAGTCAATGAAAACATCTGTAGGGTGGAAGAACCCTAAAGGCTACAAAGTGTTAAAGAAGACATATTGGTTGATATCCTCCAGGCAGTCAAACCAAGCTCAAGATGGAGAAAAAACTCTGCAGCAAGAGAAGAGAACCAAAGGCCCACAGAGGAGCAGAGGACTGTCTTGTGAAGAGAATTCAACCCCTAACCTCCCTGAACTGTGGTTAAGGCTGGGCTCTCTCATCAGTTGTGGCTCAGACACTATAGACCAGGGATGCCCAAGTCCAGTCCTGTAGAGCTCCAACCCTGCAACTTTTACATGCTCCAACACGCCTGAGCCAAAAGGTCAACCAGCTAACGAGGCTTTCTTTTGATTCAGGTGTTTTGGAGAAGGATTGCAACTAAACTTTGCAGGGTAGTAGCTCTTGAGGACTGGACTTGGCCACCCTGCTCAGACAACAACAAAGTACTTGGTCATCTAGAGGAAATTCATCAGAGGAAGAAGACAGTAGACTACAGCCTGCGTTTCAACAAAAAACCATCCATCCATCTTCTTCCCCTAATCCGGGGTCGGGTTGCGGGGGTAGCAGCTTCAGAAGGGAGGCCCAGACTTCCCTCTCCCCAGCCACTTTTTCAAGCTCCTCCAGAGGAATCCCAAGGCGTTCCCTGGCCAGCCAAGAGACATTGTCCCTCCAGCGTGTCCTGGGTCTTTCCCGGGGCCTCCTCCCAGTGGGACGTGCCCAGAACACCTCACCAGGGAGGCGTCCAGGAGGCATCCTAACCAGATGCCCGAGCCACATAACTGGCTCCTCTCGATGTGAAGGAGCAGTGGATCTACTCTGAGACCCTCCTGGATGACTGAGCTTCTCACCCCATCTCTAAGGGAGAGCCCAGACACCCTACGGAGAAAACCCATTTCGGCCGCTTGTATCCGCGATCTCGTTCTTTCGGTCATGACCCAAAGCTCATGACCATAGATGAGGGTGGGAACGTAGATCGACCGGTAAATCGAGAGCTTCAGTTTTTGGCTGAGCTCTCTCTTCACCACGACGGACTGGTACAGCGCCCGCTTGACGGCAGACGTTGCGCCAATCCGCCTGTCGATCTCCCGCTCCCTTCTTCCCCCATTCATGAACAAGATCCCGAGATACTTGAACTCCTCCACTTGGGGCAGGAAACCCCCCTGACCCGGAGAAGGAACTCTACCTTTTTCCAGCTCAAAAACCTTCAAGTTCTTTTCCATAAGAGACATTCAGCCTCCTAAAGCCTTCACTTAGATTTATGAGAGGTTTTTAAAGGTTGCTTTAGCCCAAAGTTAACATACCAACACCCCTGGGGCTCCATGTGAGTCATTAAATAACATCAATTTCAGAGTCAAGAGCATGTTGCATAACAGAGGAGAGCCACTGTTAATGGAGGTGTTCTACAGGGTTACTCGATCTGATCAGTTCATTGAAGGAAGCATGGTGGGCCACTCAGACCCGCGGTTCCTCCCGTACTGAGCAGGATTACTATTGCAACAACGCATTATCAGTAGAGTAAAACTAACCTGTCTCACGACACTGCATACAATAAAAAGCTGTTCTTTTGCTGGCATCAGAGGTTTGTTAGTGAATATAAATATTACTATGAAGGACCACAGCATACATTAGGGAGAATGTTATTGGGATATTTAAAGCAGGATTATGTTAGAAAACAAAATCCCGAGCTATGAACATCTCTCAGAAGCTTTCCTTGTGTTTATTTATTTTGTTTTCTATTAGAGTTAAATGCTGGTTCGAGGGAAAATAAAGGACTTTAAACAGATGAACAGGAATCAAGCTGGCAAACTGAGGGAAAGGTGAAAGATAAACTTGAGCAAAACCTGAAACTGACATACACAAAACAGAAAGGAACAATAATGATAAACCAAGAACAAAACGTACATTAGAATGAAAATTTGCTCTAAGTGAATAAAGAAAAAAATCAAAAGAAGAATGTGATGATAAAGTTGCCTACAGATAGTAGACACATAGTAGAATTACTACTTACTTACTTAGTAAACTGTTTGTTTTTATTTTTGACAATGTGAAAAAGAAAAACACAAAAACAAATTCAGAAGTGGTTTTGGGTAACATAATCCTGTAATGGTTATTTGTTTGTCTTGGTCCAATTAGTAACTGTAGCTCTAACAGTTGTACATGATGCCTTACAACAAATCATAACCTGAAAGATGAATGTTTTCTAATGTTTCCTGTTGCACCAGTTTTGTATTATTGGAAACGTCCCATGCACCCACAGCATGATCTGCAGTTTGCTGGTAAAAGTCTACCTGGTGTGTATCCCCACGGCTCATAGTAGGAAGGAAAAACTCCAAGGTTACAGCCTCGAACAAAGTCCTCATAATCCATTGGCAGCAGAGGGCTGGTGGAGGACAAGAACTCAGGATGGAAGATGATCTGACAGAACACATGAAAACACATGAATACATGAACACGTGAACACAATGAGACACAAGTGTAGCAGGTTTTTCAGTAAGCCAGGCTTGTTTCCACTTTTGTTTTGTTTGAATCACATACAGTTAACATTTACCAGGCAGGTAAACGGCTAGGATATAACAGTTTATTGTTTGATGGTATGCATTTAAAAGAAAACACCGAAATAAAATAATCGCATTTAAAGAACTGAAAGCTCGTTGAGTCACTAAAGCAGGCCGTCTTCTCAGTTTAGATTTCTTGTCTCAGTGAGTTGAGCCTTGGCAGAGTGATCAAGTAAAGCATTTTACAGCTGCAGTGGGTAACGTTTATAAAAAATATATTTTTTAGAGTGCAAATGTTTTAAAGACAATCGAATATGTATTCAATTTATTATCTCATATAGAAGTTGCAGCAATCAGATTTTTTTTCTCCTTTTTTTGGCTTGAAAAGATCAGACTTGGGCTGATCAGATTACCATGAAAAAGTTGGATATGGCCTAAAAAAAAAAAAAAAAAAATCAGATTTTTTTTTTTAACTTCACATAAGCAAAATAAAAACCATAACACCCATGGCTATGATATTTCATTCAGATTTTCTCAAATTTTCTCTCTTGCAATCTGAAAGTAATTTTTTCAGGACAAAGGTTTTAAACTATTCTCTTCCAATCTTCTATAACAAGAGCATCTACTTTCAGCCAAATTTGTGTGTTTGATTTTCCAGCTATGTTCTTCCTACATCTAGTGCTTACCTCTTCATAAATTCCTAATTCATATTTTTGTATTATTTGTGCTTGAAAATCATCACATTTTGGAAAGAATAACAGTTATTCCCAATCAAACTGGCATTTTTTTATGATTAATATTTGAATGCCATGCCAGAACTTCTGTACTTTTAGTCAATTTGCTAAGAGAATGTATTTTACTTGCAGTTAGACAACAAAATATGACATTGTTTTAATAACTGAAGATCAAGTAACAACAGTGCACTAATGGAGGAAGATGTGGGGACTTACTGACTCCAGCACTGCAGGTTGTAAAAGACAGAATGTTTAATGTACCTTGACGCGGTCGTTTCTGGAATTGAAGAGACCAATGCGTCTGACGTTGAACAGGATTGGATCTTCAGCGTCGTCCAGCATATTGTGAGTGGTCACTGGAGGAAGACTGTGCCTCTGAGACAAATCATTAAGAGATACAGTGAGCAACGTTTCTAGTTTTTAGGCTATGAAAACCGAGTAAAATGTTAATTCTTTTAAACAACTTCAACCAATACATTCAGGCTCATATTTGCTGTCATTTGTGAATCTTTTGTCATTTTGTCAGAAATCTTTTCTCATTGTATCAAATCACGTTATTGTAAAGTCTAGTGATTTTAAAGGCTAAGCACATTGCTACTGTCATCTTGCTTGCTACATGACTCTTAAACAGGTGGCAATTCCAGACACAAAAGCAGATTTAGAAAGATTTATAGATCAATGGTAGTTCAGAAGAAGTCCAGCTGGTGTTTGGAGGAATCTCCAGGTCAGCACTGACTGCAGGATGATCCCAGCATGCAGATGTTAAAATATTATTGGTGTGTTCATGTCACCATTCATATGGCCACATCTTCAGTTTTTTATTTCTGCATTTCGCATCATTAGAAAGCTTGCAATAAAGTATTTTGTCTGTCTACATTTAAATATTTTGCCCAGTATTTACTGTAACATGGCTTCCATGACCTTTAAAACCAGAGAAAAATAAGTCCCACAATGTTTCCTCTTTTTCAGTCAAAGAGTTTAATTCTTATTGTCACACGTAGTCAATAAGCCTTGCACCCCAACCCGTGAAACCTCTCCACTAATATACATTTATTTAATCGTGAATGACCTTTTGCTGATACTTTGTTGGTATATCAAGCTCTAACACAGATATTGTATTGACTCACAGTCCAAAGTAAAAGTTGGCATTAATCCCATACTGGTTTTAATTACAGTTAAGAGACATGAATAATACTTTTGCTTTGGTAAATCCTCCCAGAATAAGGCTGCATCTCCAGCCACTGATCACAATATCACAAATAGACTCTACAGTATGACAGAAGGTTAAAATGCAGATTTCATCTTTAAAAGAATTTTAATTAATGCATATCTCCTTACAAAAGTAATGCTTTGAAATTTAATAGGTGTTTCAATGTTATGTTAAAAGAGCAAATGTAAACAGAGCAGAGAGTAGAGCAACTGTTATTATTATCCCAACATTAACATCCAAATAACAAAATTCATCCATTATCTCAAAATGATGATGTCATAAACTGTGGAGTGAGGGAGTGAGGCAGCAGGCAGTAGACTCAGGATGAGATGAATAAATGTGATTTTAATGAGGAACAATCCAAAAAACAGTCCAAAAGGCCAGGCAGCACTGCTGAGCGGAAGACCAATGCTCAACATAAGTAGCGACTGGACAGAAGACAACAGACTGAAGAACACAAACGACTAAATCGACAAGGACCCCACGAGGAACAAAGGACACAGGTGAGATTAAATACACAGGAGGTAATCAAGGAACGAGACACACCTGGGAACAATCAAGGGGAGACAGGACAACAAGGAGACTCAAAATAAATACACAGAAAACTCAAATCCTGACAGATGAGATAAGGATCTTAAGGTGATGACAAAGTGAACCCATTATTGCCCAAGTTTGACTATACAAACTTTTAGTATGATAAACAAATGCTACAAGCTAAGGATGAGACAATTAACCTGTTACAAAACTAAAAACATTATTTCAGGAAAACACAATGGAAATAAATTCCAAGACATACAGTTAGATTTTGTACCTGTGTAGCATAAATAGCTCTCTTCATAATCGTCAAGTCATCTCTATCCAGAATGGTGTTCATGTCTGGGATGTTTCCTCTGAAGAAAGAAAATAGAAACATTTAAAAGATTTCCATTCACACATAACCATAATTACTTCACAAAATGTTTATACTCACGTCAACAAAGATTCATAAAGCTTTTTACCAAATCTCTCCTTCACAGTGTGAGCCGTGTCCCTGTGAGCAACACAGATCAAACAGTTTAATGTTTCTTTAAAAGTACATTAAACTGTACTTTAATGTACAGTTTAAACAAGAAAGCTGGGTGATGGAAATGGAGGTATGCTGAGGTTTGTTACCGTTTACATTGAAATATTTAAAAAAAAAACCTACCAGAGCTGTTTGCGCACTGCCTGCCCCTTCAGTGACTCCACATTGAAGTTGTTTGTTTTGGCTGGCATTATAAAGAAAACCACCACAGTCAAGTCATTTCTGTGGACCTGTTGAGAAAGTCATGAGGGATTCATGTGGGCTTGATAAAACTGGAAAACACAAGATGGAGAACCACAAATTCTCTGAGTTGCAGTCCTCACCCGCAGCAAGTAGTTGAGTCTAGACAGCGATTCAAGAAAAATGTCAGCTCCCTTGTTGGAGAATTCATATCTCCCAGCAATGAAAAAGAACAGGGTTTTGTCCAAGTTGAAGTCAAGATGTCTGCCAAAATGAAATTTTACAAACTGACAAAAGTTAGGCAGTATCACAGTGTAACTCAGAATGATGTGACCTGTTTGAATTGGATCAGGCAACATGAAAATCAAAGAGCTATATCAGCTTACTGACTGAACTACAGGCCTCCTCATGCTCACCCATAAAAGTGTCCTCTGACAAACTCCTGGATGCGAGTCTTATTAGTGGCGTGCAAGTTCTGAAACTCGTGCATGGCTGAGAATTTTTTCACATTCAGCCCATTTGGAGTCACCACATCTATGCCAGAGTTAAACAGAACAGAGTTGACTTTGCTTTACTGGTGGAAGAAAGGTACAAACAATACTGAGACACAGTATTTGCCTGCATCTGTTTTTGCTTTACTGCCACACTCTAAATATGTCAGAGGATTTTAAAGATAAATAAAGATAACCTGACTAAATACAAAATGTAGTTTTCAAATGATTTCATTTATTAAGGAGGGAACTATCCCAAAAACCTGCTTCCTTTGCTGCACAAGTTGGTGCCCATTTCAGCAGCTCTCACTCATTCCTGGGCTTTATTTTTGTTAAAGTTGCAATAGATAACTTTTATCAAGCAATATGGTTTTTTTTTAGATTTGTTAAAACAATTACTGTGTTCTGACAATATAATATGACAGATGATCTGTTAAAAACAAATCAAGCTCCTGTGGTCCTGCTGCTATCTGCAGAAATACAACACTCAGGCATAAACAACCAATCAGAGCCAGGAGGAGGGTCTCAGTACTTTTAATCACCCTCATGTACATGCTGCTCACACAGCTAACTTTGGCAGGCAGGCCACTTCCAGGAAGGTTCACCTCTGTTCATCTATCTAACATTTACACTTCAGCCTTGACTCATGGATGGCATTAAATGGACCTGTGATCATAAAGAACCTCTTGTGTTATGTTAGACCAGGATATGTCATTTAAAGTTCATATTAAACAAGTTTCAAAGATTTCCTTATTTTATATTTCCTTTGAAATCCAGAATAGAATTTCAGATTCTCCTTCTGACAACCTTTAACAATCAGCTCCATCAAACATCACATTTGATTGGTCCATATGTTCCTAACAGAGCTCTTATCTCTCTGCAGGTTTGCTGCTGGTTCCTAGAATTCCTGATAGTAGAATGGCAGGCAGATCTGTGGTTCAAGCTCCTCTGCTGTGGAACCAGCTCCCAGTTTCAGTGAGACAGTTATTTTTCTCTCCATTGAGCTACATCTGGTCTGGCGGTTGGCTGTTTTACCTTCGTGGAGGAGGAGGATGCTGCCATGAGCTAACTGTTCTCTCTGTCTTGCTATTAACTTTTTACTTTAATCAACATCAAAAATCATCCTACATCAATTAATCAGTTTTTTACTGTGCATTCTGCTCTCTCTTCTCAAATCTCCAGTCGTTTTGTGTCAGATGGTTACTTGGACTGAGCCCAGTTTTGGTTCAGCTGGAGGTTTCTTCCCATTAAATAAGAGTTTTCCCTCCCAACTGTCTCTACATACATGCTCAATCATGTAAAGGATTGTGGTAAAGACTTTGATAAGTGATTGTTGCTACATGTTTCACCAGGAGGAGTGAATGCTGCAAGACTGAATCCAGTCTACTGGGTTTCCTTAGACAGAAACGTTTTAAACTTTGAATAATTAACTGAGCATGCTGTTTTGTTTGACAACACTGGAAAGCTCCTAATCCACACTTTCAGAATCTGTAAATATCTTGAAACGCCCCTGAGGAGACTTGCTCATGGTTTTGCTGCGGACAGTCATATGTATCTGTGATTGAAATGAACTGTGTTTGTTTGTAAAGTGCCTCCAGATGACATTTGTTGTGAATTAGTGTAATCAAATAAACTGAATTGATTTCTTGATTCAATATTTCAGGCAGTAATGAACTGTAATAAATCAATTACAGTTGATTCATGATTTAAAAAGGACAGTTGTACTTTCTCAAACAGAACCAGTTTAGTTTTGATAGTCATTTCAACCTTAATAAATAAATTATCATAAAACTACATTTTGTATGTACTATCCAAATCCAAATGTATTTAATAATCTGAAACACTGAACTGTGCCAGTAGACATTAGTCATAGGGCTGAGATTATATGGCTCCATTCATTAATTGTATCCATATAAATTCTCTGTATGTGCAACTGCATGTATTAATATCTATTTTATACAATTTGCATGTTGTATAGATGGAAATAATCATTGTTGTGGTGTAGGTGGCGTCCACCTGGCTTCCTGTGCAGCATGTGTTTGGCCTCCACTGCTGTGATCTGGGACACTGTGGTGAAGACGTGAGCGCAGTGCACCGCTGCTCGCTCCAGGCAGTACCGATGGTAGATCTGCCTCTCTCCTGCCTCCTTGTCAATATTGAACTACCAGCACACAAAAATATCAGATTCAATTTTAAGCTGTAAATTCAAAGAGAAATGACAGTAGAATAGTTGTTAGGACAGGTTCTATCTGTACAGGTTAAAGCCTAGCAAGTTATAACATCACTCTCCTCTTTTTCAAACGGGTCACAACAACACCTTACTTTGGAAACTCCTTTGTTTTGTTGGATGTTTTTCTGGCTTCTCTGTTTTTTAAGATGTAAAAATCAACATAATGAAATAATGTTTATCATTATTCTTTTTTTCTTATACTCTATGTTTAAATACTAGAACCCTTGGACTCTTTGTTCATTTTTACTTGGTTACTCTTATTCAGCTATTTAGATTTTTTCTGAAATCTCAATTTCTTTCATTTATAAACATCCATCCATCCATTTTCTGTTCACCCTTCGTCCCTAATGGGGTAGGGAGGGTTGCTGGTGTCTATCTCCAGCTACGTTCCGGGTGAAGGCGGGGTCACCCTGGACACCCTGTCAACAGACTGGGCAACATAGAAACAGACAGGACAAACAACCATTCACACACACACTGATAGCTAGGGAGAATTTAGAGAAACCAATTAACCTGACAGTCATGTTTTTTGGACTGTGGGAGGAAGCCAGAGAACCTGGAGAGAACCCACGCTTGCACAGGGAGAACATGCAAACTCCATGCAGAAAGACCCCTGGCCGGGAATCGAACCCAGGACCTTCTTGCTGCAAGGCAACAGTGCTACCAACTGAGCCACTGTGCAGCCCCATCTATAAACATGTACAATTCAAATTCAGATCGAGTCAAATTTAGATTAAAATTGAAATCAATCTGTTTTTGATAGACTTGATTATGTATTGCCAGTTGGTGGAAAGTTATCTGCAAAATCCCAGTTGGTTCCATCAGGCCATAAAAGGTTTGGACTTTATGGTTTTGGTAAAGGGGAACCAGATGTGACAGGAACCAGGAGACATGACTCACAAAACAAGCCAGGAAATTTTTTGATGACCCTAAATCAGAAAAATTAGAGAAAGGAGCATGTATTGCAATTCCTCTGGTAGTTTTAATCAATTTTGTATGTAATGTCTAAAAATAATAATAATAGTAATACATTACTTATTGGTTCAAGACGTTTGTCTTAAAGTTATGGTATCTCATAAGGTATTATTGTGTTTTTATCAATAGAATGGGAAAGGCAACTGTAGACTGGGGTCATCTGTCAATTATCTATTCAGCCAGTGAGCCATCTGCAGCTCTGGGCTGACCTTTAGGATGTGAGCAGTGGGGCCAATTACAAGCATCACAGTAAGCCATCCTCATACAGTTCAACGTTACTAATCATGCTCTAAATGACTTTAAAATACCAAAACCTTTGAATGTGCCAATCAGTCTGACAGCTACCGATTACCTGTGTTGCTAATGGCTCTGTGATGGGGGTCGGAACACAGTTTGCTTGAATTACAAGCAAACTGGGTAATTTTTTAGAATAATGAACATGGAGGGAAGTTTCAGATTCATACCAATTCTAACAATTCAATGAACTACGGTTACTTACTCTTACTCATTATAGGTATAAATATCAATAGTTTTAAACGGTTGCCGTTTCTCGTTGACTGTTTTTCCTCTGTTGGGATGTGGGGGAGTGTTAGAATGATTTTACTTAAATGTTGTTGTTTTTTTCGGAACCATTAATAATGCAAATTATTCACACAAACTGAAACCAACTAAAAAGGCAAGGCAAGTTGCACCTCAACATCTTGCATTTCATTGCCACCAATTTGCATTTGTTCAATAATTTTAGCTCAATATGTGATTGGGATTTGTCAGTGTGGAGGGAATTTAAAACTACCCTAAAAGATTACACTTTCTGTTCAGCTTGGTACAAGTTACTCCTACCATGGGTGCCATACAGGGGAAAAAAGTTAGGACAATTCCAAGTGCCCCTGACCGATGGGAAGCCCCCCACAAAATAGTTTTTTGTTTTGTTTGGTGGGGGGGGGGGTTATAGAAATAGAAAAAAAATCAAGGGCCCTGTTAATAAAATTAATCATATCATTAATCACGGTGATGGTATTCAGCAGCAGTCAGTGGAAGACAAAAATGACTGTAGCTGTTACTATGCTGCTAAGAAAAATTATAAAGTCAGGTTTTCAAAAATAGAGATAGAGAGGGAAAAAGAAAGACTGTCCATTTGTAACCCAGTTTTTTCTCCAAAAAGTTCGGTAGACTGTGTGAGATTATCGACCATTTTGCAAAGTTAGCTTAGCTACAGACTACCCTTTGCCTCCATTTCATTTAATGAATAAAGGAACAAATCTACCAACATATTCATATATTTTACTTACCCCTGTACCTTTTATCACACTTAAAAACAGATGAGTCAGTCAGTAGCAGCTCTAATCACCATACCAGCATGAATGAGGATGATTGTCAACACAAAGACCCTCCTTATCATTCTGATTGGTTGTTTTTGGTCAGAAGCGTATTACTTTAGCTAGCAATAATAGTTCAGGAAGTAGGTGGAGGAGATTGATCTTTACACAATTTATCTGTCTCATAGCAAACTGTCACAACATGGTGACAGCCTTAACAAATATGGAAAAAACATATTTTATTAATTAAAGTTATATACTGCAGCTTGAACAAAATGCAACTACCGGTATATAGCATTTTTTTGAGAAGTCTGGATTGCTTTATGTATATGTTGCAAATTGCCTATGACTATTGTTGGTGGGAGAGACCTTTCAGTTATCTAAAGCTAATAATAATAAAAAATTAAGCAACCTACTAACAAACAGTATGAGGACTGTTGCATTTAAAATCAGCTAGCAGTAAATACAGTCGTAATATCAGTATTGGACCAAAGAAAGCAAGGCAGTCACAAACCTTTAAAATTGTGACGGGGTTAGGGTTGGGTTTTAATGGGTTACATAGACTCAAGAAACTGTGACAGCAGGTACGCAGGGGAACCCAATTAAATTTTTTGTCATGGTGCCCAAGATTCCTGGCAGCACCCCAGCTCCCAACTGGATTTATTTTTTACTGCCACAAAAGATAAGTCATAATTCAAGCTTGTCATAACGCCATCAGTTCATCTTGGCTTCATCTGTTTCACAAAGGCCAAACCAGGCTCAGGAAGTACGACTATGCCAAGGCACAAATAACTAATTCAGGTAAATGTTTAAGTCTGGCTTAAGGCTTAGGCCTTCGTTCCAAAACCATCAGAGGTTGCAGTTTTGAAGTTGGTTCTGAGGAGCCCAGGTTAACTGCATGAGACGTCAGCCAAAGAGAGGAACTGTGTTCTTGTGCGCAGACCCACTACTTTAACAGAGGACAACTAAACATGGTCTTTATGTGCAGTGACAAGGACAGCCCTTATCAAATGTCCCTCCACAGAAAAAGAGATTAGATCATTTGTACTGTTATGTATGCCTTTATTTTGGCTGCTGCTGATTGGTTTTGACCTTATCTTTGCCCCAAGCACAACCCACTGCACTGAAAAAAATACCTCTTTGGATGAACAAAAGAATCATGGAAAGGTTTTCCACCTGATTTCTTTGCTTTATTTCAGCATCATGTATCTATAGAAATATCTATAGTGATACCTGTTACTTCTATTTAAAGCAAATGTGTTAGGTCAACTTAATTTATTAAGGTTAATCTAATTTAAATCAAATGTGTTAGCTCAACTTATGTTATTATGGTTATTCCATGGTTGATTCTAAATCAAACGTGTTGGCTCAACTTAATATATTATGGTTATTCTAATTTAAATAAAATGAGTTGGCTCAACTTATTTCATTATGGTTATTAAGTGTTGGCTCAACTTAATATATTATGGTTATTCCAATTTAAAGCAAATGTGTTGGCTCAATATAATTTATTAAGGTTGATTCAACTCATTTACTATAGTTGGACCCAATGTAATTTAAAAGAGCCAGCCCAACTAATTTGTAAAGCTATGGACCAAATAATTTACTTGACTAAGATTAATGGCAATTTAGTTGAAACCAACTTTTTTTTTCCTCCAAAGAGTTTTTGCAGTGCTAGTGGCTCATATTTTTTTGAGACAGTAACCAGACAGGGTGAGGACATGGCAAAGGTCACCAGGACTGGGAGTCGAACCAGCAACGTCTGGGTTGAGGACTAAGGCCTCCAAACGTGCAGTGTGCTAAACCCTGCGCCACCACAGAACACTGGAGAAACCAACTTATGTTACAGTGATACCTTCACACTACTTATTAAGTTGATCCAACTCATGAAAATTAAGTTAGCTCAACAAACATGCTTCATGCTAAAAGAAAGCTATTTAATCGTGTAAAAATCCTTTCCATGATTTAATTACGTTAATTCAAAGACGTTTTTAAAAAAAGTGTTTCTTTAAAAAAATACTTTTTTTACAGTTCTTAAATGCTGAAAGAAATTTAAGAACTGTTTCAGTGCAGTTCTTAAATGCCAATAGTGCCCTGCAGAGAAAAATAAATATCTATAGTTTAATGTGTAACTAAAACCACTTTGAAGTTTTCCCAGGCACAAAACAGTTATGTCTCATAATCTCTCGTGATCCCCTGATCTTGCTAGACCCTCTTCAGAGGGAAATGAATCTGACTAAATTCAAAAAATGACAATCAAAAAATGATTGTCTCGCGTGAACTCGCGTGATATCCCATGATCTCACTCGGCTTCAGCACAAGATCAGTCTGTGTATAATGAATCATGTTATCACAACATGATTAAATTTCATAAATGTGAAGTTGTTGAATTTCTTGTTTATCCAACATGATTGTATCACGTTTTTGTTTGAAACATCAAATTATTTAGTTAAAAGTACATGATATTCTTTTGTTAATCTGATAACCCCCTAAGTTCATTTTTTACAGTGTGATCTCCTACCTTATCCAAGTTGTTGTAAAAGTCAACATTCCCAGCACAAAGATATCTTCCAAGCAGTGTGGCATGGGTAGTAAAAACTGTTGCCATAGGAATGTTACGGGAGCGAGAAAGAATAAGCCCAGGACCTGCCTGCCACTCATGGAAGTGACTGATGACATTGGGTTTGTCTCCAAGGTGGTCTGTTAGCTAAAAAAAAAAAAAAAGCAAAAAGAAACAGATAGATGTTAGAGGTTCACAAATTGTGAAAGCACACATTTAAAACTCAACCGGGGAGGAACAAGTCGAATTTTTAAAACTGCTAGACTTCACTGGTAAAGCCACACCTCTTTAAAGAACCAGGCAATCAAAGAGCCCAGAATGAGAGAGTCATTAGCCTCTCGGTCGTGATATGGCAGACCGATGTGGCAGGTCTCCCACAGGTCCCCCTTCCATCGGTCCAGATTCCAGGCTGCTGTGCCGATGTCAAACAGGATAACATAAGGGCTGCCCTCAATCAGCCAGCGACCAAAATGAACCTGAAGCAGCAGACAGAGTTCAGAAAGTACTTAACCAGGCTCAAATGTTTTCAAAAAAGTTTTTTTTTTTTTTTTTATTGTCAATTTGTCTTATCCTATACAGGAAGAATAGAATAGAATAGAATAGAATAGACATTATTCATCCCCAAAGTGTTAAATATTGTTGAATACAAATATAATCATAGTATATAATATAACCATATTAATATACCATACTAAAGTTTTTATGTCTTATGTTTTTAATGAATTAAGACTAGAAAATATTTTAGATGATTGGTCAGCTGTGTTGGAGCAGAGACAAATCTAAAACTGCCATAGCAGCAGGTCTGTAGGACTGGAGGTGGACATCCCTGTTTCAGAGCCTCAGTCCTTGTATTTATGTTCCCAACAGAGGTTTGGAATCGTCAATTCATCACTTAGAAGCAAATTCCCCTAACATCCTATAATTTATTTGGACTAAAAGAACTCTTTAAAATGTCAAACTATTCATCAGACTATTATTAACACAAAACTGTAGGTTGTGGAGTTGAAAATCAAATTTTTCCAAGAACTGTTTAAGAGACTGCATGCCTTGGGAACAATATGTTCGAAGTGAATGGTATAAACTCTTCTAACCAGTAATAAGTGTGCAGACACCATAGAAGATAAAATACCTAAGTCAGTGGTGTTTCTAGTTAGCACTGGAAGCACTGAGGGAAGGAAGAGGAGCTTGATTTTTTTCACAGATTATTTGTTTCATACTACATGTCACAACATAGTGAGAATTTTCCCCAAAAAGTTGTAGTTAACATGTTTCTTTATAGTTTGCAAACAACACACAAACAGCTTCTCATAATTGGCGCCATTATGTTTAACAATCACTTATATGATGAACATTGAATCTTCAAGCAGTGATCTTTACCAGAACACACCCAAATGTATGGTGGCCTGCAGCTTTGACTGTCAGTGAGAATATCCAGTGTTAATACCTTTCCTTCTGGTCATTCAAGACAAAAAGGCTCTTAGTTTACATAAGATATAATACTGAGACCTTGAAATATAATGAGAACAAAAGTACTATGAGAGACCACGGAAGCTTGCTGAAAGATACTCAAAATATTTGACCATTTTCTTTCAGCGTAAAAGAGAAATCTACCACTCACTAGAGAAATGTAAAGAAAGATGTAAAAGTTCTCTATCATTATTCTAGCATTCATTAAATAAATATTAACGCTTTTGATAATCGTAACTTATCTACAACAGGAAAGGTTTGGTCAGACTTAATGAGAAAAAAGATTGTTTACTTTTCTTCTTTGTATCCAAATATTGGGTCTCTGCTGTACTATTGAGCATCTTATGATATGATAAATATACATAAGCTTATGACCAGAACAGAAAACACACACACACACACACACACACCCTCTCTCCACCCACCTGGCATCCATTGTTGATAAGAGCATCCATTGCCTTCTGGATCACTGGGTTGGGTGGTACACAGCCTTCTACTTGTGTCTTGAAGTTGTGTTCAAAGTACGGTCCCATCATGTAATAGTTCTCTCCCCATTCATCCACTGTGACCTTAGCTTTAGACTGGATGACAGTGTAAATTCCTCCAACTGAAAGTTCATAAAGTGTAAAATAAATTACATCAATAAATAAAAATATGTTGTATATTGCTACACATTGTTTTCATGTGAGTAATAACTACAACAGCTATTTATAGAACATCAACCCAACAAAAGTTCGACACTGAAAAAGCACTTTTTCTACTGCTAACTAGAATTAAGAAGAAATCTATAATTCCAATTTTGGCTCAGTCGAAGTGAGGCAAGAAAGACCAAGAGGAGGAGGGCACTGTTCCATGCCTCCAAGTCAGACAGTTCCAGGGAGGTCAACAGAGTGTGATCCCCACCAGGGCCCCTAGTGGGGGTTATTATTATTATTTAGCCCATACACCTACTGACACACCAGGGGCATTCCTGCACCTGTCTTCCCCCCAACGATCCCACCATCTTCCACAGTTATCCCCATACCAGAGGTGCATGTGATTAGTTCCAAAAGCTATGAATATACATTCTGCACACTCAAATGTGTATTCCATGTTTGACACTGAGCATGTAAACATGACTGAAAATCTATTCACTGGGTGTTTGTGTTTGTTTATGTCATATCTCAGTGGATAAATAACTAATAGCAGGACACGGGACTTTAGACTGGATGACTAAAGTCCCATGACACATAAAGTCAGTACATGAAAACAGGTCCTTTATTAACCAGTCATACTAACTAACCCTAACATGAAAAAAGACTTCAAAAACAAATCTGTCAGCAGACAGCGGTATAACCCTGTTAAAATAACTCAGAATAGTCCAAATAGTTTGGATGTCTCTTTCTTTTCTGTGTTCCTTTGTTCTTTTCTTATAGAGAGCTTCTATCATGTTTTTGTTTTCAAGCAGGAATAGAAAGCTCATATTTGAGCTCCATCATTCTAGCACCTAAGTTTATGGTGGGTTTGTATCCTAAAGAAAAGAAGTAAAACTGCATATATCTCACAAACGAGAAATTAACTTGCATGCTTAAAACTTTATATAGTAGCACAAAAACTGTCAGTATTCGAGGGCCCACATGAACTGACTAGTAAATATATCGTTATTGCAAGGGAACAGAAAACCTCTGTGAAAACAATAATATAAAAAAACTCCAATGTGTCCCCTTTGGGGCTCCGTATCCTTGCATTAAACAAGTGGTCAGGGTTTTTTTTGTAATTTAACACCACCAAATAGTATTATTCCCTGTTCTCATCTGTGGCTATAGCTGGTTGGTGTGAAAAGACCAGTTGACCATTTTAGGTTGAATGACTGTGGGTCAGTAGTGTGGCTGAACTTCTTATTATTGGATATAATTACTGAAAAGTAAATTCCGTAATTAGGAAATTTGGGGTTTTTTTAACTATCCTATTTGTACCTGTGGCAATTTTATTTCTAAGACCAACATTTTGGTCAAAACTGTTGAATTATTTTTGGATCCTAAATCAATAAGTGACCGGAGTCCCATAGCCATACATGGCTGCTTCATCAAACAGGTTACATCTTTTAAAAATTTAGATGTTTATATAGATGGCGATCTGAGCTGGCGCACACATGTGACAAATGTATGTGTAAAGGTTCACCAGCATCTTTATTTTCTTAGACGACTTTGATTGTGTGTCATTTCTAAAACAATAATGTTTTAGAAATGACATATCTGTAACACCATGGTGTTACTGGGTGGTTTGGAAATCTTACTGTTAAATTAAAAACTCAAATTCAAAGTCTGGTGAAGGTGGCAAGTAAGTTTATCAATACTCTGGATCTATCATCCCCACAGCACCTGTTTGAGCAGGCTACCATCAGGCTACCATCAGGCTACCATCAGGCAAGCTCAGAACATTTTGTCTGATGGGTCACATGGCATCGGAATATGTTCTTATGATCTCTGGGAGAAGGTTCAGGGTTCCCCTGTGTAAATATAACCGTCTGAAACATTCATTTGTACCACTCTCCATTAACCTGATAAATGGCAGACTAGTGGGACCTGGACAGAGTAACAGGCGGTCCAGATGATAACCAACAGTAGCATGTAGAGTATGTATTGTATGCGAGTGGGGGTACTGCCGATCTGATATTTGTGCTCTTATGTAATTCTTGTTTTTATGTATTTATTTATTTTGTTGTTGTGTTGCAATTTTGCCCCTGCTTCCAAGATAAATTTCTTCTATGGGAGACTAATAAAATTATCTTATCTTATTTTGAAATAAAAGCTATGAATTTGCTCAAAAAATAAACATTTAGTTTTTAGAATCTTAACTTTGTCATTGGTTTGTTTTCTAATTTTGTTTTTAATGTGTGTGTGTTTTTTTTTTTTTTTCTGGAAGTCACAATCCACACTGATTCACTTCTTTTAAATGGGATAAAGAGAAGACAGAAAACAAATACATAGAGCAGGGCCCCATCTCTGCCACTTATCTAGCTTATCTAGAGTTTAATGTTTAACTCCACAGAGAGAGTAGACACTGTGCTCTGTGGAGCAATATTTACACGTTGAAGAGCAAAGATTATGTTTTAGCAAAATAATGCCAGAGAATGTATTCTTCTTATTGTGAGGAAATCTTCATTTGCCAAACCAGAGTGATTCTACCTTTATCCCATACTCCAAACAGAATTATACTTATAATAAGTTTGTGATCAACTGGGAAGCTGTACCAGTTTCATCTGTTTAAGATTTAAAGAACTATGTCTTAAAGTAAATGACCTTAGATAAAGCAGTAACAGCTGAGTTGCAGTGTGTCTGACCTTTGTTGGTGACCTCCCATGCCACTTCAAAAAGCATCAGGTCTTCCATGGGCAGCTCATCGTCCTCCCAGGCTGGTAACAGCCCACTCAGGGATGTAATGGACAGGGAACGTGACAATGGCATATTATTTCTTGAAGTGCAATACAAACAAATGGAAAATAGCCACTCCTCTGTAGTGTTCAGAGAAAAGCTATTAGAACTGCAGGGTATGCACTTGTAGGTCCTGAACTCAGGAGGAACAGAACTGACATGAAGCAGAATGGACAAAGCAGCAGGGAGTCAGGAGAGTAAAGAGCTTCCACCCCGCCCACTGATGCCAGCACGAGGGACGTTTACCTCCAACACTCACATACGTCAGGGGAAAATGGTCTGGAGATCAAGTGAGGAAAGAGGAAAGCAGGACTGCCTGATGAGCATTATTGGACAAACCAACCCATGTGATAAACTGAGCAAATATTTTCTCCACAATGTGATTACAGCACAGTGTATATAGACATATAGAGGATTTAGTTTTGGTAGGGACAGTATGAGAGGAACATTACGTCACAGCAAGAGTCGCATCAATTCAAGATCATAGCACATTTTAGGAACAAGGTAAAGTGATTTTCTTGACATAAACACAATACAAAACAAAATAAGAAAGACACTTTATACTGCAGTAGCAGAATAATGAGAACCGATGACAAAGTAATAAAAAATTGTAATCCAAACCAATATTTATCTATTTTCCAGTTAATATTCATCAAAGATTAAATCAGTTAAAATTGATTTGAAGGAACTTAGTGATTTGTCTGCTGTGCAGTTTTCTGGATAATGTGCTCTATCTTCCTGGTTTTAGTCAGAACTCCAGCAGCAGCATCCTGGATCTGATTTTTAAGGCAGACCTGAGAAAACAATGTTGCAATGCAATTAAAAATAAACACATGGATGAGTCTCTATACATCTTGCTAAGGCATTATTCCTTTAATGGTCTTCAGGTGATAGCAGGGTTAGTAACTGTCTATTTGTGGCTCTGAAGGTTCAGGCTGTAGTGAGTCCACCACTACAGCCAGATTTCAGCCTGATCTCTGGTTTCCAGCTGTGAAAACCTAAGCTGTGTGTTGACTTAAGATCGTTCCTCTTTAGGTCCAAAGATAATAACTTTGGTTTTGTTTCTGTTCAGCTGGAGAAAGTCTTTGCACATCCACACATTTACTTGTTCTAAGCATCTGTTGAGTGATTGGATGGGTTTGAAGTCACCTGACTATTCACAGAGCTATGAAGTCAGAGCTCTACATGACTATTCTACATGGAATAATCTTGTAGAGCTTTGTATCATCTGCGTACTTATACTAATCTTATTCCTTGTTATAATATGGACAAGTATGAGCATGCTCATATTATTTAACCAGGTTCATGTATTGAGCCTTGAGGTCAGATGTGACCTCTACCTACTCCAATAAGAAGGCACCTATTGACACAAAGAAATCCCAGTTCTTTAAGTAAGACTCAAGTTCTGTACCAGAATCTGACCCAGCTCTCCAGTCATGGTCAACAGTGTGAAATGCTGCACTGACATTCAACAGAACCAGCACTGTGGTTCTTCCACAATTTGTATTTATGTGGTGAGCATAGAAGCCCCACTGAAAGATGTCAAAGCAGGCGGTCATTGTGTCACAGTGGACATTTGTTTTATTTTGAAAGCGTGATTTTGTAAATAGTTTTTAAATTTGATTTTTACTAATTTTGTTTTGTTGCTTCACTTTCACTCAAATTTTAGAGCAGAAATTATCTGCCAACTAGTTAAAATGTTAGCTTAACCCCTTAACTGGAACCAGGAAGAGTTTAGGGTAAAAAGGCGCCTACAGCCAGCCCTGATTGGCTGCCACCAGATTCAGGATCCATGAACGAGTCAACACAACGAAGTATGTTTTTGACAAAAAAAATTCTAGGATGATATAAAGGGAAATAAATTCATACATTTTACTTTTTGAATTGATTTACAAAAATAAATAAACTTTTCAATGATATTCTAACAACAATTACTCTTGACTTAGTATCCTATTAAAACATCCTATAGCTTGTTCAAACTGGATGTTACAGGTAGGGAACTAACTAAAGCAAGCTAAAGAAAAGAATCAGACTTTGTTGTTAAACATACTAATGTATCTCCAGAAAATTTTAATATGATGTAAAAATAAATTCATTTCTCAGAAAGTGAAACTCGTATAAAATCAACATTTAAATATTCCAAGCCTTTTCATTAAAATTTTAGTAATTATTGCTTACAGAAAATGAAAACCCTAAATTTAGCCTCAGAATATTAGACTACTGTGAAAAAGATCATCAATGGAAACTTATAATGAACTCAAAGCGTCTACACACACTTCCAAAAGCTGCTTCAATGACCATGGTGTTCCAGTTAATTAGTCAGCTAATTCCTCTGACCTTTAACCTCAGTAGAGAATCTATGAGGTGGTTGGATCTGGTGGAAGGTGAGACACACCAGACCCAACAAGTAAGATGTTCTGAATGGAAGTTATCAAAGCAATCTGGGTTTCCATTAAAACCTGAGCAGAACTGCAGGCTGGCTGTCTCTTTGCGCAAAAAACCAACCAAGCTCTGGATTCATACAGATGTACAGTCTTCACAGAAGTCTGGCATTTGTGCTTAAAATATGCTTTTTTCATTGGTGTAATTCTAATGTTCTGAGACACTGAATTTGGCATTTCTTTACCAGTAAGCCATATTCACAGAAAAAGTAAAAAATTGAAACATTTTACTGTTTACACTTCAGCCTTGACAAATCTCTAAAAATAGCTGGCAATGCAGAATTTAAATGAAAAAAATTTTGCATTATCAATATGCCACATAACATATCGCAGATCTGTTTATAACGAGCAGAAAAATGCTACATTAATGTCTTACATTAATGTCTTACTGAGCGAATGGGCATATGAAATTCTTTGCAAATATCTAAACAGTGACCATGTTGATAAAATGACTTTCCCTTCTCCCAAAGAAATGTTTTAAACAATCATGGAGAAACTGAATGTCAGTGGAAGAGATTCAGCCATATTCATTCAGCTGTACCAGTAAATCTACATGTTGTAAACTCACTTTGACAGTTAAAGGGCCACCTATTGGTTAAAGTAGTGTATGCCTGCAACAGCAGCTCCTGGCAAAAAAGGCAAGTCTCCAAAAGAACAAAGGAATTTCATCCAACTGTACATTGTGGCTTTGCTAAAACATACACCCTGCTGCAGTAATGACAGTAATGACTGTTGTAAATATGACATGTCCCGATGAAGTAAATCTGACATTTAGAATTTCCTTTTCCTAAACAAACATCGCCACTCGTCTAATAGAACGGCTTCCTATCCAGGCGAAAACCATCTGTTGCTCTGGACTTCTGGACACTGGCAGCAGCTCCCATGACCTTGTCTTAAGCAGGTCATTAATGAATGAAGGCTCAATTCAGGAAACATGTTTCCAGTTAAATAATCACTTACAGAACATAAGTTGTGGTAATTGGTTCACAGGCAACACGAAGAATAACAGAAATGTCAACTGAAGGGGAAAATGACAGAACTCCATGTTTGTGGCTCAACACTGAGTGGTTGGTAGGATGTTGGTGGCAGAAACACGTCCAGGAGAACCATAGGACTGGAGGGTCAGTAAAGTCAAATTAGAACTACCACCCAACAATTCATTTTTAATCACTTTTGGGTAATGTTTTGGATTTCTTTTCTTCCAATAAATATTAAAGCTGAAGTTTCAGACTCTACTCCAATATACAGAATCACAAAAAAGAAATACACCATTTGACCTTTAACAAATTGTGTTAAAAATGCACAGATTAATAAAAAACACAAACAGTGGTCTGTGTAGATTACTTACAAATAAAACCAAAGTTCATTTATTTTATACTGGACACAAATGAAAAAGCAACATGGAAAATCCAGTGACATTTCTTCCTTTTCCAAGTAACCACAAAACAATATTTTTCTTTTATTCGGACACTTTTTATGACTTAACCAGTAAAACACCAGCAAATACTCAAAGTCATCATGTTTGGAGAAATGAAATCACCTCGCCTTCAGCACAAACTGTGCAACTACTTCTGGTATTTCTGTAACTTTGAACTGAAAACAAATGCCTTGGTCCAGCTTCTTAAAAGCTTAATATTGAAACCAAAACTGAGCCAAGCATCTTAACATTTGGGGTTTTTGCTGATAACAAGGAATTTAAAAGAAGTTGAGGTCTTCAGAACGTGGCTGATCAGAGAGAAAGCAGGCAGCAGTCAGCCTCGACTCACAGCTCTACTGTTTTCCTCTGCAGCCAGACCTGTCCTCGGAGGACTTTAAAAAAGAAGAAAAGGGTATATCATTATTGGTCAATGACAAACAGAGCACTCAGAATACCAACATCAGTTCCTGGTGGATGGAGATGTTTTGGATTCTGTTCCTTGATGTGGCCTGGTAAAAGACACTGCAGCAACCCCATGACGCTCATCGCCTCTTTGTTTCTCTCTTTCCTCCGCTGAGCCTCCGTCCTCAGGCTTTGATCTCAGGGGTCGAGCTGTACAGCTGCTCAGAGTTCTCTGTTCCCAGGTCCTCTAAACACAAAACCACAACACAAGTAGTTAGAAGTGCAGAAGCAAGTTTTCCCTCAGTGTATGATAAACATGGTGGGCCATCAGGCTTAGCATTGCCTATTTATGTTATTTTTTTTTTTAATATTGCATTTTTTTTTTATTTATAGTTGGTGTTTAGATATTAATCTTCCAGTCTTCCAATAATGCATTACTATCAAGTCATATTTTCAAATTGCCTGTCAATTTAAAAAAAATGTTTTAACTCAAAAACTTGGTGGGTGGTTTGATGACTGCCCTCCTGCCCCAAGCCCTGGGCTTAGCTAGTTTTCTGGGGAAACCCTGCAGGGGAATGATTGACCGATGTGATGCCCATCTCGACATCTTTTGATCATTTGATTTTCTTTTTAGAAGCTAACATAAAACAATTAACAACTGGTTATTTGATTTCCGTTCTCCCACTTTGGAGCTCTTGTCATGTAAGTGACCATACCTGGTAATGCAATATGAACAACAGGCCTTTTTTTGTTTCAGTTATTTTTTGTTATATGAAACAGAAAATAAAACTTTTTTAGATCTGTTCATCCTTTTTGACACTGAAAGAGAGAAATGCTTAGTATTTTAAATAAAATAAGTGGGGTGCTGGGTGGCTGAGTGGGTAGAGCGGGCGCACCGTGTCCACAGGCTGTGGTCAACGCCGTCCTCAGTTCGTTCAAAAACACTCTAGTGCCAAAACAATGTGTAAAAATAAATAAATCAATCAAATCAAATAACCATTTGTTATTTTAACAACTTATTTCATTATTGGTTTTCACATGCAGGCTCCTGTGAGAAGCTCGGTCAATGCTACATTTAGAATGGAAGCCATTGCTGACATGGTGTTGCTTGGATAAACCAGCTCGGTTTCTCTCTTTCCCTTCATTGCCTCCCGTCTCTCTCGATCACATGGGCAACCACAACAAACGTTCCTATAAAGCATCTCACCATGTGCAGAAAGAAGAAAGGGCAGTTGAGCTGTATGAAGTACATAAATTAAATAGAAATCCAGGCAAGAGAATATTTTTTTAATCAAATCATTATAAGACTTGCTCCAATCCTACTGACGATGTGACAGAAATCTGTTAGTGATCAAAGTGATTTACCAGGAAGAACACATTTCCACAGGCCATAGGTTTTCCCCACTGCCGTCTGCCACAGCCTGAGCGTGCCGTCCTCAGAGCCACTGGCGTACAGCTCCCCATCAGGACTGAAGCGCACACAGTGTACTGGACCAAAGTGGCCTTTATATGACTCTACAGAGAGAACAACACAGAAAGCTTGAAGCTCATTAACAACAATTAACCACATTAATTCTTGGAACATATGAAAGGTGTAAAAAAAACAAAAAAAAAACCCCGAGATCAGCCTGGTTGACACCATTTAAATTGTCTGGATGACAAAACTTTTGAATATAAATCACTGAACAGCTCAGCACCACAGGACACTAAAGACCTGCTGTTGTTGCATCAACCTTCTAGACCTCTCAGGTCTTCTGGTTCTGGTTCTGCTCTGCATCCCCAGAACCAAACCAGACATGGAGAAGCAGTATTCAGTTTCTGTGCAGCACAAATCTAGACTGTAAAACTGGCTGTTTTACAGTCCAGAAAGCTGTAAAACAGCCAAAACACTGAGCCTGTTAAGAGTTGCTTTTGATTAAAAACAACTGGAATATTGATTAATACATTTGATATGTACTTGTTTCATGATTTTGCTGATACTTGACAAAATGTAATGTATGTTGCTTGTATGAAAATTTGTTACTGTGTGATACTATCAGGGCCAGCCCGAGGCATAAGCAAACTAAGCAGCCGCTTAGGGCCCCCAATAGAGCTGGGTTTTTTTATTTTTTAGTGATTTGATTAGTGATTTCTGTGATTTGTTTTTACAATAATACATTTGATAATGTATTTAGAAATCATTATTTTATTGACAAAAAGAAAAAAAAAACAACTCTTGGGGGGCCCCTGGTGGCCGCGTTAGGTCACGCATGCTTTGCTGGTAATATGAGCTGCCGTGCAACGTGCATCCAAATGTCCTTAGCTCTGGTAGAAGATAAGTTAGCAAAGCAATGTCTCAAAAAGGACTTCTCCTTCAGGGAGAAAGAAAAGAGGAAGAATAGAAAAAAGCCAAGATAAAGGTTTGTCTTAATATGTCTTTGTAATATAATGTTTATAAAAAAGATTTGTGAAGCTGCTAATAGAAAATTTGTTTAATAGCGACCTTGAACAATTCAGTTCAACAGCCTAACATTTATGGTAGGGTCTTTGTGTTTGTGTGAAGCTGAGTTTTAACTTTACATGAGTTGATTCTCATGGTTGGCTCTGGATATTTCTGAGGTCACTTTGGCTTCAAAATGCTGTTTGATAACAATTAAAACTTCTCAATGTTTGATATTGTCTAGCAATATGTTTTCCATCAGGCTACATGGCTACTGCATTAATATATCAATGAGCTGCTCTAAGCTGTAGTTGGTGATATGTTGTTTGCTGCTGACCATTTATGTGGCTAAAACAAACAATATTTTTATATCAACTTCTAAGTTATGTGAAACTTCTGTTGAAATCATTGCAAGGCTCAGAATCAACCCGTTACTGGTCCGCATTCTCAGGGGAGAAAAACTCACCTGGTGTAAATGAAAGTTTTAGCTAGTGGAGTAACGCTTAACAGAAATTTATTTACTCAAAGAATGTCATGAATATGTGTGTAGGGTTGCACTGATGGCGGTTTTCTGGCCGGTTACCGATCTTAAAAAAGTCTGACCTGCTGATTTTAATTTTGGCTGGTATGAATTTTTTTGTCTGAAATGTCACCAAATGTAGCAAGAAAGTCACTGAGTTGGCAGCAGTGGGGTGAATATTGTTAACTGTAAACATGCAGACATGACCTGGTGGGCCAGGTCTCACTGCAGAGCAGAAGAGGACAGAAACTGATTGTTAAACCTTTGCTGAGGAAAATAAGGTTAGTGGATAAGATCAGCTTCACATGCAAGTATCAACCAATCACGATCCCCCAAAATTTACCAAGAATTCGACTGGCTGATAAATGTATCCTATATTATACATGCATAAAGTATAATGCAAACAGCACTATCAGAGATGCAATAAGTTTATAGCAGTTGGGTAAATGATCTAATCGTTGATTCCAGAAATCTACATGGTTAGCAGAGATAGAGGGCCCCAAAACCAAATTTTGCTTAGGGCCCCATAGAGGCTTGGGCCAGCCCTGGATATTATCATGTAAAGCATTTGAACCGCCTTGTTGCTGAAGTGTTATATATAAACAAACATGCCTTGGTCACTTAAAGCCTGCAAAGCTGTTACTGAAATAATATGAACAAGAGAAAACTTTTCTGATTTAGGAACAGGATTCCTTAACATATAAAGAAACTGTAAAGTTCTTCTTTAAGATGAACTTACTTACTTCCCTTTAAACCAGTTAACAGCTCTGAGATAGAATGTTTGAATTTTACATATAAACACATATTTTGCCAAGGAATAACATCAGCATAGCATCCCCAGAGAATGATCCTATTTAATTAGGTCATATGTTGAAATATTTTTAGGTTGAAACACAACTGCCTTCTTTCTGATCATCCAAAGAAGTTCCTCTGTATAATCCTCTGATCCCAACAATAATCTGGTTAACAACATGCAAATAAAAAGTTTCAGTACTCTTACCCAACTCTTCCTTAGTGCTATAGTCAAACTTGTATAGCTTGAAGTCATCACCACCAGCAACAAAAAAGTCCTTTTCTGGATGGAGGGAGGCTGAGTTGATGGGAGCTGGTGCCTCCACCGTCTTAATGAGGTCCAAGCTTAACAAAAAAAAAAAACACTGGTTAGAGGAATACTTAAAACAGAAATATTTAATTATTTCTTGCATGGCCTGGTACCGGTCCACGGCCTGGGGGTTGGGGACAACTGTATTATAAGACTGGCGGGAAAAAAAGCTTTGCTTGTGCCCCCACCAGGATTAGCATTGTTTATTTATTTAAGTCTTTTTAAAATGTTTGCATTTATTAAGGCTTTATTGTTGGTGGTCAGGTGTTAATCTTCCAATCTTTTAAAAACACATAATTATCAAGTTATATTTTCTAAAGTCCTATAAACTTTAAACATTTTTTAGCTCAAAAATACAATGGGTCACTGAACGAATGACTGTCCTAGCACCCAACCAATGGACTTGGTGAGAGGGTAGCAGTACCTCAGAGCGTTGTAGAAAGCTATGGTCTTTCCATATGTTATCACAAGTATCTCCCCGTCAGCAAGATACTCCATGCTGCTCACCGACGTGTCAAATGTGAGAGTCTTCACTTCTTCCATGGATCTACTGTCCCAGAGCCTGGACACACACAGTTTCCAATGTCCAATTGTTTCTCAGCACTGAACTGTTTCAGTTTTGATAGTTTAGCACTCAACATGCAAGTGGAGTCTGTCTGAAATGCAAGTCTGACACCCAGCAACATGTAGCAAAGGAAGTCTGAGAAGACAAAATACAAACCGGACAGTTTTATCTTCAGCAGCAGAGAGGATCTGACTGTCATCGTTGCACCACAGAGACTTCTTTATGGCTGAGCTGTGACCTGCAATCTCCTGAGGAGCTACAACACACACAAGCAGCCAAGTCAATGGTCAGCCTAGCTAGCTTAACATCACTGCTACTGCTACTTGCAGCAGGAAGCACTACGTTTCATTTGCTGAGCTTTAGGTACAGGACGTTTCTCTTCTGACATGAGCATACTTGAAGACATACGGTTCTACATCATAGATGGCATGTTTGGTAGTTATCAATGATGCTATGCTAGGCTGCAGGTCCAAACGGCATCAGGTCCAGGCTCCTGATGTGCTGTGCAGATCAGCAGAGTGGCAGCATAGAATACATGTTCAGCCTGAGCCTGAACCTGTTGAAGACCTCATATGTGGAATCGCTACCAGACAGTAAACATCCCAAAGACCTCGGCAGCTACAAGCCACTAGCCTGACTTCACATCTGATGAAGACCATCAACAGGCTGGTGTTCAGCCATTTACACCCCCTGGTGACGTCCTGGTGAAAGCTTGCCTACCAGCCTGGTCTCGAGGTGAATGACTCCATCATCTACCTCCTGCACAGAGCTCTGACCCAACTGGAACCTGGGACACTGGAAGATTTTGCTGGTATTGCACATCTGTCTGTAGTCTGTTGTTTTTAATGCAAAAATAGACATTATGTTAACCTTTCATTGCCTTCCTATGCTATCCCGCTCAATTCTAATCTCTTCACAGTTCAGTCTGGGATTTCTCCCACTGTAGTGGATTCCTAAACTAAAATTTCTACAATCAGTGAACAGAAGGAAAAGTTATGAACACAGGCATTGATTTTCTGTTCTGTTTTAGAATTATAGTCTGCCTGTAGTTTGATTAGTGAAAGAAGAAAAAAATAAATACCAATGTTTACATTTATTATTTTGAAATTTAAAAGCTTGCAATCTATTGAGTGTCTGGTTTGTCAGCCTTGCTCTCGTTTTGAGTCTCATGAACACCAGGGTTTAGAGGCAAGTCAGTATGTAAGATCACCGGTAACTCCTTTCTCCTCTGAAAGGATGTATTTGATTTGTTAGTGAGGGACATTTTGTTGACAGTGGGTTATTATTAGTTCAAACTATTCAGCCGTAGCTTTATTCCAATGGCCACAAGGAAGTCTCCCAAACTAAACATTGTAATAAAACAATAGTTTAAATTGTTCTGAACCTATTGAAACCGACACATTTACCATGTAGCTAGTCAAAATAGACACTTTATTTACTAAGAGGGTCTAAATTTCCAATTATTATGTCAAGTCTCACTATTTATTTTATATTATCTAACTTACTTTGGAACACTTGTACTGTTTGGACTTTTCAACCCATAAAAAAAAAAAAAAAAAAAAAAAAAATTAAGGCTGCCACTTTGCAAGAGAAGGGCAAAGATGGATGATCTCCATGTTTCTTTTCCAACAGGCTGACTTACCAGCATCAGGTTTGCTAAGATCGTAGATGCGCAGCAGCTTATCATTTCCTCCAGTCAGCAGACAATTGCTATCCTGAAGAAAAGAGGTAGGTCATTTAATGGACACAGTAGTTTACTTCAAGTCTGTCACATGCAAGTAAAACAGAGCGCTGTTTGATAAAAGTAGAATTAAGAAATTCAGGATAAGAGTCAAAGCCAGGCTTCACATAGCATCAGGTCATCCCGACTGTCAGTTTCATAAAAACCAAACCAGGCTGAGTAGGTGCAGCTATGTGGAGCTCAAGTACACCTCGCTGCAGGAAACAGAAAGGGACGGACACAGACCATAGTCAGTCTTATACCTTACATCAGGGGTGGCCAAAGTCAGTCCTCGAAGGTTTAACGCATCTGGATCAAATGATGGCTCGTTAGAAGGCCTGAGAAGAACATTGACATGCTGAAAAGGTTGTAGGTACCACCAGGGAGATAACTAAAACATGTAGGATGCCGGCTCTCGAGAACCGACTTTGGGCACCCCTGCCTTACATGGAAACGGGACCATTGGACTACGGAAATGAAGGGGGCGCCATTTCCTATATTATTTGTGGCCTCCCGTTTTTATTTTCTTTTGAAATTCTTTAGGAATGAGCTTCAATCTCACTATGTATTTGAATTTCTCTATTTTATTTACTTCAGCGCAGCTCAGTTTTTAATAAATTATGTAACTTTCTGGGTACTTCTAAATCTGCTCCTTAGTTGCATCTTCTCGAGCTTGCTACTGCCTCTAGTGGTGTGGGGGTGGTAACACAACTAATATATTTGCATTACTAAATCAGAACACCACCAAGTCTTTATTATTTATTATTAATTCTGGCATTACTGGAACCATAAAAAATAAATTCTCTAATAAAACACCATCAGAGCTAATTAAAATGATATGAACAAGACCTTTATAGATTATAAATAATATATATATACAGGTAAAAGCCAGTAAATTAGAATATTTTGAAAAGCTTGATTTATTTCAGTAATTGCATTCAAAAGGTGTAACTTGTACATTATATTTATTCATTGCACACAGACTGATGCATTCAAATGTTTATTTCATTTAATTTTGATGATTTGAAGTGGCAACAAATGAAAATCCAAAATTCCGTGTGTCACAAAATTAGAATATTACTTAAGGCTAATACAAAAAAGGGATTTTTTAGAAATGTTGGCCAACTGAAAAGTATGAAAATGAAAAATATGAGCATGTACAATACTCAATACTTGGTTGGAGCTCCTTTTGCCTCAATTACTGCATTAATGCGGCGTGGCATGGAGTCGATGAGTTTCTGGCACTGCTCGGGTGTTATGAGAGCCCAGGTTGCTCTGATAGTGGCCTTCAACTCTTCTGCGTTTTTGGGTCTGGCATTCTGCATCTTCCTTTTCACAATACCCCACAGATTTTCTATGGGGCTAAGGTCAGGGGAGTTGGCTGGCCAATTTAGAACAGAAATACCATGGCCCGTAAACCAGGCACGGGTAGATTTTGCGCTGTGTGCAGGCGCCAAGTCCTGTTGGAACCTGAAATCTCCATCTCCATAGAGCAGGTCAGCAGCAGGAAGCATGAAGTGCTGTAAAACTTGCTGGTAGACGGCTGCGTTGACCCTGGATCTCAGGAAACAGAGTGGGCCGACACCAGCAGATGACCCAAACCCCAAACCATCACTGATGGTGTAAACTTTACACTAGACTTCAGGCAACGTGGATCCTGTGCCACTCCTGTCTTCCTCCAGACTCTGGGACCTCGATTTCCAAAGGAAATGCAAAATTTGCTTTGGTCAGAAAACATGACTTTGGACCACTCAGCAGCAGTCCAGCTCTTTGTTTCCTTAGCCCAGGTGAGACGCTTTTCGCGCTATTTCTTGGTCAACAGTGGCTTGATACGAGGTATGCGGCAGTTGAAACCCATGTCTTTCAAGCGTCTCTTGGTGGTGGATCTTGAAGCACTGAGTCCAGCAGCTGTCCACTCCTTGTGAATCTCCCCCACATTTTTGAATGGGTTTTTTTTTCACAATCTTGACTAGGGCGCGGTGATCCCTATCGCTTGTACACTTTTTCTGACCACAGTTTTTCCTTCCCTTTGCCTTTCTATTAATGTGTTTGGACACAGAGCTCTGAGAACAGCCAGACTCTTCAGCAATAACCTTTTGTGTCTTTCCCTCCTTGTGCAATGTGTCCATGGTCGCCTTTTGGACAGCTGTCAAATCTGAAGTCTTCTCCATGTTTGTGTAGGCTTCAGAACTGGACTGAGAGACCATTTAAAGCCCTTTGCAGGTGTTTTGAGTTAATCAGCTGATTAGTTTGTGGCACCAGGTGTCTTCAAAATTTAACCCTTACACAATATTCTAATTTTGTGACACACGGAATTTTGGATTTTCATTTGTTGCCACTTCAAATCATCAAAATTAAATGAAATAAACATTTGAATGCATCAGTCTGTGTGCAATGAATAAATATAATGTACAAGTTACACCTTTTGAATGCAATTACTGAAATAAATCAAGTTTTTCCAAATATTCTAATTTACTGGCTTTTACCTGTGTGTGTATATATATATATATATATATGTATATATATATATATATATATATATATATATATATATACACCCACACACATCAATTATAGGGGGAACAAAAGAAATTGTAAAATACCATTTACAATGTATACATGAGCGACATTGGGGGGTTCAACAATCCATCAGATTGTCGAACCTCGGATTCAGGAAGAGCAGTGTGGTTTTCGTCCTGGTCGTGGAACACTGGACCAGCTCTACACCCTCAGCAGGGTCCTGGAGGGTTCTGGGAGTTCGCCCAACCAGTCTACATGTGTTTTGTGGACTTGGAGAAGGCATTCGACCGTGTCCCTCGGGGAGCCCTGTGGGGGGTTCTCCAGGAGTATGGGGTACTGGGCCCTTTGATACGGGCTGTCAGGTCCCTGTATGATCGGTGTCAGAGTCTGGTCCACATTGCCGGCAGTAAGTCGGGCTCTTTTCCGGTGAGAGTTGGACTCCGCCATAGCTGCCCTTTGTCACCGATTCTGTTCATTACTTTTATGGACAGGATTTCTAGGCGCAGCCAAGGTGTTGAGGGGATCCGTTATGGTGGCCTTAGGATTGCATCTCTGCTTTTTCCGGATGATGTGGTCCTTTTGGCTTCATCAGGTCGTGATCCGCTGCTCTCGCTGGAGCGGTTCGCAGCCGAGTGTGAAGCGGCTGGGATGGCGATCAGTGCCTCCAAATCCGAGGCCATGGGGTAGAGTTCCTTCTCCGGGTTGGGGGGGGGTGTCCTGCCTCAAGTGGAGGAGTTCAAGTATCTTGGGATCTTGTTCACGAATGAGGGAAGAAGGGAGATCAACAGGCAGATTGGCGCCGCGTCTGCCGTCAAGTGGGCGCTGTACCGGTCCGTCGTGGTGAAGAGAGAGCTGAGCCAAAAAGCAAAGCTCTCGATTTACCGGTCGATCTACGTTCCCATCCTCATCTATGGTCATGAGCTTTGGGTCATGACCGAAAGAACGAGATCGCGGATACAAGCGGCCGAAATGGGTTTTCTCCGTAGGGTGTCTGGGATCTCCCTTAGAGATAGGGTGAGAAGCTCAGTCATCCAGGAGGGACTCAGAGTAGAGCTGCTGCTCCTTCACGTCGAGAGGAGTTGAGGTGGCTCGGGCATCTGGTCAGGATGAACTCCTGGACACCTCCCTGGTGAGGTGTTCCAGGCAAACAATAAAATAAAACACATTCATAGCGTCCACAGATTTCTTCAACAGACTAATGAAATCGATCACAGATTCACTGATGATACGCTGATGCTAGATAAACTGGGTACGCCATACCTCATACCAAACATCTTTAGATGGAGGATTATGAGGAACTGTAGCACATCATACTAAAGAAAGGAACGCTGCTACAATAGCAGATTGATTAAAGGCGTAATCACTTAGAACATTAAAGTAAGAAGCTTTAATGTTATAAATGATCAGTGGAAGTCCATATTATCAGATACGTGAATCTGACAGTGGATTCATTCATGTTAATCTTTTTTGTTCCACGTGTTATAATTATGTAGATCAACCATGACAGCAGGTCAAAATTAAATATGAGAACTTTTTGGCAGCATTTGGGAAGTATACAGATAAAATGTTGACTACAATGTGCAAATTATTTGTACTAGTAACTTAGAAAGTCTCTACCTATAAAGTCTTTAATTAGTTTTACCTATAGTCAACTTCCTGTTTGAGTTGTGATGAATGTTTTTGTTTTAAAGGGACAATTTCTTGTTTAACTAGCACAAACGCAGCTTAGCAACTCTCAAAAGACAGAGGTTGTAATGGATCTTATAGCAGCAGCCCCCTTGACAGAGACAAAATATATGTTTATGATTTAGATAAGCAGCTTTTTAAATATTCTGTGATTTATAATGTGCATGTGTTTAATTATATGCCAAAAATAAAGTTAATTAAGTTGTGAATGTTATTTTAAGTTAAGGGTTTATAATCAGTGTGACCGCTGACCGAACAGGTAAGGATCCAGGATTAACTAAGCTTGGCTGTTAGCTTGGTCCGGAGCAGGCTAGCTGCCATCGGAATCGAAGTTTAATTAAGCCAGGATATCCAGAAAATCCCGGCTTAATCCGCTATCCTGGGTTTTTTGTATCAGACCTCTGGTGAGCAGTAGGTGGGCAGAAAATTGTCACGGAAAAATAAGACATTATCCCCTAGAAAACATCACATAGCTTTAGATAGACTAGAACAGTGTTTCCCAATTCCAGTCCTCATGGCCCCCCTGCTCTGCATGTTTTAGATGTGCCTCTATACCAGAACAGCTGATTCAAATGATTGCTTGATATCTTCTGCAGCCACCAAGTCCTGCAGGAGCCTGTTAATCACCCAAAGATTCAATCCAGGTGTGTGGCAGAAGGGAAACATCTAAAACATGCAGGCAGGGGGGCGTGAGGACTGGAATTGGGAACGGTCCAATGCACCATTCAAGGATTACAGGAAGTCAATGCTGTTTGAAGAGAAATTTTAAAGAAATAAAGAGTGGGTTAACCATTTTGCACAATATTTTACATTTCTATCTAAAGAAATCTGAAAACATACTATAGGTGTATTTGCAATTATACCATGCAGCCCTTGACCCATGCAAGCTTTGTTTTAAAGTCTGTATAAAAGCAATTACGGCTATATTGCAGGTTGCAGTAAAATGACAGCAGTAAGAACACACAGATTCAAAACTGAACTAACCTGAGTAAAGCTGACGGACTTGACAATGTGTTTGTGTGCCAGTGAGAGGACCTCGTCTCCGCTTACAGCATCCCAAACCTTCCTGCAAAACCACAGAGGAAGAGGCTAGGTGCCAAGATTCACTTCAAAATGAAACTCATCTAAGTGTCAAAGCAGCATCTGGTCAGATTTTCAAAGAAACTTTAAAACAAAAGAAACCGTGGTGCAGGTACCTGATTCAGTGGTAGAGCTACACACAACTTATCTGTCTCTGTATAATTTTCAACACTGAGCCTTTTTTTCAAACACACATTGCAACCACAAAGCCTTCCTGGGTAAGTGTCTCTACAGCATGATGCTGCCACCACCATGTACAACTGTGAAGAGGATTTGAAGTCCATTTTAATCTAATCAATAAATTTTGCTGTGTTTCCCTGTTAGAAACGCAAGCTTTGGAAACTGCAAATAGGACTTTTAAAGACTGAATTTGTGGAGAGCATTTTACAGATTTTCCCACCAGAGAAATTATCTCTGCACTTCCCCCAGTTGGTTGCCTTTGGCTGCTCCTCCGATGTACATTATTACTTTTATTTTCATGTAGTCCCTCAAAAAAAAAAAAAAAAAAAAAACCAAGAAAAAAACAAAACAGGACTGTCCAGATAAAAAAAATTTATTTGAGAAATTTTACCTGTACAAAAAAACTTAAGCATCGAGTATTGAGTGTTTTCCTCATGTATTATAAGCCTGACAGATTTATTTTATACACCAGGAACAGTGACAATAAAGACAGATTAAGCTAGATCTACAGTAGATGCATTGAAGAGGGCGCTGTCCCTACACCTGCCTGTTGGCTTCATATGATATTAGTTCAAAATTATTACACCTGCTCATGCACCTCTGAATTTTTGTGACTTTAAGCATTTTTTAACACAACATGGTGGGCTGCTGGTGGACTGTCCTAACAAACAACAAACCACTAGGCTAATCGGGTTTTCTGGGGAAAACACTACTATTTACTTCATTTTATGATGGAGTTAAACAGAAATATGGTTTGTCCACATTCTGAGAATGTTCTTCTTTACTGACATCTACCTCGAAATGTCACTCTAGCAGTTTAGTTGGCTTGATAAATGCACTAACCAAACCATTTTTCGTGAGTAATCAGCAGGCCCATCACTCTTTTAGTCCAGGAAAGAAATATGTTGAATCTGGCCAGCTAGTGTCAAGACCACATGTTTTGAAAATTTGTGAAGTCTTCAAAAGTTGTGACAATTGTGTCCAGCTTTAACTCCAGCTGACCCATAAACCCCAAAAACAAACATTTTAGAAGTGCCTCAAAAATCTCCCTTTATACAGAAAAACCAAAACAAGCACAGTGAATCAGCTACACACAACTCAGCTACTTTGTTGAATCCAGGCAATAAAGGATTCCTCACTCACGCTGTGAAGTCAGCAGCAGCAGTGGCTGCCTTGGTGGCGTCTGTGTTCAGAGTGGCTCCCCAGACAGCACCTTTGTGACCCAGAAACGTTCCGATCCAGTCCCCTGTGTCTCCCTGGCGCAACATGGGCTTGCCATCTGAAAGTGAGAAAAAATAAACAAGAAAAGGGTTGAAAGACAGAATTATTAACCAATAGTCTTGAGCTGAACCTTAGTTGGGTTAGTATTCTTAGCTCTTAACCAACTCGGTGAACTCCTGCTCCTTCACTAAGTAGCTGAAGTTCATAATTATTCCTATACAGTTTAATTCAGTTAGAAGCTTGTCAAAATAAACTGTTAATCACATAATAAATCAAAGTGAGTGCAGCAATTTCTATTTTGATAAATATTTTTTTTGCAGAGAGATAATACATTTTATTTATTCTTCATTTGTGTGTGTGTTTTTTTTTATTTCCTTTTTATTTATTGCTATTGGTTGTTTTTATTTTGGATATTTCAAATGTCTTCTAGTTCTAGAGTCAAGTGTTTCTTAAAATTAAAATTATTATTGGTTTTTGAGAGAGAAATCTTGATTTTCAATATATATCGTCCAGCAAAATGTGTTATTGTGATAGACCTATTCATTTCAGTTTATTTATATACCAACTCACAAGGCACTAAAAAAAAAAAAGAATATCAATTCATTCACTCACATAAATGCATACATGAGAATACACTGAACAACCCCAGATGATCAAGGTTAACCTTGCTACGACATGGCAGAAAAGCTTCTTTTCACTTGGTTCAAGTCCAGTTTAATTCTTCAGAAGAAAAAATGGCTTGAATGTCGCAAGCTGAACATGAGCTATTAAGCGATGTTAAAACATTTATATTAATAATTTGGATTTTACTTCATAATTTTATCTTGAGATGTGTTTAAATTTAAATTTAAGCTTGTTGAACCACTTACCACTTTTGTAGTAAGTTACCTGTTTTAATTCTGCTTCAAATAAAGAACTTTATTAGACAACAAATAAATAGCTCATTATTTACAAGTCAACATTATCTTTAAACATAGACTAAAATCTTGTAAAACTGTTGTTTAGGGGATTTTTGAGTTTGTTTTTAAGTTAATCTAGATCCCTGCAAATATTTATTTAATGGAATAAAATAATTAATCACAAATTAGACTTCCTGAATCTCCAGGGTTTTTATAATTCTGTCTCATAGGTACACATAGGTGGACCTATGATGAAAATTACAGCACTCTCCCTTCTTTTTGCACGGAGAAAAACTTTTAAAAATACGGTGATGTATAAAATACTTTTTTTTCCTCCTGAATATCAGTTTCTTAAGGGAATGTCCCGTTAATCAGTCGGAAAGTTCAACCATTTCCTGAATCAGTAGTCAACAGGTAGAGGGAAAAAGCAAAGGGTAGAGATAACTCTTAGAAACGGGATACAGCCTTAACCTGTTAGCAAAATTAGCCAAACCACAAACTTAGAAGATTTATTTGAATCTTTGTAACAGCAGGTTTGGGTTAATTTAATCAAAACTACAAAACATGAATTTTAGAAATACAAAACTGTAATTTGAATAAATGCAAATAAAAAAAAAAGGGTTGTTGTGAAATAAGGCACGCAGCATACTCAGTCATCAAGCTTGATTTTAGTCATCCTTGGCTAAAAGATCCTGTTTATTAAGATCCTAATAAACAGGATCTTTTAAGCAAGCCTCACCTTTGCAGGCGCTGATGAGAAAGTATCCATAGGGAGTAATTCCACTGAAGGCCAGGTCAACCACAGGCCGGGTGTGCCCGGAGCAGGTAAGAGGCGTCTGTCTCATTGCCATGGTCTTCCAGCTGACACAAGAAAGCTCGCTCAAGGGAAGGAAACGTTAAGATATGGCTAACTAGCAAGCTAGCGAGATGGATAGAAAAATGGGCGAGTAGAAACACAAAACTACAAAAAAGCGAATGATTCGTTGGTAATCTTCTGTTGACAGCTGCTTAAAGCCAAACTATAAATAGTTAAGGATTAAGGATTAATCAATGTAAACGTCCCAGCAAAAGAATGACTGCCGTGCTAATAGCTACAACATTGCAACTAACTAGCAACGTGCAACACGGATACACTGCCGTAGCGATGAAATAGCCCGGTGTGCATCGTCAGACACTGCAGGGTTAACACTTCCTTCCGGTAACATGTTTTTCAAATTAAATCTGTCGTGAATGATACTGTCAACAGTTTCCTATCACTCACTTCTGATGGTTTTCAGCGAGTTTAACCAATTACATACATTAATATAAACTGAAATTAGTCGGTTGAATCAGTAGCTTTTGAAAAATTACATGTGAAATGTCATTTAAAAAAAAGATGTGTTTTACTGTTTTCTTAGTTTAAAAAAACAACAACGTAATTTATTAACTAATTTTAGTTTACATAGCTTTAGTCTTAGTCATAACGAAAGTTTTTTTTTACTTTGATAGCCGGTCGAACCGGAATCATGCTTTTATTTTGAAAGATGCTAATTATTGGGGTCGCTGGGTTGAGCAATAATAATGAGTTGATAAAAGAGCAAAATCAACATCAAACCATGTTTTGAATTGAAACAATATAATATGCCAGGGTGTTATAGAGCAAACATTAATAGATTTAGAAAATAAAATAAAAATAAAAATAGAGAAAAGTAAGTACACCTATCAATTATTTTAATGGCTTTACTATTTTTTGATCTTAAAGTGTTGTAATATTTTGTTTGAATAAATCTTTAAAGATTTATAAGGAAGGTTTGTTATTTAAAAACTTTTTATTCATGCATATGATATTTTACAATGAATGAATTTAGCTTGTTAGTATAATAAGTGAAGAATCCAAACAACATACTTGCATAAGTGAGAGAAAAGTTGGCGAAAATGTTTTGTGAAATAAATGTGCAAATGTCTTTCCAGAAAATACATGAGACATGACCAGAATAAATGTCAGATTTGCATATACTCCGTGTCGTAATCTGGCCGCAAGATGTCGCCAAAGTTCCTTTTATGACAATTTGAGCCTGAAAAATTTCTGTTCAATATTTCACTCCAACTGTAATTCTTTCAAATTAAGCACGTGCTTAATTCGAAATATATTATGTTGTGAATGTGTATATATACAGAGGAATGTTTAAGTTTATCTCTTTTAGATATCTCTTTTCATTGCCAAGGGAGATTTCTTAAACTTGCTTGAGAAACAGAGAAAAAAAAGAGAGGGAGAGAGGGAGAGAGACAGAGAAAGAGAGAGAGAGAGGGAGAGAGAGAGAGAGAGAGAGAGAGAGAGAGAGACAGAGAGAGAGAGAGACCATAATAATTAAAACCAGCCATTTGGTCACCAGGGGAAAAGAATAGGGGGTTATGTTATGATGACGTGTGATGTGAGTTTTACTTTGAAAAGTAAGATCACAAGGGGGCGTGGTTTAAGTTCTCCAGCCTAGAGCTATGGCACTGGAGCGTCCAGGTTGCAGCCGTACGCTTCTTGGTCGCTCTGCTTTCGGTGCCGTCGCCAAGCTAATTTTCCCAGGCTCTGTGGCTCCTCTGCCTTCATCTTAAATTCGACATGCCGGAGTACCTGGACGACCCGTCTGTGCTCACCAAAGACAAGCTAAAGAGCGAGCTTGTTGCTCACAATGTGGAACTGCCGAGTGGCAACCAGACCAAGGACGTGTATGTGCAGCTTTATCTAAAGAACCTGACGGTCCAGAATGAGAGGAACGTCGCGGCCGTAGTTCTGGATGCGTTTTCCAGCGACGAGGAGCTGCCGCCTGTCGTGGCCTCCAACAAAAGCCACTCCTCCGGAAGGGTAAGCCTTTTTTCTCCGTGTCAGAGTCAACCAGCTGCCTCTTAAAATTATTATTATCATTATTATTATTATTATTATTATTATTATTATTATTATTATTATTACAGTTTTTACGGTACTGATATTCAGAAGGGCTCACTTCGCTTATGGTGGAACTGCGAAGTGAAAACTTTTACCTTAGAAAAGAACTCCGAGTGCAGTTTGTATTATTGTTTTATACATTATAGCCCAGTTTAACGGTATTCCTAGACTAGTTTTGCCTTTGCGGGATGAAAAGTTTTTTTTTTTCCATTTCTCCACATCCAGGGGCTGCGCCCCGCCTCCTGATGTCAATGGTTGGTTAGACACAGCAAACATCTGATTGAGCTTATGGACTAACTAAATCACTTCATGGCCACAGATCTGATCAAACTGTCACTGTTCAGCTTTCACTTCCCTCCAGAACTTTCCCACTTTAGTCTCAGTTGTCATAACACAGTTGCAGCTGCCAGTTCAACGCATCCCATCCAGCTGCAGAAACACTTTCTTTTTATGGACAATAAAATCACGAGTATGTGATGAAGTTTACTTTTTGTGGCAGAATTTCACAAAATGTAAAATTTTTAAAGAAATGTAAACTGCTGATTTTGTGCTGATGTCATTAGGACATCAGCACAAATGGAAACCAAGGAATCAGAAGGGTTGGGTAGGTTACTTTAAAAAATATAAATGGTTACAGTTATAATTTTCCCTATTTAAAATGTGATAGCAGTGAAACTATTTCAATTACTTTAACAAAGTAATGCAACAAATTACACTGCTGGATTTGTTAGAAGAGTTCTGCCTGGGTTAGTTCAACATGATGACAGAGGAGATCAGATTAAATTAATCTGGACTTGAATGAAATTTTTATTTCTGAAAACCTTTAGGTTCATTGCTCTGTTAGAAGAATGCATTTGTAGATGCTGCAGTGCTTTGTTGAGTCAAACCTGTCTCTCTCTTTTTGTGTAACAAAATCAGCTACTTTGCATTTGATGCTATCCTAAATTTTGCTTTAAAAGTCTCTATACCATAAGTTTTTCCAAGTGAGTCCTTCTCTACTCTTGGCTAATTGTGTCAATCATAGATTTAGAAGTAATGTAAAATCACCTACATATACAGAGAAATATTGAATCTTATCGTTGAAGATAATATTTCTACCAGGGGGTGAAAGATGCTTCATAAAATGACTTCTTCCTGCTCCAGTTCTCATTTAACACAAATCTGCTTTATTTATTTATTTATTTATTTATTTATTTATTTATTTATTTATTTATTTATTTATTCTGCAATAAGGGTAAAACTGATGGTGTTGGATGTAAGAATTTCTACTTCTCTTCTTACCAGAGTTGTCGGAAACAAAATGTGTTTTCGAACACATTTTCTTTATCTTGTCATGTTCTGTGTTTGATAAATGTTTTTCACAAGACAATGCCATTGTCTGACTTTGAAGTAATATTGCTCGTCTTAATGTTTTTTTTATACCATTTACATTTAAAGATTAAGAGTATTATAATAGTGCATTCACTGTAGACATCTGTAACCTCTTTTCCTTCACCTGTGTAACTTTGATGCTGTTTCGCAGAGTTGTTGAGTTGTTTTTGGAACTTGCACTGACCCCTGCAGACACAGACTAGTTGAATTCCACAAATACAAGTTCAAATGACCTTCTCAGTAAATTTAATTTCTAAGTCCAAAGTTGCCACTGTATGTTTATGAAATGAGCCTTTGTAGGGTTTACATTTGGCAGAGAGGAATGGGAAATTAACTGTGCAAAAGAAAGAATTGACATTTTCTTTTTAGGATAAAGGATTTTTAAATGCCTAAAGAAGGAAAAATGTTTTGATGTTTATATTTGCATTTCATGTAGAATTTCAGGATATTCTTTATTATCTCTTTCCTGGAAATGCTCTACTTGCTATTGTCTGAAAATCTTTACCTGACTGTCTGTCCAGATGTGCTTAGAGCCACCTGTTACCATTGTTGGTCAAGCTCTGCAGTGGTGGGAACTACAAGTGTGCCTCTCAAGGTTCATATGGATTTAGGAAACTGTTGAGCTGCGGTATTTTCAGCAGAAGATTTCTTGCATGTGATGCCACTTTATCAAATTTTTAAGTGGTCTTTATGAATAAAATGGCTAAAAGTTTGAAAACAATACACACTCCTAGCTTGAAATCTTCCTAGTGTCCTGCAGGATTAGGAAAGAATTCACAGAATTTAACATGTAAGCTTTTTGTCTGCTTACACGTTGCTCCTGATGAATCGTGTTGCCGATTTTTTTTTTTTTTTTTACCTCCCAACCAAAAGGTTGGCAGAAGATGTGCTGAACGATACAGCCCAGACAGGTTTCACCAGCTGACAACACAGCAGTGTGGAAATAAAGGATTGTGCTCATAAAGGATTTATTGCCTCTGTCAGTTCTTCAGAATTTGAAGTAACAGCAACCATGTAAAGGTGTACTTACAGAGGAATGTTGGAGGGTGGGACACTGATCCAGCTCTTTTCCTCCATACTTCAATGTGAATAATGATTTGTAAGTTACAAGTAAAAAGAAAAATACACATTTTTTTCTGGTAACATGTTTATAAAATGAAGCTATTTGATGTAAGAGAGTAGACATCTTTCTGCCCAGGCATGAATAACTCAATTCAAGTTTATAAGATGCAATATTTTTTTTATCTTGTACAAATTATTGCACACCGTTGATCTGAAAAGTGACCAGGTTGTTTTTACATGTTGGGACTGCTTTTTACTTTAAATTCCAGGAGTATGACCCACTTATTGTGTTCTGATCCAAATATATTTATGCCTTTTAATTATAGAGTACACAATTTACAATGATTATTTTACAATGTGAAATAAAGCTCTGATAAATAAAGTTGATTGCATGCCCCTTGAAATGTTCCACATTTGGTCACATTACAACTGTCAACAAATATATTTTATTAGAATTTAATGTGAAAGAACACATAGTGGAATACAGTTGTGAGGTAGAAGGAAAAAATTACACATGATTCAAAGCACTTTCTACAAATAAACTGAAAAGTGTGATGTGCAAAAATATTCAGGCTCCCTGAGTCAGAACGTTGTGGAATCACTGTTTGCTGTAATTCCAGCTAGTAGTCTTTAGGGTTTGTCTTTACCAGCTTTGGACTTCTAGTTGTCGAAAGCTTCTCTGTTCTTCTTTGCAAAACAGTTCTTCCCCAGTCTCAAGTTTTTTTCAGACTCCAAGTTTTCCCTGTATTTGAATCAGTGAGGAAACCACATGACCCATTAAACATTCTTTAATGGGAAAACTTCAGGATATCTGGTCGCATAGTCTGTAATGACTAGCATAAAGCGATTTCGAGATTTACTTTTTTCCACCGGGTCAACTATGTCCATCCCAAGACGTAGAAAAGGTGTGCCAATGATGGGGAGGGGTTGAAGTGGTGCTTTGGTAGGGACTCTGATTGAGGTTTTCTGACACTCAGGGCAGCTTCTGCAAAATAGAGCAACATCTGATCTCAAACCAGGCCAGAAAAAGTACCGCTTAATGCAAGCAGTGGTCTTATACTTCCCAAGGTGGCCAGCCCAGGGAATAGAGTGTCCCAAAGTCAGCACTGTCTCACAAGCATTCTTAGGGACAACTAACTGCTTAAACTGACCATGTTGACGGTATAAAATTCCATCTTGCAGTATATACTGCTTTTTATTTGTGTCAGACCCTACAGAGGCCTCCCCCCTAGCCTTCAGCAACAGGGCAGACAAAGTCAGATCATTCTGCTGCATTTCTCTGATGTTTGTGGGTACTGAAAAACACAGTGGCATATCTGCAGCCACTTCAACTGAAGTCTCACCCAGTGCATGTTGAAGTTTCTCATGCCTTCTTTGACTGCGTGGCTTCTGAGATTTCTCAAGTTCTGTCTACAACTCAGCCTTGAAAAAAGGTAAAGCACTGAGTGTAGCAAAATGCTCATCTTGATTTTTAGCTTGGGCCCTGGTTACAGCCACATTACAGCTCTGCACATCCCTCAGTAAATCATAAATGACAGGCAGATCCTCCCCAAGAACCACAGGATAGTAGTTCTTGGTTGGGGTATCAGCTACCCCAACCTTCAACAGATAGGGAGACCCTGCACCTTAATAAACATATTAATGCAAAATATAGCATATGATTTCTCATCACCATGTACACAGTAAACTGATATTGTTTCAGAAGGGCATATACAATTAGTTGGTACATGGTTCTTGTGCACTAGAGTCTGTGTGCTGCCAGTATCTATTAAAGCATTCATTTCATGTCCAGCAATCTTCACTAGAATTATTTTATTTGACTGCTTTATTTCAGGTTTAATATCCATATTCTGATGAGGAATAAAACACATTTGAGTTAGCTTACTTTGATTCTTAGGGCACATGGGCTTGGTGTGACCTTCTTGTCCACAGAGGTAACACACTGGTGGTCTTTTTCCTGTCTTGGAAGGCTGATTTTCTCTTAAAAAAGGCTTACCCACCCCCATTGCCAAATTTTGATGAGGCTAAAAGGGTTGTAACCGACGTGAGTCTTTGGCAGCTCTCCATGCACTGTTGCTCCATGGCGGACTCCTACTTCTGGCAGCTACAAACACATCCACCAGAGTAGCAGCGTCTGCAGCAGACTTAGGATTGTGCTCCTTGATCCAGACCTGAAGCTCAGGACACAACATTCTCAAAAATTGTTCCAGAATAATCAGTTCACCAACTTGTTTCACAGTTTTATCTTTAGGCTGAATCCACTTCTCATAAAGTTCTTTCCTTTGGACTCTCATCAAGACTATCAAGGCAGCAAAATCTTTGTCGGTAAGTTTCTGGATTTATATCATATTTTTGTAAAATGGCAGCTTTTACCTTTTCATATTCCAGGGAATCATCCACATCCATGTTAACAAAGGCACTGCGATCCTTACCCATCAGAAGAGGAATGAGAGGAAAATCCAGTCTGACTTTGGACAACAATAAGCAGCTGCAATTCTCTCAAAAGTAGTCAGAAAGTGCTGTCTTCAACAGTTAATTTTTCCAATTTAGGATGATGGATGTGCACAAACTGACCTATTGAGGTGGAAGCTGAATCTAAATCCTCAGGCTGAGATGTAGCTTGAATCTGATGATTAGTTTGAGTTTCAACAGGCTGTGGATCAGTTGATGTGGGCTCAGGGGTCGGGGTTGTCCTGGCATGCATTTCCATCTGCAAAAGTTGAAACTGGTGTTGCAAATATTTGAAACACTGTTCTTGTGCAGAAACCTCTCTCTGCTTTTTCCCCAAAACTTTCTGTCGTCCCATGAATGCCTGAAGAATTCCAGCAATATCATGCAGAGTTGGCTCTCTGGTCTCATGCTCAGTGTCTCCAGCTGCTGCTGAAGCTCCTCCTTCAATGGAAGGAAGGAAATGTCCTTCCTCTCTGACTGTTGGGAAGCCTCTTTGGTCTCAACCTTGTTTCCTTTTCTTGGGCACACACCATTTTCTATGGCTCAAAAAATTTGTTAGAGGGGGTAGTAAAAAAAAAATTACTCACAAAAAGAAAAAAAGAAAAAAAAATCCTGTCTCCTCAACTCAAAATTCTCACTTCTGACACCATATGTGATGGACCGAGTTAAGAATAGGAGGAGTCACAGGATATATTAGAAAAATAGGGATTTTTCCCAAAGATTATAAAGGACAAGATAAACTGAGGTCATAAAAGAGGTCAAGGAAACAAAACTGAACTCAGGCAAAAAATATAAACAAACTGGCTGCACAAACAAAAATAACTGACCTGACCTCACAAAGAAATGACACACAAGGGTTTAAATATTGGCTGATCAGACCAATTAAGACACAATAGGGGTTTGACAATAGTTAGTCAAACAATAGTTTGACTAAAGATCTAAAAATGAAAATCAAAAATAGTAAACTTTAAATACTAATATTTACTTCAATACAAAACTTATCTAAACAAAGAAACTACAAATTCCCAACGCCAGCAGGAGCTAGTGGTTTGGTCTAATCAGCATTTAAGCCTGCTAAGCCTTGGCCCCCATCCTTTGTTTGGCAACTCCAAAGCAGGTAAGTACCGGTGGGAAAAACAAACAGAATTAATCTTAAGCAAACAAAATTAACTTTAAGTTGATATAAATACATATGTTAACCAAATGTGCGCGCTAACAAATAGAACAAATGTATCCAAATCAACTAATAAATGTTTTTATTGAAACTAAAGTGCTGTTGTGTTTGTATGAAAAACTAAATTGTGCATATAAAGAGTTACCGACAAAGTGTGGCCATGGATTTGTCCATCACAGTTCCCGTTCGGCCTCTCCCTTTCCCCAAGGGTGTTCATTCAGTGCATAAAGGCAGCCCTCTCTCCTCTGCAGGACCGAGGTGTGGCATGAAGGTTCTGCCATACCTCGACGATTGGCTTCTCTGCGCCCTGTCTCGAGAGCATGCATCTCGCGATACGAGTCCCCTGCTCGCTCATGTGTTAGGCCTCAAGGTGTACTTTGAGAAAAGCTCTCTGATTCCTTTGCAGACATCCACTTTTCTTGGGGTGCTCTTGGATTCTCCCTCCATGACAGCCTACCCATCTATCCAGAGGGTGGACGACATTCTCCAGCTGGTGAGTTGATTCAGGCTGAGCAGGCAGCTTCCTTCCATCGGCTTCCTGCAGCTGCTGGGCAAACTAACATCGGTTACTCGGGTTGTGCCCTTAGGTCTGCTGTCACTGTGCCCTTTTCAGAGGTGAATCAACAGCTGCCGCCTGGATGCCAAGCTACACAGGCATCGCAAACTTGTGGTAACATGGCCATGTTTTCATGCCCTGACTCCATGGAGAGACGGGGCCTATTTGTCCAGGGGTGTGTCCATGGGGCTGGTTGTGTGTCGCAGATAAGTGGTCACGACAGATGCCAGCTCCATGGGATGGGACACTGTTTGGCAACACAGGGTGGTTCAGGACCAGTGGTGTCCACAGGATCGCTCCAAGCATATAAATGTGCTGGAGCTGCATGCTGTGCATTTGGCTCTCAGGCACTTTTTACCCCATCTGGATGGGGGACATGTCCTGATTCAGTTAGACAACCCCTCTGTTGTCTACCACACCAACCACCAAGGTGGCACCAGGTCAGCACAGCTTCTGAAGGACTTCCAGGATCTCCTGGAATGGGCGTCTGTTCACATATCCACCCTGCAGGATGTGTATTTGCCAGGGCTGCAAACCAGGTAGCAGACGCCCTTTCCCAACAGGCGCCAGCTCCGGGAGGGTGGTCCCTCCACAGCGACATAGTCCGCCTGCTCTGGGACCTTTTCGGTCAGGCAGAAGATGACCTGTTTACCACAGAGGAGTGGACTCATTGTCCTCTATGGTTTTCCTTTACAGGGGCTGCAGGTGCACTGGGCCAGGACGCCTTGACCTATCCTTGGCCCAGGGTCCTCCGATATGCCTTTCCGCCCATTTCCCTGATTTGGCAGACTCTTCAGAGTCTTCTCGAGGAGTGCTGGTAGGATGTTGCTGGTAGCTCCGTATTGGCCAGCACGGCCATGATTCCCACTTCTATGGAGTCTGTGTCATAGGGTCCCATGGTGTCTTCCAACCAGGAGGGATTTACTATCTGAGTTGGGTGATCAGATATGGCATCCCGATCCTCAACGCCTCTGGCTGTGGGTGTGGCCACTTGGGAGGCTTGAACAGCAGCTGACTGGGTATTCAGGTCCTATCAGGCACACCATTTTGAGTGCCAGGGCATTCTCCTCTTGTCAACAATATGAAAACAGATGGTGTCTGTTTTCCTGGTGGTGTTCTGCCAGTAATGATGATCCAGTCACCTGTGCAGTACCCACTATTTTGGAGTTTCTTCAGTCTCTTCTGATAAGGGCCGCTCTCCTTCAACACTTAAGGTATATGTAGCGGCTATATCATCTAGTCATGCTGACATTGATGGCTGTACAGTGGGGAGCCATAATCTGGTTTCTCTTTTTTTGCGTGGTGCTCGTAGACTGCACCTGCCAACGGTTCCGCAAGCACCAGTTTGGGACCTGTCCTTGGTCCTCAGTGCTCTGTGCCAGACCTCAAATGGTTGTCATGCAAGACTGCTTTTTTTGTTGACTATTGTCTCAGTTAAGAGGGTCAGTGAGCTGCATGCTCTTTCTGTCAGCCCATCACGTCTCGTATGGAGTTCAGATTGTGGCCAAACCCAGCATTTGTCCCTAAAGTGTTTTCTCATTCTCATTGTAACCAACCATTGAGATTGGTGCATTTTCAGCCTATTGCAAGGCTCTGAATTACTGTGCCCAGTGAGGGCACTGGAGGCAGATATTTTAGCCACTGCTGCTATAAGACGCTCAGACCAGCTGTTCTTGTGTTATGGGGGCCCTACATTAAGTTGTCCTCTCTCTAAACAGCGTCTCTCCCATTGGATTGTGGATGTTATCTGCCACGCCTACGCTGCAGGGCGCCGCCCCCAGCCAGTCGGCGTGAAGGTACACTCTACCAGGAGCAATTCCACTTCCTGGCCAGCCTTGAGAGGAGTTCCACTGGAAGCTATATTTGCTGCTGCATCATGGGCTTCTCCGTGCACGTTCACTAGCTTTTACAATGTGAATGTGGCCTCCTCTCATCCTCTGGACCAGGTTCTTTTACAAGGGTCCAGGGCCTTCTCAGTGACATTGCTGGTATTGGTCATTCAGTGCTTTCAGCACCGCCCTCTGGCAGTCAGTAGGGATGAAATGGAACGAATGCTACGTATGTAACTACGTTTCTATGAATCCCGGATGGCCGCCAGAGATTCTCTGTCACTCAGAATCCTTGCATTTCGTGAGAAGATTCTGTAGGAACAGAGCTTCAGATGACGTCATGCTATAAAGCCTTTGATTGATCATCTGATATGTCACAGGTGTCTGTTGATATTATTGCTCTAATGGCGCATGCGTGAGAGGAACATTTCAGTGCTTTTAGTACCACCCTCTAGCAGTAATCCAGGATTCATAGCACTGCAGTTTCATATGTAAATTTAGATTTAGGAAAACCCAGCAGAGTGCATTTAAAAAAAAACTTTTTTTTTTCTTTTTTTTTTTACAATTTTCAGTTTTTTATTGAACTTTCTAAATTGATACACTCTGGGATGTTTTGATTAGACAAAATACTTATTCAAGATATTAGTAATGTCATTCTGACTGGTCAGCATGTTTAAAGACCTATAAATTGCAGGAAAAGTTTAGATTAAAATTTTTTCAAGATATTTCTAATTGATTTGAAGATATCTTAAAAGAAATTTTGACCAGGTAGGTTTTGCCTAGTCATTATTTTCAGTATATCTGAAATTTAATTTGCACTAATTGAATCTTATAGACTTCTATCTAAAATACCTTGGAGGCATCTTGCATTATGGTGTCATTCAACCTTTAATTAGAATTGCAACTAGTTAAAACAAAAAGGGGGATCTTAAATTGACTTCATGACATGACATGTAGGTGGGAAGGCAAAGGGAACATTTGGTTTCAAACACAGAACAATCACTGGCCCTATTACAAATGCTAAGGCAAGCCTCTTTACTGAAGAAATTCTTTGTGCATGTGGTTAAAAGTTAAAGACCAGCTTTATGTTGGATTTTATTTGCAACGTGTTGCAAATAAAATGCAATCACATGCCAGTGTGATTACAGAGGGAATGCACCAGTGAGTAAGAATCCCAGAAAGTCTTTCCAGACATGTCCAGATGTCTAGCTGTAGTGTTGGATTCTTCTGCCATACATCCTATTTTATGTCCCACTGTTGTGAAAGAAGCCTACTGTAAAATATGAAGAATATGTAATGGCAATAATGAAAATATTTTCCATCTTGGTGACAACAAACTACACAGTCCATTGTTACTCTGCCAAGAAGTTCAGTGTAAAACCACAAGCCCTGGCATGCTACACACTTGACTGCTCTCTATAAGGTGATAATAAAGAGAAATATGATTTCATTGGAGCTGGGTGTGGCTGCAGAGGAGAGAGCACCCAGTTTTACTCTAGAAAAGACGGTTGTGATGATGAAACATCCAGGTTAAATTGCCCTTAGGAAGAACATCTGGCTTTACACTCTTCGCCCATTTCACACATAGAGAACCACAGCTTAACTCCTCATTGACGCAGAGCATTTCCTCTTCGGCTTTCCTCACATTCCTGTTGGTTAGCCACACTTCACTGAATTACAGTCAGTGTTTTGGTGCTTCTGTAGATTTTGCTGCTCTTTTTCTGCACATCCTATCAAACAGTGAAGGGACTGCTGTTGAACGATTCAACTGTAGCAAAGTTTTTTTCAGTAAAAGTTAGATGAGTATTGTATAAAAGGCTCTGACATTTCTGTATTTTATTTTGTAATATTGGTTTAGTTTACTCTAGGAAGTGACGTAAGCCTCAGTTTAGTGCTGCGCCACCGCTCAGGAAAGCAGTTTTAATATACTTCCGGTTCAGTTTGCTGCATTCTCGACATGTGAGACCGCGTTCTTGGTGTAGTTCTGATAAGTGATGCTCCGAGTGTTAAGTTGATGACGAAACGTAAGTTATCGCACCTAGCGTGCTGTTTGTTTATTCTAGATTCAGTCGTTATATGTGTAAGCTACGAGAGGACGGGTATGTGATGTTGCGGGGGCTCTGAGCGCTGGGAACTAAGTTGAGCCTGCTTAATATTCATAGGTCTACCTTAAATACCATTTAACTGCACTTCGGTTGTATCTGTTGTTGTTTTCCGTTGAGTTATTGCGGCATTATTAAGAGCATGCGCTGCCAGCCGCCGCCATTGTGCAGGGATTTTATCCAGCCACATGATGGCGCCAAAGTACATTTTATGTTCAGCTGAGCCGAAGGGCTGTCTGTGTTCGTGTTTATCATAGAGGCTGCGCCTAATAATGTAACCTTTATGTGAATTGAGTTACTTATATGTCGTGGTTTTACATGCAAAGTGGAAAGTTAAGTTTATTCCTTATTGGATATTTATTTCAGTGTATTAGTTGAACCTCTGGTCCTGTAATATGTTAGCCTAATGGCAATTTATTTGTTATTACAGACTGCTGGCAACACTGAGCATCACGACAATAAACCAGCTCACATCCAAAGTGAAGTTTGATCTCGTGTCCTCTTTCCTGTATCCTGACCGATACACCATCCTGTTGGCTACAAATACCTGAGAACCTATCCTAATTAACAAGTATACTCTGATGTTAACAGGTTTGGGTGTATTTAAATTGACTAACATGGACAGGTTTATGCTCCACAACAGGTTCAGAATGTTAAAATTCTGCTGTACCTCAACTAAGCAGTCACACCTTTGTGAACATCAAGAAATTCAAAAGGGATAAGAACTTCATCAGTGGGTTGTTCTGTCAGTCTGCTTGTGAGAGGAGACATACAACCAGGTCCTTTCTGCGTTGGGTTTCTGTAGGGTGGCGCAGAGCTGGCAAATCTGTGAATTAACTGTAAGTTTGGACCAAGGGTTAGGTATAGGACATTAGTATGAAAAGTGTTTACCCACCATTATTGAGAGCCATGCCAACTAGCCTGAGCATTCATAACGGGCTTTGATCTAGAGAATTAGTTATAGTCTTGCAGAGACAAAGGGGAAGCTGTGAGTTCACCACCATTAAGCCACATCACTGGCTCATCTTGCATGAGATTATTGTGAACCTTCAATCTCGTCAAAGTTAATCAAAGCTGAATAAAAACATGCACCAGCCAAGTGTGCCAAACATTACCACTTTTACAGCGCGTCCGGCTAAAGAGTCACGCAAAAAACGCAGGTTTGTGGCTTAGAACACCCAAAGGTGTTCACATAATTGGAGACTTTAACATTCCAGCCTGAAGACTGTACTAAAGTTATACCAGCATGTGGAATGTTCTAAAAGGGGAGAGAACATTTTAGATCAAGTTTACATCAGGCATGCGTACAGAGGCACACCCCTCCCACACCTCGGCCAGTCAGACCATCTGTCTCTCCTACTGTCCTCAATCGACACTCCCTCAGATGCAGAGCCAGGACCTCTGGCTCTGCGTCTGAGGACGGTTACAACCAGGCCTGAGGATGAACTCAACAAACTGCAGAACCGTTTCAGTCAAAGTTGGACATATTTGAACACCAGGATTTGGAGACATTCACAGGAACTGTACTGGACTACATCCAGTTGTCCATCGGGAATGTGTCCGTGGAAAAAAAACCCATCTGGACCTTTCCTAACCAGAAGTAAAAAAGAAGGATTTATTAAACTGAAAAAAATCACAACTTAATTAATTTATTTTGGTTCAGCTAAAGCAAGGTTTTCTATTGCAACCATGTTGGAATATTTATTTTAAAATATCCAAATATTTTTGGACAAGTTGCAACAATAGTTGTTGTTTCAATCATGCCATTCAGGGATGCTGATGAAGTGACTTGTGAATGAAAATAAACTTGTGCCAGGATTGCATTAAGTTTGAGTTTTAACTGTCTGCTTTTGTGCCACAGAAAGCCGCCAGGAAGTCAAACCAACATCAGCTGGAGCAAGTCGACGTCACATCACTTACTGATGAGAGCCTGAGGGACGAATTGCAAAAGCATGGAATGAAAGTGGGGCCAATTGTAGGTGAGTGCTTCTTCCAGCTGCACTTTGCACAGAACAAAATGTCTGTTGTGGGTGATGCACTGTCCCCACAGATGACGAGTCAAAACATAATTGATTCTTGATATACACTATATTACCAAAAGTATTTGCTCACTCATCCAAATTATCGGAATCAATCATTACTTCCATGGTCACTGTCAACTGCTAATCTCAATAAAGTGTGAATATTATTATGTGCAAAATAACTGATTGGATGGGAAACATAATGTGAATATGATTTTTCAAGTCATGTCCCAGAATAAAAAAAAACAGTAGTCTAATTTATCAAGGCTTGCATAGGATTCTTCCTAAAAGTGTACATACATCCAAAAGAGAAAAATGGCATACAGTGAAAAAAAAATTGTGATTTATAAAACCTTGTTTACGCACACAAGTTTGCAATTTTTCTTTATAAATGACAGCTGAACCTTAAAGGTTTTGCACAGTCACTAAGGTTTAGCAACACACATCCATTCAACCATAAATGGTCAATGCAAAGCACTTTGTGAATGTCAGTGACTTATTTAAGTGACCCAGCTGATAAATGTTATCAATGGCAACTACGGGGAAAAGAGGGGAAAAAGGCAATTGCACCATTGCAGAAAGCAATGTGAGGAATTGGGGAAGTGTGGCAATTGAAAGTGTTGTTTTTGTAGCCACGGTCATGTGATTCAAGTTTACACACCCTTAATGGGAGGGACACCTGATATCAAAAGACACCTCCTCTGAGATCTGGAGATTTGGAAACGGGATTGTCCACTCCCCCCTGCGGGTTATAGCGAAATAGTGCATCAGTACATGAGGCTCCAATAGGCACTGCTGCGCTCACTGTCACCTGCACAAAATAATCAACCCGTATTTTATTTTGGAGGGTCAAACTGACAGCACACTTTAAGTTCCGGGTGAGCAACAGCAATCTCCTCCATTGCTGTTGCTGCTGTCGCTGTGCTAGTTGCTTCTGTTGGCGTTTTCCAAAGTCGCTGAAGAATATTGCTGAATCGAGCCTAATTAATAGTGATGGTGAGATGAAGCCTCATGAGGCATTGTACCACTTGAGCCAAATGGTTCGAGAAAGGGTTCATTTCTTGAGGCTTCATGTGTACACGAAACCACCTACTGGCCAGGTGTACAATCACAGCCAGCTGTATCTTAACACATGTGATGCATTGAATTTTTGTCTATTATGGCTCTTGGGAATGACTTCACAAAAGGTGTAGGACGAAATCATTTGTCTACATAAATTATGTATACACATATGTGTATAATAAAATATTGATTGAATGTATTCTCTGTGTGTAATTATTCCCAAAATAGTAGTGTCATGTGATATTGCATGTTGTGTAATAATGTTTTTCTGCGTGACTCTAGAAAAATGGCATGAGCTTAATCAGGCAGAGGACAGTGAAAGTGCTTGTGGAACTAGGGAGGTGGTAGTGAATAGGCTAATGATTGTGTAACTTGGATGATTTCATTCATTTTTATTAAGAAACAATTTCTCCACAGTTTTTGGTTTCAAACGAATTCTCTTTTTTGACACTACTTCTCCAGCCTTTGAAAAGACACGCTCACATGACACACATGATCCCGGGGTGCATAAATAAATAAGTGCAAGTTTGTACAGATTGGGGTACAGTGACCGATGATTAGCCCAGTATTCCAGGGGGTTCTCCAGTCTGCTTATGTTTGCCTCTGACAGGTAGCGCTGGACCTAGGTAGGCATCCATGTTGATGGATGTCCACATATCTGATGTAAGGGTAACAGCAGCCACCTTCTCTACTTTAGCCTTAGCGTGCTCCTTAGCAGACTCATATTTGGCCTCCACCATGACCTTCAGAGCCTAAAGGAATAAATATAAATATATATATATATATATATATATATTGTGACACATACAATAATGTAGTCATTCGTTTCATGTATGGACCCACACATACCTGCCTTGTAGGGAGAACATAATAGACACAAATGTCCTGAATCCAACGTCATCCACATTAGTGAAAGGCTGGGTATCCTTCACTATCATGGAGACTAGGGCTTCATCCAGCTCTTGTTTTCTGGTGGCTGGTTAAAAGGGAATAAATACAGTGTCTGTTACCTGTCTTTATTTGCACAACAAGCAAACATCAGCATGCAAAAATTGTGATAGTGTGTTTGCAATATAGTAATGAAATACCTTGGCTGGGTGAAGCTCCAGTTTCCTCCCTATTCTCATGCAAGGCACGGTATTGCTTTAGCATGGATGAGGTGTTATTATTGTACCCCAACTCCTTGGTACACAATAAACACCTCACCTTTACAGAAAATAATAAACAGTGAAAAATACAGTTCCTCATAAGCAAACCTAATGCATCTGCAAATGTTCAGTTCACCTTACCTTGTTAGGGCTTATCAAATCGAAATGTTCCCATATAGGGGAAATCCTCCTCTTTCTCGCTGGCTCCATCCTACTCCTATCCTGTCCTCATACTCCTAAATCTCCTATCTATCTATCTCTCTCCTAAACTCTCCAAACACCAAACTAACTGTCTCAAACTAAATAACCATTATCCAAACTCTGCTATCCAAACTATCAAAACTCTATCCACTCTCTCAACTGACCGCAACTCGCCTAAAACAACCCACATTTTGAATGGAGCCTGTGAGGTTTATAAAGCTGTCAAATCCCGCTACAAAATCTGAGCCATTTCCCGAAGCAGTAACGTGGTACAGCCGGGCAGCGAGGCCTCGGACGTCATCGTTTTCGGCTCCTCCCCTAAATGAAGCAAGCTTCGATACGCGCTTTATGGAAACGCCCCCTTCATTACTCGACACGCCTCGAAGCCTCGGCTCATCACGTAATATCACTACTAATTAATACAGACGAAAGATTACATTGCATGTTTTCTGGCAACCACTCGATGGTGAGTGATTTTATGTCTTTTGTGTTTTTGTTTTTTTTAATAGTAGAAATGCTGTGGCGACATGCCCACTTAAAATCTATGTACTGGCGTCTTAAAAATGGTCTTGCAGCTTAAAAGATCATTCTCTTTTTGTTGATTTTGTGGCCGAATAGAAAATATGTCCTCAAAGTATTAAATAAGCCCTTTGATTTTTCTAAATTTGTCCTTTAAGGATACTTTTAGTTACTTTTCATTGATTTTGTTGACGGGTTACAGAACTCTGGAATTAGTTAATTTCTGTGGAGTTGAAATTAAACAATTCATTGTTTATTGAGACAAAAAATCTATTCATTGCTTATTGACACAGTACTTAAGTCAATTAAGTTTAATTAACTTTAAAGTCAATTAAGTTTAATTGTTATCGTGACAGGTCTATTAGGAGATGTTTGTCAGGAAACCCAGCTGTATTTGAACAGAATCGATGTGGTTCTGGTGGCAACATTCCAGCTGTGTTTATGATGAGGGAATAACATTATAACATGATGTAAAGCTCAGAAAAGTTGATTTTACAGGATATTGTCCCTTTTTAGATACATTGGTCTTGTGCTGTTTGGAGGGAGAATAAATGAATCTGGTCTATCAGTACTAAACCCCCCTGCCTCACACCCCACCCCCGCTATCAGACATCTGCTGCGTTCCTCCTGAGCTTTCCCTTTAGGCTGCTAGAGGGTTAAACTTTTTGTTGTCCACCTTAGTTTTACTTTCGAACTCGGTGTATGCCAAACTGACCGCCAACTTGTACAGGCATATATACGTGTATTTATAAATCAGAATGTTTCCTTGGAAACGACGTTCGCAAGTTTTAGACCCCATTTTGTGCATACGCAAACTTTGCAAATGAGAGCCCCAGACTTTGACTATGTCCATTTAACATTGAACATGCTTTAATAGAGCCCCTTGGAGCTCTGACTTGTTTTTCTGCTGAAAACCATCTTTGTGTAGCCTCTATAGGGCAATCCTGGTTTTACCATGTGTTTCTCTCCATGTTGTTCTATCCAGACTCAACCCGTAAACTGTATCAGAAGAAGCTGCAGAAGTTCTTGGATGACGGTCCTGCACAGCCGTTTCCCACAGAAATACAGGTCAACCACAATGGCAACTCTGAGTCTGAAATCTACAGCGACACAGAGGACGGTATAAACATATGAACTCTTTGTATATGAATTATGGATCACAGCATTTTTGTAAATTTGCATGTTCTCACTTCTGAGGGCCTTCTAGTGGCTTCCCTTTTCAGAATGAAGATCTCTATTCAGGCACAAAATCGTAATGATTTGTTGAATCTAAAGATGCTTTGATTTGATTATGTGACCTGAAATCAGGCATGATCGCGTAGTTTCAGACTTCATTGGAATCGGGCATTACATCCTGATCAGGGATTGGATGTATATGAATATTTATTCTCAACACAAATGGGAACATAACAGTAGTTATATCAGTAGTACTGATGGACGTGGGAGGCAGGGACGCATGGGTTTGTATTTCAAGAGTAGGCAAAGAATAAAACAAAAAAATAAGGGACCTACTGTATCTCTTTCTTCGCGCTACCTAATTTTCTAAAGGTAATTTTGAATTATCGGATTGGGACTCTGTGTCGGTTGATACTCAAAATGAAAGGATTTGGACGGAAGGGACAAAATCCCAATTGGGATATTCCTAGTTGGATCCATACTTCAAAATCAAAAGAAGAAAACGTTCACAATCACAGTAACCGTGACAATTGGCTTTGTTGTTATAGCCTGAGTCATGTCTAGTGGTTCTGTACAGTCAGACTGAGTCTGCCTTTAGAAGTCAAATAATATAAATCAAATCAAATTGGGCCTGTGGAAGACTGACACAGATCTAAATCTTGTCTGTCGCAAAGTTGTGGGTCAGTTGTAATGGACTTTATTGTGCATTACAGTAGTGATGGCAGTACCAGAACCTGTGATTGAACCTGAACCAGTTCCAGTGGTGGAGACACAAGTGAGGAGCAGAGGGAAGTCCCCAGCTAGCAGTCATACCAGCAGCAGAAGCAGCCAGAACAAGGCGGTAAGAAGATGGTTCAGAAATCTGACAGTGCTTAACCGAACAGCTGCTGTACCAGGGAAGATCTATGTTAACTCAAAAGTCCTGCTTTCTCCAGTGCTGCCGACTGGTGTCTTAGGCTATATTCACACTGCAGCCTGAAGTGGCCCAAATCTGATTTGTTTGTTTTTTTGTTTTTATGCAACCTGCATCTGATCTTTTCATGACAGTCTTGCATCACAACACAGACCCAACTTTGACAAATGCTACCCAGGCCTCTTGAAAATATGTTCCTAAATCTGATGAGTCTGGCTTCAAGTAAGCAGAAGTATTCTAAAATTGTATATGCTTAGTATATTTATTTTTTACAAGAGCAGTCAGGGATAGAATGCATAGCACAGTTGTGGAAAAATGCTTTGACATTATCAGGCATGTTTCCATAGCAACCTGGTATTTCACAGGGTGTGGAGACCTTTGAGATCCTCTGTATAGTTTTCGATTTATGTTACTAAAACCTTCAATAAGCCATAAAACACAGAAACTCCTGACAGCAGGCAAGCAACATGTCTGCCTCCAGTCAGCAGGAGTTTTCTCTGATTTACTTATTTAGTAATGATCATTGAACAGAAAATGTTCTTCATGTCCGTGAGGCTGATGGGCAGTGAGTGCAGCAGACGGAAAGGAAACAGCAGCTGCTTTTCATTACATTCCTTCGACGCTATGAAAGGAAGCAAATTCTTTCCTCTTTTAAGCTGGAGATCAGCCTCACCCAGCTCTATGTCAACCTTTAGGGTAACTGACTTGATTAAAAAACATTATGTGAATTAACTCTTGCCACACTCATACGAGGTGCTCACACACCAGTTTTCTTTGTTCCTTCTCTCCGTCCTTGCCCTCTTAATTGAGATTCCTTACATTTCCTGTGTTTTAGCTTTACTCACTGATTTGAAGGAAAATAACCTATCGAGATAGAAAGCAAGGTGAAGTTGTATCTCACACATGAAAGGCTCCTCTTCTGCTCACTCAGTGAAAGTACAGCTATTGGGTTGAGACCTTGAGGAATGACGAGCAAATGAAAATCTTTGGCTATTTCTACTAATGTGAGCTTAGCTGTGGAGTAGGAGCTGGTTGTCTCTGCAGGACCTTTCTGTAATTCTTTTTGGATTTTACATTGTTTTAAAGCTTCAACATTATGTATTTTCAAGGCACAGAGTGTAATTTTATAGCACAATCAAGTGGTAATTTTGAAACAGTTACTTTCACCTGTCATAAAAATACTGTGTATATCAAACATGACTTGGAAGAAATTTGACTTTGTGATTTGACGCCTTGAAATTGAAGCTCTGCAGGCCCAGCAGCATGGGCGGGCATTGGGGGGGGGGTTACCTGCCCACAGAGTCAGCCGTGCCTATGCCCTCCCCTGTTAAACTTCTCTGGAGCCAGGGCTGAGGCTCTGTCTCTTTATGAAGCACCTGGACTATTTCTGACACTCTGCCTTCAGCTTGTCATCACAACAATGCTCCTACATTATGCCATTTACAACCATTCTTAGAGCATAGTATTGAGAAATAGTTTCTATGATGAGCTCAGCAGACCAAGTTCAAATAGGCGTTTAATTTCTGCTGCCGTTTGAGGAGCTCCCCCACTGAGCTCCTCAAGACTGGGAGGTGGATGCTTGGCTGAAGACTGCAGCTTCAAGGAAGAGCTTTGTGGAAACAGCTGATGCTTTATGAGATCAAGCGGTTAGAAACCACTGAATAGTTGCCATGGGAGATTCAAGGATTTCTTAAATGTGTATGAAGTAAACAAAGCAACAGTCCAGGTGTGTTTTTGATGAGATAAACATTACAACATAATATAAAACTCTGATAACTAAATTTGATATAATACTGTTCCTTTAATTCAGAGCACATACAACATATCTAACCACTTGTCTGAGAACAAAGCTTTATATCTATTATTTTTCCATACCTGGTGGATCTGGATCACATTTCCTGACAGACAGACACTGACCACATACAACACATGTGGTCAGTGTGTCAACCACATTTTTTATTTTATTTTGTTTTGTTGAGTTTCAGGAAAAATCAATCAAGTCACACATCCTCCCTTCATCAGTGATGCCGCAGGGACCAGGACACTTTGACCTGGTCCCTCCAAACCTCTGGTCTGGTGAAGAAAGCTCAGCAACGTCTGCACTTTTTCTCCTTTTTATCGTCAGATAAGTAGATCAAACCTCACCCCTCCCATCCTCACCTCTTTCTACAGAGGGACAGTAGAGAACAAACTGCCCATCAGCATCTCTGTAGAGTTTGGAGCATGTAACACATGGAGAGAGCGCTGAGGACAGCTAAGAAAATTATTGGTACTGAGCTTCCTTCCATCCTTAACACTGCTCACAGTCGCTGCCTGTCCAGGGCTGGGCTAATCACAAAGACCCTTCCGTCCTCACCATGGTCTCTCCCTGGTGCCCTCTGGGAAAAGTTTCAGCAGCTTCAAACACAGAACAACCAGATTACGCGACAGCTTCATCCCTAATGCAATAACACTACTGAACTCCTATTAGTCTTTTTTTGTATGTTTATATTGCTGCTTTTTATCATTACTTATTTACTTTATTATTAGGGCCTTGCAATGAAAGTTTGCTCAATATGTACATTATAAATGTACAACTGAATGACAAAGTGTGTATGTCTAAAAAAATCATTAAAATTCAGATACATCCCAACTAGTCCTAGTTATCAAACTCAGTTATTAAACTCAGTTGAGTATTGAAAGTAGATTAAAATGTTTCTTTCTAATGAAACCCAGTAGAGCATGGAGCCATTAACCTGCAGCATTCACTTACCCTGGACCAGCATGTAGTGACAATCACTTGCATTGTGTTGTTGACTTTACAACAATCCCTCATACCAAAAATGCATGTAGCGACAGTGGAGAGGAAAAGCGACTCTTTAAAATGAAGAAACTTCCAGCAGAACCAGAATCTGGCACAGTAAAAACAGCCATCTGCTACAACCAACTGGGGTTTGAAAAGACACAAAAGGAAATGGAATTCAGAAATTAAAAAACATTTTATTGTTGTCAAAGTAAAAATAAATTGATCATTTATTTATTTATTTTTTCTTGATTACAGCATACAATAAAGTTTATCAAGCTATGACTTTAAAGCAGGGATATGTACCAAACCATGATAATTGTGTATTGTTAGAACTCTGCTGTGTGCCAATGTGACTGTAGAGACAGATGTGACAGTCATAAAACCTGCTGACATTTACTGTTCAAATTAATTTTGCTCTCTCTCTGTGCAGGTTGAGAAAATTACTGCCAATGATCAGACGCTAGGAGTGGAGAAAGATGTTCTGAAGGAGCTTTTTCCTAATATAAACAGTCCAACTGGAATTGGGTAACCAGAGGTCTCATTTCTAAAGCATTTCATGTTCGCTATGCTTTGTGTCTATACTTCCAAAACTGAAATTGGCCAACCACCAAATAACTCAAGACTTATAAAACTGTGTGCATGCACCCCAGACAACAATTACCTCTTTGTAGATCACAGCTACACTTCCACGTTTCACCACGCGAGGTCCAGCCTCAAGTTCTGCTTTCTAAATGCACACATTCAACTATAAATGGTCAATGCAAAATACTTCAGTAATATTAAGCTAACTCGTTTACATACACCTTATCAATATTATTTAAGAATCAAAAATAGCAACTACAAACAAAAGAGTACCAGAATGTAATGATCTATGTGTCTCACCAACACATAGATATATTTACATTTACGGTCAGTTTTGTATGTAATATGTACAAGTAGGCCTGTCACGATAAACAATAAATCAATTAATAGTACGATAAATTAAAACTATCGACGTCATATAAATTATCGGCTTTATCGTCTCTTCCAGCCTTTTTCTCTTTCTGTTGATGACACTAAGTGAAAAAAGGCTCAACTCCACTGCTCTCCACTGACCTTCCATTCCTCATTTCCTCAGTGTAATGTCCAGTTCACACTACACCATCTTAGATCTGTCGGCCCATTTTCAAAACATGAGAGATCACACGATAGCCGACAGAAATCCTAGGTATTACGATTCGATCGGGTTCCATCGTGCCATGTGGTGCCAACAATGGGCACAAAATAATGGCTACAAGTCCAGTGAACTCATTTTAAAACCAGGCATTAATCAATGATTTACTACAATCTACCTGCAGTGCATGTGGTTCTAGTGTCAGTGTAACGTCCTGACTGAATGAAAATCATTAGAACCTATTTATGTCACGTTAACGAAGAACAGCTGAAAAGTTACCGGGTTCATCAACTGTGTAGCAATTTTGCTCCAACTCCTCCCTTCATCATTTCAGTATTCTTTGTACGAAATGTTTTATAAACATTAATGTTGTTTCCACATATCATCTCCAATGTCTGCTGGACTTCCAGTTGTGCTGTGTCAGCTGTTTGGGATTCCCCTCTGTTATTTCCTGTCAGAAAGAATCCGTGCTTTCTGATTGGCTACCTGTCACATTCAACAGGCTGCGTTAAGCTCCCAGTTGGGGAAAACCTCTGATTTAGATGGAGCGGCTGACAATCTACCGTAACACACCACACACTACAGGATGATCTGTTATAAAATCACAAGCGACAATATTAGAACGATCAAAGTTCTAAGATTGTCTTAAGGGGAAAATGTAGGTGTGAACTAACATGTAGTGTGAACTATTGCATCAGGTAGTCGATGTTCCATCTTCTCTACTTAAATCTAATGATTACTGAAGGGCAATATGATTTACAGACTTCACAATCTGCACTCTTTGGGTTAAATCCAGTATTTATTTACACTCTGGTGTTTTTATTCAAGTACATTTTTGTTGATGGAGACTGAGAATCCATTTTGTTTTTGGTCATTTTGTTTATTTCATCAGCTCCAGTGTTAAATGTTCTTTTGAAAATAAAGTGCATCCATCTTTGGCAGGAAATCACTTGCATTATTATGTCATTTCCATTAAAACAGTGTAAAAAGATCTTCAAACAATATTATTGTTTATCGCAATAATTTTTGAGACAATTAATCGCTCAGCAAAATTTGTCAATGTGACATTGTGACGCGCTAATATGCTTCTTTGAAAGTTCTCTGTATGCTCATTCCATGTCAAAACTGCATTCTTTAAATCATATTTTACTCCACTGTTTACTGGCCAGCTGTGGCGGCATTGCAGAAAAAGCAGCATGTATAATCTCCAGGTCAATGATGGCATGAGGATGCTGCTGAAGGGACAGCGATGGAGTAGTGCCAGTCAGATTATTGTAAATGTCAGCGTACCAACCTGTGCTGCTATGTTTGAAAACCTTATGTACAAAATAGGTTAACCCGATCTGTAAACTGCATCATTCAGACTTTGACCAATCCTGTTCAAAGCTCAGTTTGGTTTTAGGGTTAATTTGTGGAATTGTTGGTGCTTTAGTTAAGATAGCAGTGGATGAAAATTTTATTTTTATTGTCTTTTTGTTGTTGTTCTGTCTGTTTTTGTTTTTGATGGACGTTATATGTGTCTGTGTGGCTTGATTAATGATTGAATATCTATATGTGGTTTATGATTTCATTATTGTTAATGAAATCACTTTTCAATGAGACATAAGTTTACCTGGATCCACTGACTGTGTTGAGCACTTTGAATTGGCCTGTTGCTGAAATGTACAAATAAGCGACTTGATTTGGTTATGAACTGAAAGCTGTATGTCTGTGAGATTTGGAGCCATTTCCGTCTAAGCATCCTGTCATCGCCTGTCTGAGCAGGGCTAGCTAAGAAACATCAGCACAACATGTTGGTGAAAGAAAAGTTGTTCACTCAGGTCTTCGTCTTTGCTTCTCTGCTCTGCTACAAATATGCCAAAGTGAGGCACATAGACCCAGTTCCCTTTACACATTTATTTTAGTTTTGGGACTTTGAACCAATAACAGCAAAGCAGTCAGAGGTTAATATATTATTGATTTTCATTTTACTATTATAATTTTTGTTATCACATGTCAGCTGATCTAATTCTTCTTGATACAGGTGTAATCTTAGTTACACCTTTAAGTAGAGAGAGTTATAGTATAGCTCCAACCAACACTCTATTAGGCCTGCTTCATGTTTTTTTTTATGACAATCTTGACTCTGATCTCTATTTTTCACAGCGCCAGCTGCCGGAAGCCCATCCGAGGAGCAGCTGGACGCCCACTAATCTCCAGTGACTTATGGAGTGATGAGAATTCCTGTCTGTCTCCAAAAACCACAAAGACTAGCAGCTACTCCTACACAGGGAGCCATGTAGTCAACAGAGTGTCCAGTTTGAATCTCTCTACCTCCTTCACATCTTTTAGCTCCTCTAGTTCCTCCTCCTCCAAGCTTTCTGCTACAGCTCCATCTGCAGGCCCAACCAGAGCAGTATCTCACAGCATGACTTTATGGAAAAAGGTGGCCCTGTTCGCTGTTTTGGCCACATTTGTGATTTTTGTTTACCTGGCCATGGAGACCAACTCTGTCAGCCCATTTCAAGCCTCAGACTCAAAATCAGTTGCAAGTGGAACACCATGAAGAGTGCATATATAGTTTGGAGGGGCATAGTCTCTGTCAATGCCTCTACTGTATTATTTTATTTTTTCTCCGAAGTGTTTTTGCGGCGCTAGTGGCTCGTATTTTTCCGACAGTAGGCAAACAAGAAAGAGGGTGAGGAGAAGGTGGAAGACAAAGGTTGTCGGGACCGGGTGTCCAACCCGCGATGTCCGCGTCGAGGACTGAGGCTTCCAAACGTGGGGCGTGTTAACCCTCTGCGCCACCACAGCATGCCCCCTACTTTATTTTTAAGGTGTGAATCTGCAGTGTAGCCAGTTTTTCTTACCTCAAGATTACCTGACGTCAAATTCTATTTTTTAAGGAAGTGTCTTTCTTCCCTAATCAGTCTCAAGTAAAGGTGTAAGAAGTGATGTTTGCCCCAAAAGATTACTTTGAGCAGCTGTGAAAGGATTGACTCTTCTCTTGTTGTGTTGGTCTATTTTTGACCCTGTATTTCTACCAGAATTACCCACTGATCATTTTTAAAAGAATAAACAAGAAGAACTTTCTCCTGAAGATGTTTAAAAAAGTCATCTTAACATCATCAGTTTGGTGTTACTTTTGTAATGAAATGTTTTTCTCATCCATTAGCCTTCTCAGGCTTAAAGGTAAAGCTTAGTTTTTTTGTACTTGGACAATCTTTGTTGATGAGAGGATGGCTTGTAAACAAAATCCAGAGGCTTTTAAAAGTTCAATTCTTGATTATATTTTCTTGAGGTTTCTTGTAAAACATAATTGAATTCCTTTTATTTTATTCTTATGTAGTCATATTTCTCTCTAAATAAACTTTAGTGTTTCAGTTTGCTCATTATGCAATTTTTGATCCTCCTCCTGTTGGAAATTGTTGCATTTATCACTTGATGTTTTGGATTTGTTTTGTTGTTTCTACAGACATCAGCTTTCTGTTTTTAGTAACAACATCTACAATGTTGTTACAACAGGGAAAGGTATGAATGCACCATCAGAACATTTTACAACGGATTAAACAAGATAAGAGATACTTGACCTAAAGTAGAATTCAACCTCTCAACAAGTTTGCAGAACAAAAACAACCCAGATAGGAAAATGAGTGAATCAACATTGAAACAAAGTTGGGCAGAAACACTGGATCCATATTGAAGCTTGACATTAAAACGATACTGAAAGTGGTCGGTGACTTGCATGTTGAATCAACATTGGGTATATAACTGACATATCAATGTTGATTCAACCATCATCTGAATGTGGATCTGCATGCATATTTGTGTTGATTTTATATTGACTCAATGTTTGAAATTAATGTTGACTTATGTACATTTTTGGTCTGATAAGTCTACATCATAACATACCATTAAAAGTTTCTTCACTGCTGTTAAACACAATTTTGTTTACAGATGTCATTCAAAACTATCTTGCATTGCCATATTTTCAAAGATGTTTGTACACAAACTTAAAGATGACATAAAATTAATATTACAATTTATTTAGGAAAACAGGCATAGATCTGTAAACATATTTGAGGACAGGAGTCAAATATGAGAGGGGGCTCAGTAGCACTTGCACACATAATCAACACTAACTCTTGAAATGCAGACAAGTCATGAAATGGTGGTCAAAGGTCTCATCACCTCCATCTTTCCCCCTTCACTTCAGAGGAGGTAAAACGTTTTTGTATAATGGTGCAACAGCAACTTGCTTTTGAATGTGGGAAAAACCAAAGAACTGGTGATCAACTTCAAGAGAAAACGCCATGTCCACACCCTGTTCAACATCCAGAACACTGTTGTGGAGATTGTCACACACCTAATGTTCCTCAGGGTCTACATAGCAGACACTCTCACCTGGTCGCTGCACACCAACTTCACTGTCAAAGTGCACTTCCTGTGCAGACGAGCACGCCTCTGCCCACCAATAGGATAGAGGACAATCAATGACAGCGGAGAGAGGGGACCTTGGCGATTCTTGTTGCCCTCGACAGGTAGCCTTGTTTTGTCAGATCCCCAGTGGGTGGCAGTGTGACCCCAACCATTTTACATATGGTATACATATGAATGTGCTTTTGTGTGTGCGTGTGACTATTTTTTTTATTTGAATAACCGATAAAGATTCAGGACACCCCCAATTTTTATGGCATGTTTTTTTTTTTTTTTTTTTTTTTTGCATATTTTTCCTGGATGATAAGAGACTAACTTTGCTGGGACATAAGCCAAAGTGCAAAGCCAATCCGTTTGAAAGTCATTCTGAGGTCGCCAGAAGAACCGCCCTAATTCTGTCAGCGCTGTCCTGTGATTTGTCCAAATATTATGAAGGACATATATGTACCGTTGTCCTACTGGACAAAGAAGAGAGCGTTCACGCCCAGGTGGGTTGATGACGTCATGAAAGAACAAATTGATTTACCGCGAGGTCATCAAGTCTCTCCGAGCAGCCGGCTGCGGAAAAGCGGAGGCGCCATCTTGAGACACTGAAAGTAAGTTTATTTACATGTTATAAATCCCTTAAGTTACATAGAACATCAGTACTTGTTACGGGAAGAATAAAATCTGTGTTTGCTGCTTAGTGTATTCGAATTATGTGTGTGTATGTGTGAGAGGGGGGAGGGTAAAAGGGGACTATAACCTTGGTCAGCTCCATTGAGTTAGCTTAGCGTATCGTTTAGCAGTGTTTCAGTCTTGGCCTGAATGAGGAAAAGACAGGCCGGTATAAATTTGCAGACAACCCGACGTTATATCCATTTAAGACAACATCCCAGTACGTATACGCTGCATTGTTTGGTCTGATGTACACTTCATGTCTCAATGACTTTGTATCCCTTGCTTTTGTTTGTCGGTGAAGGATTAGATTACTAGTTAGCATAAGCTAATGGTGTGCATTTTGATCTCTGTAGCGTAGCTCCGCCACCATGTACCCGACTTCTCTGACACAGCTGGCAAGAGCCAACCCATTCAGCGCCCCTCTGTTCAGCCTCCAGAAAGTGGAAGAACCTCAACAGAGCCTCAATGGACAACGGCCTCGCAGACTGGCAGCAGCTGCAACAGCAGACGGTAAACCGGCTCGTTAGCAGCAGAGCTAACTGTAGCCACGCCAGCTATATATTCTCCCTGACAAGACATAGTTTACTATGTAGTCTAATAATGGTTTCTTTATTTACTGATTATCTAATGCCAAACTTCTTAGCAGAATACTAGCCTTAAAATACGAAAACGTTTAATTGTTGGAGCAATTTGCTATCAGGCCTCTACTGTGGCCAGGCTGCATGCCGAGGACAACGAAGGACAAATGACTAGGGGTTGCAGATTACTCATAATTTACTGGACATGAACTTTACAACATTTTTGTGAAGAACTGGAATAGTAATTATTTATCTGGAACAGGACCTTAAATGCATTTGACCTTTAGTGTTCAGTATAGTACAAACAGTTTTTCTATAAATCGTGTCACAGCTTGTAATATTTTGGTGACAAGTTTCATTTCCAATGTTAAAATTTCAAGTACTGTAGCAGATGACAAGGGTAAATATACAGCATCCTCATCAGTGTGTCCCATACACTTAATCAGGTGTATTGAATTCTGCTTTGTTTCCCCTTTCTGAGCAGAAGTGCTCCATTTGTAATACCTCACCTTTGTTTCTTCAGAGGGAGACAGTTGTGAGTTCGGCTCTCAGAAGTATTTTATCCTGTGTGGTTTTGGTGGGATTCTGAGCTGTGGCACCACACACACAGCTGTTGTTCCCCTCGACCTGGTCAAATGCAGAATGCAGGTCTGTTGCAGTGGCTCGATCTTTTTTTTTTTTTTTCTTTTGAATGTAACTTCATCCCCGCCAGTCCTCCTCCTTTCTGTTAATAAGCATCAATCTGCATGGTGGAGGTTGTTTTTGTTTTAATTTTGATCACATTTTGTTGACGTGACAATATCGCTGCATGATTCCATAAAACCCTTTGTTGCACTGCAGGGGTGAGTGGAGCTGACCCGTGTAGAAAGTGTGGGAATTTCCACAGTTTGTCACTGAAGTATGTTTTGAAAGTGGAGATAATTACACTTGTAAAAAATAAAAACAAACCTTACAATGTTGGTATGAGATGGCCCACTAGATTTTCTTCTGGTAAAAAGAGAGGCCCGACTGAGACTTTTCCCTACATGTCATGCAGGTGGGGTTTTTTCAGTGAACTACTATGTCATTTAACGCCTAAATTAAATTATTTAAATGTATTCCCCTCACTGGTATATTTGCTTATGCTTTAGTGATTCTCACTTGATGTTGGAACTCCATACTGTCTCTTTTGTTTTTTATGCTTGGTATCCTTGTGGTGAGACGCTTTGCCTTGTGAGATGCAGGGTGCATCCTGGACAGATCTCCAGTCCATCTCAGGCCAACACTGACACACAATGATGCATGCACATGTTCATGCCCAAGCATGGAATTCAGAGAGAACTGCTTAAAATCGATAGAGAACCCAAGAACAAAAGGGGAAACATGGAAACTTAATGCAAAAAGAGCCTAGATTGAGATTCAAAACAAAGACCTTCTTGCTGGAAAGTTTCCCACAGAAAATCTTAAGTCTGGGGTAGAGCAGTCCTTCAGCAGTCTGTTGTTTTTGAGTTAAAAAAATGTCGACAGAAAATATGACAATTTAATGTACCTGTTATTGGAAAACTAAAGATTCATAGGGACTATAATTAGTGTTTGTGTTAAGTTTGTCTAAATCCTACTGTTTTTAGTGCTGCCAATTTCACTACTGTGATTTGCTGATGGGTGATTTATCCAGTGTTTGCAAGAAATTCTCTGGACATAAAAGAGCTGTGACATTGACTGGTGTGGCTCTTTCCCAATACTCAAATGCACCTTGCGCCCCTCTATGAAGTGTGGACTCACTCGACATGCACATCAGGGTTCAAGTGCACAGGTTAGAAGCATGCAAAAAATTTGACAAGTGGGACAGTACACCCGTTGTAATTTCGACATCCAAAATGGTGGGACTGGTCACTGTTTAGACATTTGTGCTGCTAAAAGGTATAACTACAACAACAAAAATCTATTCCAAGCGTACAGTCTAGGCATTTTTGCTTTCCAAAGTCATTGCTGGAGATATTTGACTGCTCAAATGTGTTTTATGACTTGTTAAATACAGAGCAAAGTTTGATATAATTGGACACATTTCTCTGCTTGTCTTCACCTTAATTTTCTAATACCGTAAGAGGCTTTAATGTCTCATACTGAATAGCTGGTCTTCTGGATAACCTTCCTGAGGTCTGAGTAGGCCAAATGAACCAAAATGCATTTTTCATTTCTATTACTGTGTGGAATTCATGTAAATGAATAACTGAAGAGTTTAGCTAATGTCCTAACGTGGTGATGCAGCTAAATCTACAAAAAACATTTTAATGAAGCAGCAGTTTTTAGTTCTCAGTGAACTAAAAGATTTTCAGTGAACTAAAAACTACACATTGCTCTTTTGATGGACCTGTTCAGTTTGTCTGGGAAGAAAACGACGGCTACATTTTAAGTTGGCAAACAAAGACTGAATCAATTTAAAGAACAATGTTGTTGAATTTCCATGGTGGTTGATTCTGTAAAGTGATTTATGTTTTTTTTTAATCTTCTTTTGAGTGATCCTAATACACATTTGCATGTTGGTGGCAGAGTTTATGCTGGAAGAGTCCTAGCACTGAACTCATGCCATTGATGGAAGCAATGATTAGGGATGGTTTCAGTTTCCCAGCTGCTGTGACTCTTCCATCATAACCCTGTATATCTTGTGATTATTTTTCCTGCATTGCATGTGACCTGGCATGCTGCATGTGTGTCGTGTCCCTCCCTTGTACCACAGAGGGTGTCAGCTGCGAGTTTGGCTCCTCCAAGTACTATGCCCTGTGCGGCTTTGGTGGTATCCTGAGCTGCGGCATCACACACACCGCAGTGGTGCCCCTCGACCTTGTCAAGTGCCGTATGCAGGTGTGTATGGGAACAAAAGCTAACTATCGGGAAGTGAACGACTTCTCCAAGTGTTCAGTAATGTAAGCATTACTTTGAGATGCAAGAGACCCTACTCACTTCAGAATGCAAGTCGGATTTATATAAAAGCTGACAGAACAATGATTTTAGGATTAAATTGCACTGGTTTTATCAATGTGTCACTATAATTGGCAGTTTTCATCCTTGACAAACAAATTTATCTCAGTAAGACATGGTGGGACAGCTCAAGGCATGTGGGACTTCACAGCAACACTTGCCTGTGACTGCAGGTTCCAAAATAGAAGTACTTCATAATGATTTTCAAACCTTTCCTCCCTATTTTGCCTTGGTGATCACTGTGTATCTTCTTCTCCTTAGGTGAATCCAGATAAATACAAGAGCATCGGCAATGGTTTTGCAGTGACTATCAGGGAGGATGGTGTGAGAGGTCTAGCAAAGGGCTGGGCCCCTACTTTCATTGGCTACTCCATGCAGGGACTGTGCAAATTTGGCTTCTATGAGGTCTTCAAGATTTTCTACAGCGACTTGTTGGGGGAGGTGAGTTCAGCGCAGATGGAGCTCACAGTTCTGACATCTGCTCCCTTCACACAACCTTTCACGTCCCCTTCCCAGATACTAAGGTTGTGACGATTCATTGAATGATTCGAATACCTCCATTATTAAATCCTTGAGGCAAATGATCGGCCTCGAAGCTTCACTAGCTTGTTTTATTATTTAGCGCCATGTGTTTTGGCCAGACACTTATTTTTTTGCAACACTCACTTCTGCCAATAAGTTGTTGATGAGTGCTAATAGCATAACATATTGTGACCAAGCGTCATCTTTTCCCTGGACATGTGTGGGTTTTTGACATTTTTCGGGGCATCCTTAAATGGACTGGTGCAGTATTAATACTTCTGCTATGGCAGTAGTTACCAGTATTTTATTTTATAAAGTTTTTTATATGATTACTTTATTAATCAGCGGAATAATTGATTACTCAATTACTAAAATAAGTAAGGTGGCCACTGTTAAGAAAGCAAGCTCAGCCAATCACTTGTTAATATATTTATCCGAACACCCTGCCTATAGTGCAGATATATGCACCTTGATTTCATTTAATGTGAAAAGGGGTTGATGTTAACTCTCTCCACAGGTTATCCCCGAGTCTGGGATAACCTCTCTAATCTTAATTATGGGGATCGACAAACATTTTACTGGTCCTTGGCTTTAAACATACAGCTGAAGTTGATCATAGTGTCATGTTGTGGTCTCACCAACCAGGAAAATACCTACCTGTGGAGGACATCACTGTACCTGGCTGCTTCAGCTAGTGCAGAGTTCTTTGCTGACATTGCTCTGGCTCCCATGGAGGCTGTGAAGGTGCGAATCCAGACTCAGCCCGGCTACGCCAACACCCTCAGACAGGGCGTCCCTAAGATGTTTGCAGAGGAAGGACTTTGGGCGTAAGTACACACCTTTTCTTTGGTGAGAACACTTCTTCAGTTGGAATATGTGGTCACAGCACGCTCCTTAGATCCACCTCTGGAGGGCGCTGCTCTGTGAGCAGAGCTCCTCAGCAGCTTTCTGGCTGTACAGTTGGAGGTGCTTGAGTCATTGGCGTGTGAGAGCAGTCCACCTGTTCCCCAGCCCACCTGCTGCACTGGCAACCTGGTCATCAGACAGGAACTCCCAGTGCAGCTAGTCTGGGGGACGGATAGTTATCAATATATTTACAGATTTACAGTTGAATCATAAAATTGTGATGAAACTAAATGTTCTCATACTTGTGCTTCAATTGGGACTCGTACTAAAATAAACTTTAGGGTTATGGAAAAGTTGGCTGTGATTTCAGTATTTTCTTAGTGCTCACCAGTAAACCTGATGTTTGATATCTGGACAGGTTTTATAAGGGTGTGGTGCCCCTGTGGATGAGGCAGATCCCCTACACCATGATGAAGTTTGCCTGCTTCGAGCGTACTGTAGAGCTACTTTACAAGTATGTTGTTCCCAAACCTCGCAGCGAGTGCAGCAAATCTGAGCAACTCGTCGTCACCTTTGTGGCCGGCTACATTGGTGAGTGTCCCATCATCTCAAGCATGTGAACAAGTCAGTGCTCTACAGCTCTCATAGTTTGATCATACTCTTTATAGCTAAAGCTTCTGTAAGAAGTGATTGGTTTGTGCTGCTTTCAGTTAACTGTAATCAGAGTACTAAACAGTAGGTGCATTGCTTGAAGTACTTGCTGTAGAGCTGCACATTGAAAGGATTTCTACAAACATTACTAAATCTGTAGAGCACATTGTTTCTGAACAAGAGCTTCACAATGATGTAGATGTTGCTTAGCTGCCACTCATGCTCTTCTGACCTCTATTCTTGTTGCAGCTGGTGTGTTTTGTGCCATTGTGTCACATCCTGCTGACTCTGTGGTGTCTGTGCTGAACAAGGAGAAAGGCAGCACAGCTGTTCAGGTCCTCAAGAGGCTGGGACCTAAAGGTTTGTATCAACATGAGCTGGCAGTCCAACCTTTCAACACGCTCCTTAGATCCACCTCTGGAGGGCGCTGCTCTGTGAGCAGAGCTCCTCAGCAGCTTTCTGGCTGTACAGTTGGAGGTGCTTGAGTCATTGGCGTGTGAGAGCAGTCCACCTGTTCCCCAGCCCACCTGCTGCACTGGCAACCTGGTCATCAGACAGGAACTCCCAGTGCAGCTAGTCTGGGGGTCAGACAACCAGTTAGTTCAATGAGGTCTGGCCTTAGAACAGTTTTGACCAGGTTCTGTGATGTTCCAATCTTCTGATGTATATCTGTCTCTTGCAGGTGTATGGAAAGGTCTGGTTGCCCGTATCATCATGATTGGTACTCTGACAGCCCTGCAGTGGTTCATTTATGACTCTGTGAAGGTGTACTTCCGTTTACCCCGCCCACCTCCTCCAGAGATGCCAGAGTCCTTGAAGAAGAAGCTTGGCCTCACAGAGTGACACTCTCCTCCAGTCTCCCTTCATCGTCCCCTCACAGCCCTGCAGTCTTCATCTGAAATTTCCACAACACACTGCAGTTTGTCCTGTTCTTGGCTACACATTGAGCAGGGGACCATTCCTTCTCTCCCTGAGCAACCTGGAGAAGAAGTGAAGGCTGCTTCTTGCTGAATGTTTTGACAGTAAATATTCCTCTATACAAACACCTGTATGGTTTTATTGATCCCTGTCTTAGAATAAATATGTGGGAGTTCTAATAAAATTTCCCTGGAAAATGATTGCAATGTTCTCTGACTCCATTTAGTAAAAGAGTTGAAGGAGGGTGCAATTTACTGTTAGTCATCCTTGCCAAATGTTTTAAATTAAAAAAATTACTTATTTGCATCTCAGTGTTTCTATGAAAAGAGTCTTTGATGTGTAAATATGACAAATGCTAATTAATAAGTTGATATTCCACTCTGAAAAAGCAGCAAAACATCCTGCTGTAAATTGCAGCCTAAAAAATTTGTCCAAAAATACTGCAATGTGTGACCAAATAAATTTGTAAATACCACAGAGGCACTAATTCAGGGGTCTCAAACTCCAGTCCTCGAGGGCCGCAGTCCTGCAACTTTTAGATGTGCCTCTGCTGCATCACACCTGAATAGAATAATTAAGGCTTTGGAGAACTGATCTACACAAGGTGGAGATAATTAAGCCATTTAATTACCTTAATTCCGTTTTGTACCTCTGGCACATTTAAAAACTGCAGGACTGCGGCCTTCGAGGCCTGGAGTTTGAGACCCCTGGTCCAGAGGAACAAATCAGTGAGAATTAAGAGTGATGTTGAAGGAGGTTAATGAGATATGAGAGGCCAAAGTTATTTAGGGCTTTGTAGGTGAATCATATTTTATATTGGGTGGTGATAAATGGCGAGCCAGTTAAAATGGGTAATGTAGTCCCTGGAGTGAGTGGATAAGTAGACGGACAGCTGAGTATTGGATATAGTGACTTTTGCGGATGAGTGAAGGGATGTCACTGAAGGAGCCATTTTCTTCAGCTTATCCGGGAAATGTTGGGGAGCAGGAATCTGTCTAGGTGACGAGACCCAGACTTCCTTCTCTCCAGCCACTTGTTCCAGCTCCTCTGGGGGAATCCAAGGCCTTCTCAGGCCAGCCGACAAACAGTCCCTCCAACTTGTCCTGGGTCTTCCTCTGGACCTTGTCCCAGGGAGATAGCCTAGAACACCACATTCAGCAGGCATCTTAAACTCAACTGGCACCTCTTGATGTGGAGAAGTGGCAGCTCAAGTCTGACTCCCTCGTGGATGACCAAGTTTCTCAACCTATTTTTAAGGGTGAGATCAGACACCATGCAGAGAAAATTCATTTTAGGTTTTGTGATTTCACAGATTGGGGCTAGGAATGTAGATTCACCAGTACCTTTTGACTCGGCTCTCTCTTCACCACCACAGATTGGTACAGCATCAGCTTCACTGTAGATGTCGCTCCTGTGTTGTAGTACTAAGAAGATTTCTTAGTATCCTATTTTCTGTTCTTTTACTACCCACTAGTTGAGGATTTAAGTTAGGTTAGTTTTCATTAAAATTCAGTCTAACGTTTTCGGCCTGCAATGTGGTAGAGCAACAGTTTGTTTCAAGCCTCAAGTAACTTTGTCCGTAAGTAGTGTCATTGTGCTCAAATGTTGTTTGACATAAGTTTATATGCTATTTACGCTTTTGTGTCATCTTTAATCTTGTTAAACGTGTCTAGTCTTCGTGGCACTACATGTTAAAATTCTGTTTTTCATGTAGCAATGTCTGTACTGGAGACGTGCAAACTGTTCATTTATAATTTTATTTTATGCTTTTTTTCAGTTTTACAAAAATTAAAGCTCAGACAGCTTAATGTTTGGAGTTTTTTGTTTGCTATCTGTCTAACGCAGTCCAGCACACCTGTGAAAGGACAGAATAGCACCAGTTTGTCTTAAAAATCTCCCGCTCCATTTTTCTCTCATTTCTAAACAAGACTGAATGAGGACAAACTCGTGACTGAAGACAACTCCTCCACCTTGGGGTAGTATTTCTCAACTTGTCAAACCCTTTCTCCAAGTCCGCTAACCAACTTAAGGAACTAGTTGACCTTAGTTGGTGTGTAGGGAACCAGGGGTTGCCAGCTCGCTCAAATCACTAGACTTATTTCACTTAATGGGAAGACAAAGACTGAATCTAAAAAAATGCTTTATGTTTGAACATAAGGAGAGATTTAAATTGAATGGCTCACTGATAATCAATGTTCATAAATAAACATCCAGAAACACAGATGATTGAGCCATCGGAGCAGAAAACTCTGAATATGTCCCAGCAGATATGAAACCTGACCTCCATCTGTGTCCAACAGCAGACATTCCCAAAATGAAAAACAACAACTGGTTAGTAATCAAAAGGAAGCTCGGTCCTAACAAGTTCACCCAAAGGATCGTCAGACCTGCGATGAAACCTTAGCTTCACACACTATCACACAAAATAGCAAAATAACAGAGAACAGAGCTTTAAATGACAGCATGTGCAGACAGTAGCTCCTGGAAACCTTTTTATATCTCTCATTGCTGATGTTTTATTCAATCAGACAGCGATGACACTGTGATCTCCCAAACAGTGGAACATGGAAATTGACTCCATTTCCCATGACCCTTCACTCCCATCCCATCAGCAGACCAATTGGCACACACCAAGCAGAAGCCTTCTGGAAAAACAATATGACATTGAATGGTTGTTGATGATCAAACTCCATGCTTTATTAGAACAAATGGACTCAAAAAGGCAGAATGGCCATTGGCTATTCTGCCATTTGGCCAGCAAATGGCCATCTGCTGAATGTGTTCACTAGAGGAAACTGGAGCTGGAACATCTGCATCATACTCTTCTACATTATGCATGAAACAGAAACAAGCTAACTAAAATTCAGTCTGAAACATGATGCCAGTTCTGAATTACTTAGCTTTCTCTCCAAAGAATCTAAATGTAACCAAAGTTTCATTTGGTTGGAAGGTTTAGAAACATGCTGATCAACACTTCTCACATAATTTCTGAAAATATGTAAATCTGATGTAGTATGAGCACAGGCTCCATTCATAAATATTCTGTATTTGTAAATGAGACTGCATTATTGTGTTGAATTATAACTTTGCAAATTAAAGTGTCTGAAAATGTTATCTTTGTGCATCCATAGAAAACAAACTATGGATGCATAAATAAAAGATTGGTATTTTTTCTTTAAATAACTACACAATTTACTATTTTTAATTTAAGGTCTTTTTTACAGATACTCATCAAAAAACTGCACTCAAGTTCCCAGCTAAAGGGTACAGGTGCAATGTGGGATGGGTGGTGGTCGATGGCTGGAACCTTGGTGTTCTGATACTTGGCCATAGAAGCTGTCTCTTGGGTCATAGAATGTCACCTCTGATGGGGAAGGAGCTTGAGTTAGTGTGTGAGGTTTAGGCTAGAAATAGTCAAACTCACCTCAATGCACTGGAACAAGTCTCCTTGTTCAAGGGGTTGGACACTTTCCTTCTGGACTCTGCATCTCTCACCAGGGACTCTGGAGTTGTCTCTAGTGAGAGATGCAGACTGGGGGATACCTTCTGCCCCCATCTTGCTGAATGAATCTTGTGTTCACCCCACTGAATTAGAGGGTGGTGTTAGGTAAATTGTATATATTATTATCAAATATTTGTTGCTTCATGTAGCTTTATAGTTTTACCTATATAATGTTCTTGTCTTATATACCTTTATTGTTTTTTTTTTCATCTTAGCCTAAAGAATATTTCTGTGTTGTTGAATTACTCTATTTCTTTCCTCAAGAAGGACTCTGAAGAAAAGCAGTGACAATCGTGTTCAACAGGGTTTATCGCTCAGCAGAAACCTCTGCCTCCTTGACCTGTTAGATCGCTATAAAACTGTCGCCATGAAGATGTACAGCTTGCTCTGTTTTACCCTGTGTCTGGAACAGAAAAATACTAGAAAAAAATAAAAATACTAGAAAAATCTAGTATTTAGATACCATGTGTTTGTGTTAGTGATTGACACTTGTGCTGCAACTATGTGATGAAGTGTTTTCCCCACACTTTAGAGTTGAAGCACTCTTTGAGATAGGGATCCTGAAAGCAATAAAAAGAGAGGAGAGGACAAATATGTTTTCAGAGCGGTAGGAGAATGTAACTGTAAACACATCTCTGTCTGCTCTCCTCATGAGTACAAAAGAATCTAACTCTTTTGTCTTTCTTGTGTTTGTTTAATCTGTTTTAATAGGTGTTTAAACCTGACAGGTAGCATCCCTCTCTCTACATGTGGAGGGATGGATTCTCACTGTTGTTTGTGCTTATTTGCAAAACAGCAGTACAGACTACCTATACCTATTGGAGTCTTGCAGGGGGTGCTAAAGAGTGCCCCTCCTGTGAACTTCCTTGTTCTGCTGGGGAACTTCAACTCTCATGTGTACTATGAAAGTGAGACCTGGAGGTCCCTGTTCGGGCGCCAATTGTGACGGTGCGGTGGGAGACTGGAGGAGTTAGTAATGGGGTTAGCCACGACGCACTGTTAAAGTTTTCCACACCTCTTCTTTATTGTCACTCATAATCTCTACGTACACGTAGGAGACTAGTTCTTACTCTGTCACTCTTACAACCAAAGAAAAGGGAATAGGCGCCCCCTTGTGGTGATACCTATTCATAACAAGGAACTAAGCAGTATAACTGTTACATAACTGTTACAAGGTGTGTGGTTGGGAAGAATGGACCCACTGATCTGATGCTGAATGGTGTTCTGTTATTGGACTTCTGTTCTCATCACTAAGTTCAAGCATAAGGGTATCCATATGTCTTCTTTGTACCAGGATGCGCTAGGTTTCAGGGGGTTTTTTTTCCCCTCCAGGGGGTCTTTTTGTGGGCTCTAGTGTCCCTTATCTGACAGTAGGCCAACAGGAAAGGGGGAAGAAGACGGGGGGAGACATGCGGCAAATGTCAGTCGGGTCCAGGAATCGAACCCGCGACGGCGGTGTCGAGGACTCAAGGCCTCCAAACGTGGGTTGCGCTGTCCGCTACGCCACCACAGCACGGCTCCCGCTAGGTTTCAGTTTGATGATCAACTTTGTTGTCTCATCTGATTTGCAACAGCATGTAAAGAGAGGGCATGTGCTGTGTGATGAGTTGCTTCCACCACTGACGATATGGTATGTTGTCAAGCTGAAGAAGGAGTCCCATTGGGTCTTTCTGGTATGTGAGACTGTGGAAGCAGATGATGAATACCAGCAGTTCAAACGGCATGCAGCTCGGGTGATTGCTGAGGCAGGACGAGTTTGGAGACGTCATGGAGAATGACTTTGGTTCCGCTTCGAGGTGATTCTGATCCACCGTCTCGTGAGGAGAAGCGATGCACCACCAAAAATGTTTATACTGTAATGGGGATGGGATGCTGACTTCAACTCAAAATGTGGTCAGAATACTTCGAAAAGGGGGACCACTGAGTGCATTTCAACTACGGGGTAGGATTTTTTTCAGGGGTTCTAGAGAGGAAGGTCCTCCAGATAGTTAAACCTCGGATTTACACACAGCAATGTAGTTTTCATCTTGGTCATGGAACACTAGACCAGCTCTACACCATCAGCAGGGTCCTGGAGGGGGCATGGGAGTTCATCCAGCCAGTCTACACATGGGTAGAACAGGAGAGGTTAGCAAGTTGTTGGCTCAGGGCGCCAAACAGACAAGGACCTCCTCTGTGGTCAAATAATAGTTCAGGATGTCTCAGTCGCTTGGCTTTAACATCCCATCCAAGAGGGAGAGGGATGAATAGAACAACTTCTTCCCTTCCTTAAACTTTATTCAACCAAGATAAAATTGACACATGCTATAATCTTTTGGCAATTTTGAGAAAACAGAACAAGCTAAATTGGAATGTATGCATGTGTAAAGTTTTGTGCATAAAAAAAACATGAAATAATGTCAAACTTTGATTGTAGAACTGAAGAAGCAGAAGGGTTAATGATGATGAAATGAAATTTACAATAATAAAGCTACAGCAGAGTTCTTTCATAGAGGTTGTCCTCTATGATGACACAAACTTGCAATTGCCTCATACTCACTGGTAGTATGACAGTCTCATGAAGAGGATGCTCAGGTTTATCTTTATTTTATGTAAAATCTTTCTTTGCACCACCATCTTCAGTGAAATATTCAAAATAGAAAACACTTCGTACTGCCATAGACTGGCGACTTGTCCAGGGTGACCCTGCCTTTCAGCCATTCACCATGGGCAGCAGCACCCCTGGCGACCCAAGTAGGGATGAGCGTGAAGGATAATAGGTGGATAGATACTATATTAGAAATTGCATACAGTAGTCCCCAGAACATAACCAGCCTTGTTTATCATTGAGTTCTTGGCTCTGATGCTGTTGCCCCAACAAATGATGGCAGAATAGATGAGGCTTTCAGCAAGACGTATAGACGATATTCAGCATCTTACTGCAAAACTTGAAGAATCCAGCCTGCTTTATCTATTCTTGTAGCTGCTTCTGTGATTGCATTTCCATTACCTATAGAATTGCACAAATTGAAATTAGAAAATAAATCAGCTTAATGGAAACACAACAATTTAGAAAAACTCTTTTTTTAATAAAAAGTTACATCAGCCATATTGAAATAGATGTATTGTGCAGAACTGTAATGGAAGCACTTTTTTGCATTACAAGTCACGTGGCTGCCATCAATGGCAGTTATGTAGTCTAAATTAATGTCATATTTTTAAATTAAATAAATAAGTTAAAGTTAAAATAATTTATGTTTATTAAAAATCTGACTGATATATATATATATATACACACACACATTGATGCAGAGGTTATTGTCTTTATACCACTGCACTAGGTGTTACACCTCCTGTCTGTATTTGGACTCATCATTGTTTGTGACGTGTGAGTGAGGGCTGTGTGGACCACCGACGAGATGACATCAGAGGTGGAGCAGTTCCTCCTGTAGGCGTCCCTACCGATAAGCAGAGCTCTCACCTCAGCATTTTTCTAGTTTTTGTAACAGAATATTGTCCTGGTAGTTATCTGCACACTTAGAGATGAAGCCCAGAACAGAGGACGTGTATTCCTTCAGGTCCATCGCTCCCTCATATATAGTAGCCTCTCTGAAGACCTGCCAATCTGTGCACAGATTGGCAGTCCATTGTCCTCAGACAGAACCTGCTGTGTCTACTAAGTCCAAATTTCAGCTTTGGTGATATAATAATAACCAAACTGTCTTTGATGGCCATCAGTTCAGTTGAGCTGTGCATTAGCTGTGAATTTAGCACTGAACTAGTGCCTACATCAGCCTCATAGGTTTTACAATAAGGCTTAATTGAGGGAGCTCAAGAAGCTGCTGCACCTCTGTGTGCCGCCATACCATGGTTGCTACAATCAACCACAGCAACCATAACCATGCAAGTACCCCTCTCCAAGTAAGAGGAGCCATGTTGTGATGATATCCTGAAGGTGGAGTTGCAGAAAGAGCAGGAGACAGAGGACCAATGTCAAGGCGTTAAATTATGAAGTGAAATATGTTTAGTTTTATTTCATATAGAGAACATTTTTATAACAACTGAAGGTAACATAGTTATCTTATTGTACTATGTGCCTAGAAAATGCATAATACATACCCTTTAAAAAAATTCCATACACTGGTTAACAGTTCATCTATGCATTTTTTTGACGTGATTCCATTTTTTTTTTACTGAAACAAAATTTCTTCTTTCGCTGTTTTTTTTTTTTTTTTTTTTTCCCGTTTTCTTAATTGTATTCCGTCTTACTAGTGATGGACCTGAAGGTGACATATTGTTGCTGTGACAGAACAATGGATGACTGTGTAAACATAGAACTTGTTTAACCAGAATAGAACTCTCTGATAGCTGTGTCAAAAACAGATAGATGCATTAGCTCCTTTTCCTGACTGTCAGCTTCACAGTCACTGATGAGCCAGATTTTTTGCAGTAACTTCCAGTCATATTATAAATTTGTTCTGTGTGATCCAGGTTCCTCTTTACACAATCAGGTCATGTTTTATTTATTTAACTTTTATTTAATCAGGTGAGCCATAAAGAACAAATTCTTAATTACAATAATGAGCAGATGAGGAGGGAAGAAAGCATAAAAAGATTAAGCAACACTTTTGCAACAACAACCCTTAGCAATACTGTCAAATATTGCTAAGGCGCTCTGCTTAACATACTGCTGTACAAATCAAAGCAGCTTCTTGTGACCTTTCAGACTGAGCAAAGATCAGTTGACTAACCTTGTACTTAGTGAAGAGTAATATTCCCATATATAATTGTATTACTGTTTACAATACAAGCACACAATCATGCCTCTGATGTTATTTCTTCTGAAGCTACGCACCCACACAACATCTGTGTTGACAAAATGTAAAATAGGCGGTCTGTGATCTGGGAAATGAGGAGAACAGAAAGGAACCGGAGAGAAAAGATCATTATTTCACGACTAAGAATTGAACACAGTGTACTTAATAGAAGTTTATTTATTAAGTTTATTGGACAGGGACAGACGCACATTAAAGTAGAGAAACTGAATGAAGCAGCTGTCCCATGCCTGCGGTGCTTGTAACATAAGCTCATTTGCAGCACGTGTCCCCAGATAGGCTTTTCTAAACAGCATAGAGCAATGTAGAACATGATTCTGAATACGGAAATATCAGAAAGGGAAATGTGATTGTGGATAAGATGAGAGATTTGCATAGCAGGAATTACCAGGTGGAGAGAAATTACTTGATACAAAATCAAAATCTTAGCAATATGAAACTAAAACTAGAGATTGTTCAATTATTGTAGAAAGACTCAAGAAATCTAATTTACTGTGATAGCTTTTGCTTCCTAAGGCAGTGTATATTATAGAGTAGGATCTTGTTTTTTCTTTTTGCCGTTTTGTGGTCAACACCCCGTACCTGTTTGTGGCTTTAATGCTTCTTACCGCTGTTTGCCAACCGCCATTAAAACAAAGAAGAGCAAGAAGAAGGTTGAGTAAAAACCTACTTTGTCTGCAGGTGAAAGGCCAAACCCAGTTCTGTCAAGACGAGACACTAACACATTCCTGTGATTAGGTATCTACTGTACTACTGGACTATTGCAATATTTGACCTGAAACACCACTGTAAGAAACCGTACCTTATTTACAGCCCATTTATTTTAACTTTTCATAACTCATTAATTTTTTAGCACTGCTTTTTCTAGTTCAGGGTCAGATTGTAGAATTTCAAATAATAACTAAGACACTTATTCACCATACATTCAATTCAATTCAGTTTATTTATATAGTGCCAATTCACAACAAAAAACATCTGTCTCATAATTTTGCAGGAAACTTTGCAGGCCAAATGATTCCTTTAGCAACTTTGAGTAGTTGTGTTTCTGTCTCTCATGTAGCGAAACAATCCACAAACTTGAACCTGTTTTTCTTTCTGACTGTCCCACCTCAGCACAAGCAAGGTCAAAGTCTGGACTTTACCCAGATCATTGCAACACTTTGATTCCTTTCTTTTTCAGCCATTCTGATAAACACTACCTGTCCAAAAAAGAAATTTTCCCCCAGAGAAAAGATTATAGGAAATTATTGTTTTGGAATCTCTTTAGCTTTGATTACAACACTCATTCACTCTGATATTGTTTCCATAAGCTTCTGCCATCATCAGTCACGATCATTCAGCAACTTTTTCTAAACACATTTTTGACTCAAAGAAGATTATTTTCTTACAGTTTTTAATAATGAGTTGGACAGTACTCAACACTTTGTTGGTAGTTTCTGTAATCCCTTTAGATGTCTCCCCTGGTTGTTAAATCCCAATAATTTGACCCTTTTTAAAGAGATGAAATTATTTTCCATGACCATAAAACGTTTCTTTAGACATAGTTGTTTGAGAAATGATATTATTAATAATATAATAACATTATATTATTAATATAATCAATAATATTATTATTGATAATAATAATAATAATAATAATAATAATAATAATAATAATAATAATAATAATAATAATAATAATAATAATAATAATAATAATAATCCATGAAGTAGTTATAATAATATACAATAAATCACATGTCCTCTTCAGGTCCCTGCATGTGAGCTCTATAAAGCTGTGCAATGATCATGCAAAAGAAAATAATCTGCATTTATTTATTCTCTATTTAAAAATCTGACAGATCTTTAGGTTTCTGTTTGATTTTATTTTATATGTACATACTTTCTTAATATACAGTTTATATTGTTTTTAGATATTTTCATATCTAAAGTAGGGTATATCTTGGCACTGTGATTGTCCAACAAAATGGCACACAGGCCATTTTGATGGAATAGTCGAGGTAAATTGATACTGTTTTGTGTTTCGTTGTGTGTGTTATTTACTAGTGGTGTCACAGTTTGACGTGGTTGCGGAGGGGCTCAATATCACTCCGCCGTTGCTAGGAAATGAAGGTTGTGGAACGGAAGTGGATGTGTTCTTTTTTTTCTGTTCTAACGGCTGTTAAAAAAAACGGGTTAGGATGCTCCTCTCCTCTCCTCTCCTTTTCATGTAGTGAATATCTGATTAGTTCATCCATCCATTATCTTACACGCTCTCCCTGGTGGGGTCCTGGGGGTAGCTGTTGCCTACCTCCAGCGGTCAATGGGAGAGGCAGGGTCCCCCTGGACAGGTCGCCAGTCCATCACAGTATCTGCTCAATGAGACCAGTCGGAATCTGTATTACAAACGATCTTTGCTATTTTGTATTTGCGGAAACATGACCAAACTGTCTTTAATTTATATTTCTCCTCAACTTTGTCAGCAAGAATGTGGTCAGTTAGGAGAAGGCAAACGGCTCATGATCACTCTGAATGCACTTAATGCACTTTGTACTTTCGAAAGTTTCATCTTTGTAAGTATTTTTGTGTTTAGGAGACACTTTGACATGTTGCTGTTTTTTCTTTGATTCATCAAATGTGGAACAGTACATCATTTTGAGTACAGCTTTTAGATAAGTGTAATAGTAAAGTATTTTCCTCTCTGTTATAATTCAATTACAAAAACCTTTTGAGTGTACCGTTAATATAGATTATTATATTCCCTTCTGTTGTATTTTAGTTACAAAGAAAAAAAATCTGTTTAAGATCTTTAGTTAAAAAAGCAAACCTTGCATGGAGACCTTTATTCATTGTTCACTGGCTGTCAACAATAGTCACGTGTTGTGAAGATAGCGCATTATTATTATTGTTATTATTAAACTTGTTTTTGAGTTATTGTTTTTAACACTTAAAAACTTTTTGTTCCTACAAAAGATTTTCCCTTTGTGGGATCTCAAATACTGTTTTTATTCACACCACTACTTCCATTCAATCTTCTCTGAAACATAACAGTACATCAGTCTTGTATGTTGGACTGTCACTACCAAGATAAATGGGTTAGAACCCATTTACATTTAGTAGGTGGGAGTCCTGCCTCCCAAACCCATGGGATAAACTGGAGGACAAACATTTTAGTTGTTTCAGAAGTCTAGAGATTGGGGTTATGGTTGACCTTTCTACAGAACAAGGACCCTAAACATACAACTAGAACAGCATCATCAGAACAGCTTTGATACAACTTGCAAAATTCATGTGGAGCCCTGCTTATCCATAGGGATTAGAGACCACAGCTCTCTGTGAAAAGTTAAAATCCCCAAATACTGAAGGTGTTTGTAACTGCCTATGTTAACAGTTCAAACACCAAATATACTTTGCATTAATATGGACAGTACAAGCTGTCTTAGCACTAATATCTACACAGTCTTCCTTATCTCTGCTCATGGAGATAATAAATTAGCACCAAGGAAAAATGCATGTCCCTCCTGGATTGACTGCTATGTAGATGCCAGCCATCAGCATGTCTAGTAGTGCTGCACTCAGGTATTTCAGTTTCCTGAGTTGCATTTCTGCAAATAAACAAATTGTCCACAAAGAAATTGGGGTCACATTCCACAAATAAATCTGCAAACACTGAACTGCAATAAGCCTGGATCCACTGGACTATCAGTCTGTTTTTGAGCATCATCTCTTCTGCTGTCATCTGTTGGGCCAGCAGCATCAGAACCAGGGACTTAAAAAGGTTCAACAGCCTGATAAAGAAGGCTGGTTCTGTTCTGGTTTGGTTCCAGTTCTGTTCTGGGGATGACTGTGGAACCTCTCCAGATGATTACACAAAGAAGAATTTTACATAAATTAAGATAATTATGGTCTGTCGTATTCTATGTGAAAACGTATTTGCCCTCTCCTGATATCCTTATTTGTTTTGGATGTTTGTCACACTTCAGTGTTTCAGAACATGAAAATAATTTAAATAGTCAACACAAAACAAGGAAAAGCAAAATGCAGTTTTTAAATAAAAGCGTTTATTACGAAAGGAGAATGAAAAATCTAAACCTTGTGACAAAGTGATCCGGTGATGTAACTACCACAGTCCGGACATCCTGTTCAGCCCCTCCGCCGGAGCCCTGCCTCCTTCCGCTGGAGCCCTGCCTTCCTCCGCCGGAGCCCTGCCTCCTTCCGCTGGAGCCCTGCCTTCCTCCGCCGGAGCCCTGCCCCATCCTTCTCCTCCCTTCTTCTCTTCCTACTTCAGGTCGTTCAGCCTCACTTTAGCTGGCCGTCTCGTCGCTCCAACAGACTTCACACGGTTTCTGATATCAGCTTTTTTCTTGAAATCTGTGAGTGTTTGCAACATGTTGTTCTTTCAAATTCTGTTTTTTGTGATTTATAGCTACCTTGCTGCTAATAGTCAGTGTGTGGGCCGCGGCTCTGTCATGCGTGCTGAAGGCAGCAGCAGCAATGGATGCTCCTCCGACAGGAAGACAGCATGTTGGGTCACAGTGAATGGCAGACTACAGCTAGTCAATGAGTTTTTATCGGCACTTCTTCGGGCTTTGAACGTAATTAAGAGATGCTAACTCATCATGTCAGCTTGAAACAGAAGAAATAGAATTGCTTTACTTTTAAAAACTTAAAGCGGAAATACTGTTTAACATTTGAACTCTGTAGAATACAGTTCAATTAGTTTTACGTTTATTTAGTTGACAGTGACTATTATGACCTAGGAATAATACAACTAGCGCAGCCTACAAAATACATAGTTTGTTTGTATGATTGGAGCCTCCATTTTGTTAGTAACCCGTTTCGGTTCAGGATGAAGGTCAACGGAAGGACTCGGGTCCGGCGTCCTCTGAAGTTCCACATCTCAAGGCAGCAGAACCAACATGTCTGCCTTGAAACAAGTCCAAATGTTCAGCAGGCTACTGGCGCTCACAGAGATAGTTTTACAGTGATACAAGGACTGCTTATGTAACATGAACCCGAGGTTCAGAAGATTAAAGCAGGCCTTTGTCTCCTACAGGCTATTGTCAGACAGGCATGGAGCTGCACAGCCAAGGACACACAGAGGTTTGTGTCCCTGTATGGACATGGCACTTACTCCCCTGAGGGCCACTGTTCATTTGACTTTGACATGCCAGTTAGCTACCTGAGCTAACATGCAGAATATTTTAGACCATGGGCTTAACTGTATCAGGACTGAGGACCTGAATGAGTCTTGTAGCTATGAAGTTTTCTTTTGCATCATGTTTACTTTTTTCCCTTTAAAGCGATCAAAACCAGATTCTCATTGTTCTGCCAAGTATGCATGGGCCCATTAGCAGTTCACCCACATCTACAGCCGACAATAAAAAAAGTCAAGCATGTTTGTTTGGCTGTGACCTCGATTCTCCTCATACACATGCAGACGCTGCTCTTCACCTCATCTCATCTCACACCAACAGATTATTGCGCTGTCTCGCCCTGCATGCTGACCCAACTAACACAGACTGTGGCACATCTTCCCTGAGTGGGAATCTGACCGAAGGTTGAGTAGAAAATCCTGCAGAACCCGACACAGACTGCTCCCCTCCAGCTAGTTGCTGTGAACTGCCAGGGGGGAAAAAGCCACTTCATCTTTATTTTGCTTAGAAGAAATGTATTGTAACTGTAATAATGCTGTCTGAGTTTAACAGCAATAAAAATATTTTTTCATTTTTTAATAGGAGTAGTAAGATTTTCACACTGATATCTTTACTCCCTATGTGCAGAATATGTAAATCCCGTGAGTGACCAAAAGATGTTTAGGAAGTTTGGATGTCATTTGTGGTTTAAATTATTGTAGTTTTTTTTTTTTTACTGATTTTTTTTTAGATTTAACATGGGTCTTCTATTAAAGCACATTTGCTGTGGTGGATTTGATTCTCTTAACAGTTTTATTTCTGAACCCAGCCTGCTGTTGGATGACCCTTTGACTTTTATTGCAAAACTTGTTGATCCATGTTGAAACAAAAGTGTTCTAGCAGTGTTGATTTTGCAGTGTAGTACAGAATATTGCCCAAGAGAGCGAGAGTGATGACAGAGACTCAGTTTATTGATGGGGTTAGAACTGCAAAATGCAGAAATAAGAAACATTGTCACCGTTAATGTTGTCACACACTTTGACTTTTCGATGCAGTTGAGGTTTGACTTTTTCTGCAGTAATTTAAAGAACTGGAATAATAACAACTAAGCAACTAAGCCCTGCATCAGGATCGCAAACTTTCTGCTCAGTCATCCATAGAGCTTTACCTGGCTGACAGTGCAGTCACTTTTTTAAAGGTTTAATTGGCTCTAGTGGCCTTTATTTGATAGTTAATTGACAGGAAAGTGAGTAATGAGAGAAGGGGGAAGACCTGTAAGGAATCGAACCTGTGACAGCCGCGTTGAGGACTAAGGCCTCCTTATGTGGGTTGTGCTTAACCCCTACGCCACTACAGCACATCCCTAAGTACTAATTTTTAATTCAGAAACCAAACGCTGTAGAGATCCTGTTTACATTAAATTGTGGGAGTTAAATTATCTTAAGCCATTTATACAAACAGACAATCTATTCTATCTATTATGTTAGTTTAGCTGTCTGCCTTTTTCTTAAGTGAAATAATATCAAAGAATCAATCACCTGGTGTGTGAGTGGACACATAATGCAATATTGCAGCATACTCGAAAATAGGAGCAGCAACTTAAATGCATTTTATAATAGACTTTTGAGCATTTGTATCAATTCAGAATTCCCAGGAATAGGAATTGTGATTTTTGATAGAATTGTTTGTCTAGAATCAGTTGGACATTTCTTCAGATAGCTTTAGAGCTACATTCTAAAACTCAGATGTTTCTGCTGAAGCAGATCTGTAACCTTTGCAGACTTGACATACTTTCAGCCTCATGGTGTCTGTTTCTTCCTGTCTCTGCCTCAGAATGATCCTGTTCTACACTTCACTTTGTCCAGACAGTCTGGACTCTCAGCTGTTGAGAAACAGTTGTTTTCTGAAAGTGTGGACTCTCTTCAAGCTTTATAGTCAGTGGCTAACATTTGCTCAGTTTGACGCTATAAAACTCTGGAAACTGCCTGTGGTGTAAACAACCATTCGCCCCAGCAAAGACAGAAGAGTTGATCCAAATAAGGTGGCTGATAATATGAATTCAATATTTGGAAGTGTGATCAACATGGACTGAACGGCTTTGTTCACTTTTTCTGCTGCCATCACTAAAACTACAGGCACATTACAATTGTAAAACAGCAGAAAATTGTCAGAGTTCAAAACTTTTTGTGTTCGCTGATTGGCCCAGTAGAAATTTTATCGGGGGGTATCAAAGTCAATGGGAGAAAGCCCAGACAGAGCTGTGAAGCAAGATTTGAATCTAGCGAACAGCATCGAAATAGCCAGGCCAGCTCATAATGTATCCCCTGCTTCCTGTGGTCAGCTGAGGTTTGAAGTGGAAGATTGATGGTAATTAGAGAAATGTTCTCTAACAGCCTTGATGTGGCCCATTTCCCAGCATTCAGCTGTTGTCCAGGATGTATTTTGATCTGGCCCCAGGCGCCTGCTTGGTGTCCAACTGTGAATGAAACAGCATGAAGGCTTCAGCAGAGACTTTCACTGAGGTGACCAGATCTCAGTAAAGTTTCTCAAAGAGTTAGACACCAGTGTTAAAACTAACTTACTGCTGCAACCAGCATAGCCCCTCCTGGACGTCAGCTCACAAGGTCTGTTTAGTTTAAATGCTTATTTTCTGTGATCAGTCGTTAACCATTAGATATAAAGTACAAGAATTAGTTCTGATGTTATTTTGTTGTCCTTTTCTTTCGTAAGCCGTCCTCATGGGTTGTCAACACCAGAATTATGATTCTTTTATGATTCTAAATCGTGCGCAACATCGTCTGTTGTGTTTTCGATCTGGACAGCAGTGATTTTGTTTGTGTATATTTCTCTCACACGTTGGTCAGGAGTGTCAACATACTTTTTCTTTTTTTTTTTTTTGGGTCTGCTATGCTTTGGCTGCACTTGCCTACTAAGATAGAGCAGATCACTTCCGACACTTAGACTTTTAGGAACTATGTGTAATTTCATTAAAATGTGATTTGAAACTTCATGGCATTCTGGGTGTTGTCAGCAGAGGGAAGGTTTTAGCTGCTCAACCTCTCACAGCCAGTTGAGCTCACTTATTGGTTACCTAGCAACAACCTGTTGAGCAACAGCAAGCTAGAGAGGAAACTGTTACCAGTTTGGCAGTATTTCAGATATTTAAAACAAATAAAAAAAAACAAATAAATAATGATCAAGTGATATGAAAGGGTTATATTTATATTGCTCAGCCCTAATTTTAATCATATCTGGATTATAAATGTATGAAGTGTTAAAGGTATCATAGCTGCATGCTGCTCAGCCCTGCACTGCAGCTCTGTGGTCAGGAGGGAGGACATTACCTCGTCTGAGACGTAGGAAGACATCAGTGAAGATACCAGAGAATCTTTAACTGAAAGAACGGCGGATTATGGATGACATGAAGTGTTGGTTTTTACAAACTGGGTAAAGTTGTCTCATTGGACGTGTGACCTGTGTCTCTTCAGCATCAAGAATGTCCTCAGTCCTGCAGAAGTTGATCACCCCACTGGCCAGCTCCTCCGCTGAGCCTCCCAGGAACAAGGTGACCGTGGTTGGCGTGGGCCAGGTCGGCATGGCGTGTGCCGTTAGCATCCTGCTGCGGGTAAGACCCTCCCCCTGCATGTGAACAAGGAACTGCTAATGTTGGCTCATCCTTTTTTTTTTTTTTTTTTTGTCCGTTTGTGGCCAGGACCTGTGTGACGAGCTGGCTCTAGTGGATGTGATGGAGGACCGACTGAAAGGAGAGATGATGGACCTGCAACACGGCCTGCTGTTCCTGAAGACAGCCAAGGTGGTTGCTGATAAAGGTGAGCGGCTGCACTGAGATCACTCTGGTGTCCGCCTCTCTCCAGATGAGCGCTAACAGGTCTGCTTCTGTCTCTCCTGTCAGACTACGCTGTGACTGCAAACTCCCGTCTGGTGGTGGTGACGGCTGGCGTTCGACAGCAGGAGGGTGAGAGCCGCCTCAATCTGGTCCAAAGGAACGTCAATGTCTTCAAGGCCATCATCCCACAGATTGTAAAGTACAGCCCCAACTGTACAATCCTGGTTGTTTCAAACCCTGGTGAGAACAACTTTGTGTCAGAGCAACAAGTTTCCATGGAGCCCTGCTGTATTCACTCTGTCCCCCTTATTTTTCTGTCTTATCCTTTTAAATTCCAGTTGATGTGCTGACCTATGTGACCTGGAAGCTGAGCGGTCTGCCAAAGCACCGCATCATTGGCAGCGGCACCAACCTGGACTCCGCTCGCTTCCGTCACATGATGGCCGAACGCCTCGGCATCCACGCCAGCTCCTTCAACGGCTGGGTGCTGGGGGAGCACGGAGACACCAGTGGTGAGTGTCGCTCTGCTGCAGCTGCTCTCCACACACTGAAGCCAAACTGACCTGATGTGCTGCATCACAGTTCCTGTGTGGAGCGGTGCAAACGTCGCAGGAGTCAACCTGCAGAAGCTGAACCCTGAGATCGGCACCGATGCAGACAAGGAGCAGTGGAAGGCAACACATAAGGCTGTGGTGGACAGGTTGGTCCGATCAGTGTTCTTTTCCTCCTGTCAGCTGGGAACATGAAGGGAACATGAAGGGAACATGAAGGGAACATGTAGGGAACATGAAGGGAACATGAAGGGAACATGTAGGGAACATGAAGGGAACATGAAGGGAACATGTAGGGAACATGTAGGGAACATGTAGGGAACATGAAGGGAACATGAAGGGAACATAATTAGGAACATGAACAGTGACTTGGTGTGCTGAGGTGGAAGTGGCTTTCTAATTACAGATGAGTCCTGGGGGAGCAGAACTTGAGACACTGGTACTGTTGCTGCAAGTATCACCTGTTGAGGGTTGTAGAGACAGATTCATTAAGAATATGTTAATATATTAATCTGCTTATTGAAAAAATAATCCCCTGATCAGCCCTACTGAGCTCTTCACATGTTGTTAGCTCCAGATTCATCCTCTGCAAAAGATCAAATGCTAAATAAATGCTGTTATTGCATTTAAGTAATGTTCATTTTCTTACTAAAAGGTGAATTGAATTGTCTTCATTTTCTTATGCATTAACATTGTATAAAATGGTCTTAAGTGTATAAAAGCAAAATATGCAGAATATGTCAATTTATCTGATTATTTGTTAGAATTATGAATTACTAAATGAATCATTAGTCGCTGCCCGGGTGTGTGTGTGTGTGTGTGTGTGTGTGTGTGTGTGTGTGTGTTGGAGAAACGGTCCTTACTGATGCTTCCTTACTGAGGGCTGGTGTTAACAGGACACACTCTGTTCCAGTGCCTATGAAGTGATCAAGCTGAAGGGTTACACCAACTGGGCCATTGGCTTCAGCGTGGCCGACCTGACTGAGAGCATCGTGAAGAACCTGAGCCGCGTCCACCCCGTCTCCACCATGGTGAAGGTCAGCCATGTTCTCACACACTGAGCATCACACAAATCATGTTCAAATTCACATGTTTTTCCTGTTATCTGTGGTCATTCTGGCGAACAGAAACCCAAAATTCAGGTTCTAATAAGATTAGAATATTTCTTGGTGTCTTTTGTTTTTTTAAGTATCTGGTTGTTCACACAACACTTTTACCTAAGGCTGTTTATTCAAAGTAGAATGAAAGAAGAACATTTAATAGAAGCTAAGAAATAACTGTAGCCTTGATAAGATTGTGAAGCAAAGTTCAGTCAGGTTCACTAGCAGTGGGCACACACACCCACACACACACACACACACACACACACCCAGGACATGGGTTACAGTGTTAGAAGCAGGAGGATCCCAGCTGCTGGAGCTTCTGGTCCAGAACAATCTACAGCCTTCATGCTTCCTTTCCTAACAGAACTTTTGGTACCGACCCACACTGCCAGCGATAATCATCATCATGTTAACCACATGAAACTTGCCTGGCCTAAACCCCCATAGATCCAATGGTCTTCAGCTGCCATGGCAACCTGGACTTCCTGAACCTCAGCAGAACCACTGGCTAACCCCATGCTTAGCATGTTGTATGTCTGCAGTGATAAAAACGAGCCTAGTCAAAGTACTGAGTGCAGATACTGTATGGTACAGTAGGCCCGTGTTTGTTGATCTGATGTAATATTTTAACTTGCAGAGAAACTGAATGAGTTTTTTTAGTAAGCAAGAATCACCAAAATGAACTGAAGCATGTCCAGCTGTGGATTGGATCCATGTAATAAATACGTTCTTAAACTCTCCAATCATATTCTAGCTTCCTTGGATCCAGCTGTAGGTAAACTGAGAATGGCTGAGAAGTGAAAGTGTGAGGTTTGGGGCCTGACTGTTTTCCTTCTCACTGTGTTCCAGGGCATGTACGGCATCGACGGCGAGGTCTTCCTGTCCCTGCCCTGCGTCCTGAACGGCAGCGGCGTCGGCAGCGTGGTTAACATGACCCTGACAGACGCAGAGGTTTCCCAGCTGAAGAAGAGCGCCGACACACTGTGGGGCATCCAGAAGGACCTGAAGGACCTGTGAACACCCCCCTGGTAGACCCCCGCAGTGCAGAGAACCCTGGTGTCTCCCAGCACTCCTCCTCTGTTGTCCTGTTCTCAGACTTTCTCTCTCTTACTGTAGGAAGCTACCGGTGTGTTTAGAGCTGTCACACACACAGCTCTCAGGAAGAATTTAAACTTCTGTCCAGCATTCTGTTACAACCTGTCTCCTGTCTTTTTGCTCTAAAATCCTCTGGTATGATTCCTAAAGTAAGATGCTCGTTCCAAACAACTTGTTGGTTGCTTCTTCTGTGTTTGTGTTGGAAGATAGAAGCTGACTTCTCTCCGGTTTCTCAGTAGGGATTCATTTCTGTTGTTCCTACTGGCTTTAGTTGGTTCCTTTAGCTGCACTCTCCATAGAGAGTTCAAACTCACTTGAAAAATCCAAGATCTTAGGAACTCCAACAGCATCCAGTGATGCTCTGGCCTTATCATTAAACCAAACTGTAAGTTCACAGGTTGCCACTGGCAACAGTCACCTGGGAATGTTAGTGCTTGGAAACCATCTGCTGGAGAGGCCGCTCAGAAAACTGCTGTGTAATGATATGTTGGAATAATAAATTTGGTCACAAAGAACAATGTCTGCTTCTTTTCTTGTTCTATCTGGTCCAACAAACCAGGTGTGTTTGAACTGCAGCTTTCTCTGCCTGTTCCTTTAGGAACAATCTTGTTTTCTTCCTCCAGATAAACTGCCTGATAAAATGCTAGCTGCTGCAATGCTAGCTGCAATGCGACCTGCAATGCTGGCTGCAATGCGACCTGCAATGCTGGCTGCAATGACAAGTTTCACAGCCGCTTGGAGACTACAGAAGACTGACTTGTAGGTCAAATTTTTATTTCTGTTCAATATGCTTTAGATCATATTGAACAGATCTTGAATTTGGAATTTTTTAGGAAAATAATCCAAATAAAATAATTACAAAACAAGCTTTTTCAGATCAGTTTCTGAAAAAATAGAACTTATAAACTAACAACTGCAACAGACTGGCAACCTGTCCAGGGTGACCCCGCCTCTCGCCCAGAATGTAGCTGGAGAGGCACCAGCCACCCTCCTGACCCCATTAGGGACAAGGGTGAACAGAAAATGGATGGATGGATGGATGAACTAACAAAACTGCAGATGTCTGCTGAATTTTTGGTTAAAAATTCAGTAAAGTTACTCATAATAAGTAGATGATCCAGAAATGTACTAATAAGACCACCAGTACTTAATAATGAAAGTACTCAGAATTAAAAAGTACATCATTGTGAAACTAGTCTTAAAGGTAAGTGATTTGCTAAAAAGGTCCTCACTATTCAGATGCTGGATGATCACCACTATGCACTGCACTGCCATCTGGTGGATTCTTTGAGGTAGTAAATTCTTGCTCACTATTCAGTTAAATCAGTGCTGGTGTACCGTGTCAACACACCCGAGTCAAAGGACTGAATTTTCTTCTCATTCACTCAAGTCCTGCTAATGACCTAATTATATGACACCATTAATATGGGATAGAAAGGATCAGATGTTTTTCCTCCTTGTGAAGTGGATGTCACCACTGTGGGCAGCTTTATTTTAGAAGGAGGAGCTGTATGATTACCTGTCAGATGAAAAAACTTGATAGCTTGATTTCAACTTTCCATCACTTTTGATGGTAAATGTGTGTTTACTAGGTTTAACATGGTAAATAGTGTTAGACATCTGTCCTATGAACTCAGTCAGATTTTTATTCCAGCAAACAATAGCATACATCACCTTTTGTTTTCTCAGTTCCACTACTTGTACTTGTTTACATACTAGTTTCATATTAGGTCTGAAAATGAATGTAGATTACAAAATGGTATCAAACTTTCATTCAAGGAAACATTTTTATTACAGGTAAGATTTTTAATTTGTGACTTCCGGACACAAATTTCACAACTTCTTGCCTGAAGACACAACATTTCTTTAGGTGGACACCTCCAGCTCTCGGGAGAAAAGGGACAGCGGTAAAAAGCCTCTTGTTCTGGCTCTTTTCACAGCTCTTCTGAACACATAGTTGTTGTAACGTTTCCCAAATCGGAGGCCAAATGGGTTGTAGTTGAATTTACTGCGGCGGTCGTTGCACAGGAGCTGCTGTTGCTCCTCATCCTGCCTCAGGGAGAGACACAGGTTGGGATCTTCTGCCAGGAAGTCACCTGCACGTCTTCTCCTGAAGGCTGAGAGGAGAACACCAAAAATAAAAATGACCTCCCACACCAGACACTACATCCTTACATACTTAAGACTGTTTACATATGAATTTAAATGATTAAGTGATATTTTTTTAAATAAATCTTTTAAATAACCAAAGTAGCACATACAGAATTAAGGTCACCTGGTTGGTTGGTTGGTTGGTTGGTTTTGTCCCAGCTAGACAATGTTTAACTTGTCCACATTTTGTAATATAAGTATTTAAACAATCTTATCTGTTTGGGACAGAAACTTTTTATACGTACATAAACAAACCAGTTGTTGTTTTGTTGACACCCTTATGTGTGTTGCCAGGGGAACATGTGGATTCAATGTTCCACGGTTCTTGCTGTGGAACATGAAAAGGACTGTGAGACTTTGAAAAAAAATGTGACTGTATCTTAAACAAACTCTGACCAGGCAGTAGAAACATCCTAAGGATGGTCAGTGGGGAGCAGATTGACCTGAGTTTAAGAGTAGCATAGAGTATTTATTTATACCTGTATCCATGGTGGATACATTGTCGACGCATTTACAAAAATACATGACAATGTGTTTTTCTTATGGACTATTTTCTATAATTTATTTCAAAAACCTTTCTGAGATCGATGAATAATAGGGCTGGGCAAAATCTAAAAAAAAGTAAAGAGGTGTGAGTACTTTGTACCGATTTTTGATATTATATTTTAAAGTTCTACCATGGCAGCATGCTCAAGTAAAATGGCTTTTTGTGGTGAGCCACACCAAGATTATATTCACATCTCTTTTCCTGTCTTATAATTCCAAACTCTCCAAATTTTATACTCTTTAGATTTTTTTTTTATCTCATATATCTTGTCTCACATGGTCTGTCTTTAATTTCAAATATCTTTAAATACAACTGTACTGTTGAAAAGTAATCTGTCCTTTTGTCCAGTTCATATGTTGGAATTAACAGGACGGTTGTTTTTGAATCTCATCCCATCCATATCAGTCTTCACAGTGACACTTTCTTCTTCTTCTTCTTCGTCTTTTAAGTATAGAGGCATCACCAGTGATGATAACAATGTAAAAGCAGTAACTATTAACAAATAGCTGTTTTCCCTTTCTTCTTGTCAGAAATATATATACACACTCCTTTCATATTTCCTGAGCATTTTGATGTTACTGGACAGCTATATTTTCTCTTCACTGTCAAAATCTGTCAGTTTAGTCAAACTAATTCAAATTAGCAATGCAAGTAGATCTGAAGACAAAAGTCGCAAAGAAAAGTCTAGTCACCTGCAAATAAGCATTGGTTATTTCAGGGTAATGACAATAATTATATGCAAAATTTTAAGCTATCATTTCTGACTTGTATTTAAGGCAGAAATTCTGTCTTAAATAGAAGGTTTATCACAAAGATATGTTCCTGGACATTTAGCAACTTCAAAATCTAAGAATTAAAAGAAGCAAAAATGTGCACTGTAAAAACGTGTGCATGCGCAGTTTGTCAAGCTGTAGCTAGATACATCTGTTTAAAATGAAATGGATTTTGTCAGGTAGCCCACCTGTTCCATGAGTTTTCTGTACAGCATCAAGTCCAAATGGAGCTGCTCCCACACTCCCATCATCATCTGCAACAAACAGCAAGCACACCACAGCAAGGACCACCAGGCGCATCTTTCCACAAGCCAGTCGCTCTCACTGAGTCCAAACTCTAATTTATACCCGTGCAATGGAAACTAATGTGTTTCGTGCATTCAACCCAGTTTTGGTGTCTCCACCAGGTGACCTTTTGTTCCTGAAGCTCACAGCCAATCACAGCAGACCTGTCTGCTGCTGTTGCAAGTACTCAGATGCATCATTCATCAGCTCTTCTTGGAAATGTTGACAACTCACAGCGCTGCTCACTTCATGCTGATATTGCTAAAAAAAAAGGAAATTTTTCTTAAAAAGACAATGTTTAGATTTACATTGTGAAAACCAATTCTAAAAAACAAAAGATTTTCAATTAAACTTTTTAAAATGTGGGACAAAATTTTCTGTCATGGGAGAAATGTAAACAGCTGTGAATATATTCAAAGCAAAAAGCAGTTTGACCCTGTTGGGCCTTTTACTGCTTTAACTCAAAGTGAGCATATTCAAATTAGGACAACTTTTATAAAACTAAGTTTAGTCAGTTTTCTAGAGTGAAGCACACAGTTGTGTTAACATTGTGCCACAGCACAACTATTAGTTATGTACTCCCCAAATCTGGCTTTTTGTTTAAACTGTAGCTAGAAATTCACACAATGTCCTTTTGCCAGTTTATGCCAATACACAGAAGCATGTGTCCTTTATAGAGGAGAGCAAATCTGAAATTTATGGATTACATGAAAAAACAACACGTGGCAGCAAAATAATCATTCTGAAAACACCATTTGTCCAGTCAAATGTGGTTGTGGCAGCATCATGCTGTGGGGATGCATTTCACAAATGGTAGCTGACCAGCAATGAGCCATGAAACAGGAGAACCCAGCAGAAACAGAAAGGCTTAAATACTGAGAATGATGCTGACAAGCTGCAGGTTTTTGAGCTGGAAAAGAAGACAAACAGGTAGACAGTGATGAACATGGAGGGGGCTGAATACACAAAGAACCTCAAACACCTCAGGACCAAGACAGTACAACTCAACAAATGTCACCATTTGATTTGAATTCTTTAGTCTGGTCAGATCTGCAGCTTTTTGTCAGGTCTAGTAGGAAAAAGGATTTAAATAGTTAAGAATTTACAAAGAATAGTCAACAAAATATCCATCCATCCATCCATTTTCTGTACACCCTTCTTCCCTAATGGGGTCGGGAGGGTTGCTGGTGCCTCTCCAGCTGCGTCCTGGGCGAGAGGTGGGGGTCACCCTGGACAGGTCGCCAGTCTGTCGCAGGGCAACACAGAAAACACACAGGACACACAACCATTCACACACACACTCACACCTAGGGAGAATTTAGAGAGACCAGTTAACCTGACAGTCATGTTTTTGGACTGTGGGAGGAAGCCGGAGAACCCGGAGAGAACCCACCATGCACAGGGAGAACATGCAAACTCCATGCAGAAAGATCCCGGGCCGGGAATCGAACCCAGGACCTTCTTGCTGCAAGGCAACAGCTCTACCAATGCGCCACTGTGCAGACCCTCAACAAAATATTATTTAATTAATTTATTTTATTTGTATTTATTTCTTTTGAGCATGATAGCAGTATAAAATAACACATATGAACAAGAAAAGCAAAAGATATTTTTTGTACCACAGTGTCAAGAGAAGTGGAGTTTTGATGACTACCTTTGTGACAGCTGAGGATGAAGAATCTGCATCTTCACATCCCAGAAGAACCTCTTCTCTTTCCAGGCAATGACGACGCAGAACTGCAGAGGGTGATGGACTCCCAACATGTGAAAGGTCTGACCTCGTGGAAGGTGTGTCAAGAAAATCTGAGATCATCCCACTTCCCCATCCTGGATTTTAGTTTAACAGTAACAATAAATAAAGTTATCTTTGAAATGAATCGCTCAAGTGACATCTAGACCCAACAGTAGACTTAAACTTCAATAAAATCAATCTGGTTATGTGTGTGTTGTTTTTGTCTCCTGCAAACTTTGCTTTAATTCTTTTTCTTTTTTCTATCTAATCATAAGAAATCATAGTCAGACAGAGAGAGTCATGAGACAGGAAGAGAAGGTTTCCTGGAAAAAGAGGAAGTAAGTTTCCAGCTTGCAGATTTATAAAAATAGTTGAGACTATTATTATTTCAAAGCATGAATGTTTTAAAGAATGAAATCTAAACATTTTGAGTAATTGGATAAGATTCAAAGTAAAATACTTATATTAATATTGGTTTACTTATAATAATATTTACACTTACATTAGTGGGTACTCTTACAAGTAAAACAAGTAACTGTAACTTTGGTGTCAAATAATTACAATAATGGATTATTCTTGGTTTCTTTACAGAAAACATCTAATAACTCATTTTAAATAAGAGTAATTAAAAAGTTATGGTTATCATAAAATTATAAATGAATGATAAATCAGAGAAGCTAAAGAAGTTATAAATGTGATTGTGACATTGAACTTGAAATGGTGTAAAAGGTGTAACTGCAATTAAAGATCATTGATGTTGTGTTCAAGGTAGATGGAAGGTGAAAAGTTAGGGAAAAAATGGGAACTAACAGGAGAGCAGCGATGGTCGGCGCCTTATTTGGAAACGGGTTGTGAAACAACATAAATGTTTCAGAGAAAAGGTTGTGCAGGCAATGGACATAAGCAGTCAGCCAATGAAATAAGCACAGCATCAGTGCTGGCCAATGCAAATGCACCAAAAGGCTGGATAAACACTATAAAAGGTGAGAGCAAAAGAGGAACCTTTGATTAGATCCTCCAGGCAGCTTTGAGTCAAGATGGAGATGGACAAAGAACTCTATAGCTGAAGAAGAGCCGGGGCCACAGAGCCGAAGACTGTCCTGTTCATGGGGACCAACCCGTCTGCCCCGCAACATGTGGCTTCCAATCACACTTCTCTCATCAGCTGGGTTCAGACCCCAAGACGAAGATGAAGACCAAGGTAAAGAACAAAGGCAAAGAAGAAGAACTGATACCTTCCTTCCTGCCAGCACCCAAGTCTTGTGTGACCTCACCATCCATGCAGAGACAAAAGCTCATCAGACCAACAGAGACCCCTGCCTTCGTTTATCAACCTCCTCCAGTTGCAACACCTTCTTCATCATCAGGCCAGTTCTGGGCGATACTCCGTCTGTCTCTCCCAAAGGTTCCCTCTTTAGTTCTCAGTGTCGGCATTAGGGAAAAATAGGCTTTAATAAAATATTTAGCATAAAGAAAATCTAAAAGATGTTGTGGGCATTCAATTAATGAGTCACCTGAAAGTTCTTTGATGGTTGTAAGATAGCTAGGATGTTTGATTCTGGAGAAGAAAAGTAGAAAATGTTTTATAGGTTGCTTTTAGCCCAAAACTATAAGTAAAACAACATCCTTGAGACTCATCTGGGTCACTAAATCCAACCTGGTTCAGTAACAAGAGCAAGTTGTAATAAAAGAGAAGGAGCGACCGCTAACAGGTGAGCTCTGTGAAACTAGTTGGCTGCAGGCTGCTCAGTCTGGCTAATTCACAGGGGGGAGAAGGGTGGGACACCTGGATGGAGGTCGTCAGAAACCAGGCGAATCGTTTCTCGATGCCAACTTTAAACACAGTTTACTTCAGTTCTGGACAGGGTAAATCCCAGCAGATTTAGGAAACTCAATTCATCTGTTAGATGGAGAGCTGGTAGCACATCTCACCTCTCAGAAGAGGAAGTAGAGAGTCGAGAAAGAAGGGGGGGCAGATGTTGCGCAATAACAACAGTAATCTTAACATGCTCGAAAAACAACAAGCCAACAACATAATTACATGCAGACATATTATGGTGCACATCTTCTTTATGAAAAGTTGATCTTTTTAATCTGTATAATTTCGTTTGCTTTCTTCCTCAACTCACAACCCCATGTCTGACCCAATGTTACTCTCCACAGCTGCAACATTTCTTTTGTACTTCTTTGTACTCTTCTATCTTGTGATCTTCACCATATCTTTGACTTGTGTTTTCATTTACCATATATTTGGCAATGGAAACAGCAAAGTGGCCTAACTTGAAAACTTAAGTACCCTATTTTGATATTTTGGCAAAACTGTTTCTTCAAACTCTACTAAGATTAACAAATTTGCTACTTTTTTTTGTTAATTGTTTTTGACAGTTTCTTCAAGTTATTCACTTTTGCACCAACATTTTTTTAATTTTTTTTTATCTAGATCTTCATCTAGAACTGTGGTCTCAAAATGCATTACAGAGTCCTGCAATTTTTCAGTGTGTCCCTGGGCCTAAACATCTGAACTAAATGGTAAAATTGCCTCACTAGCATGCAGTCCAGCTCTAGAATGTTTTGCTTAATCAGCTAATATTGAAGCAGGCATGTTCAAACAACTAAACGCTGCAAGACACCGGAGGACTGGAGGTTAAGATACTGATCGAGAGTCAACAACTGCACTGATCGACCCAGGTGAAAAAAAACACTGTAGTATATTTCAAACATACATTTGCAGAAGTACTTTTTACGTACACTAAGTACTAAGTGTTTTACATATTAGTAAACATGATTTGATTTAAAAAATAATTGGACAGAATTTATTCCCCTTGTTAATCTATCATTTCTCTTTCATACTGTTGGGATCCGGGGAGTTTTGTTGGGTTTTGCTGTTTTCTTTTTTTTCCTCCACCAGAGGTCGCCATGAGGTGGAGACTGGAGGGCGTGACCACCGGCAGCAGTATTACCTGCGCACCTTTTTCTATCAGCTCATCTGGTGGAGTTTAAGAGGAGGGAGCAGCCAACACTTCTTTGCCAGAGTGTTAGCCAGATATGGTACACCAGGTCATCGTGCGTTTCCCTGTGTTTTCCTCCTAGTGAACTCTCCGAGTAATTTCTTGTGCGTCTCCTCCCCAGGTGACCCGTAAAGAACTCTGAGGACTATCCGTTAGTGATGGTGAGATGAAGCCTCATGAGGCTTGAAGCCACTTGAGCCAATTGGTTCGAGAAAGGGTTCATTTCTTGAGGCTTCATGTGCACACGACACCACCTACTGGCCAGGTGTACAATCACAGCCCGCTGTATCTTAACACATGTGATGCATTGAATTTTTGTCTATTATGGGTCTTGGGAATGACTTCACAAAAAGTGTACATATGTGTACAATAAAATATTGTTTGAACAATAAAATATTTATTGAATGTATTCTCTGTGTGTAATTATTCCCAAAATAGTGTCATGTGATATGGCATGTTGTGTAATAATGTTTTTCTGTGACTCTAGAAAAATGGCATGAGCTTAATCAGGCAGAGGACAGTGAAAGTGCTTGTGGAACTAGGGAGGGGGTAGTGAATAGGCTAATGCTTGTGTAACTTGGATGATTTCATTCATTTTTATTAAGAAACAACAATTTCTCCACAGTTTTATGTTTCAAACGATTTCTCTTTTTTGACACTACTTCTCCAGCCTTTGAAAAGACACGCTCACATGGCACAGATAATGCCGGGGTGCATAAATAAATAAGTGCAAGTTTGTACAGATTGGGGTACAGTGACCGATGATTATAGTATAGTATATAGTATAGTAATGAAATACCTTGGCTGGGTGAAGCTCCAGTTTCCTCCCTATTCTCATGCAAGGCACGGTAGTGTCTTAGCATGGATGAGGTGTTATTATTGTACCCCAAATCCTTGGTGCACAATAAACACCTCACCTTTACAGAAAATAAGAAACATTGAAAAATACAGTTCCTCATAAGCAAACCTAATGCATCTGCAAATGTTCAGTTCACCTTACCTCTCGCTGGCTCCATCCTACTCCTATCCTGTCTTCGCGCTCCTAAATCTCCTATCTATCTATCTCTCTCCTAAACTCTCCAAACACCAAACTAACTGTCCCAAACTAAATAACCATTATCCAAACTCTGCTATCCAAACTATCAAAACTCTATCCACCATAAAGACCCTGCTTTGCTTATCTAGGCCTTTGATCGGGTAGAATGGCCATTTTTATTCCTAGTTTTACAGAAATTTGGCATGGGCCCTAATTTTATTAACATGATTAAAGCCTTCTACTCCAATCCAGTAGCCAGGGTAAATACTAACGGTTTGCTGTCAGACGGTTTTTCTGTTCAGCGGGGTTGTAGACAGGGTTGCCCTTTGTCTCCTTTGCTGTTCACGTTGTTTATTGAACCTTTAGCCGTGGCTATTAGATCTAACCCAGACATATCTGGAATTAGGATTGGTGAAGATCACCATGTGATCTCTCTTTTTGCGGATGATGTCCTTCTATACCTGAAAAACCCAAATAATTCGGTCCCAGCTGTACTTAGCTCCATAGATAAATTTGGTGCTCTTTCAGGCTATAAGGTTAATTTAGGCAAATCTGTCGCTTCTCCTTTCAATATCCCTCTAGATATGGAGCTACAACCTATTTTTCATACATGTAAAAGAGGTTTCAAGTACTTGGGCATCTTTATTACCCCTGATCTGAAAGACTTATTTTCATCAAACTACTCCCCCCTAGTTCAGAACATTAAGAACGATCTGTTGAAATGGTCCACTTTACCTATATCACTTTTTGGTAGGGTTAATACAATAAAAATGAATATTCTCCCTCGCTTAAACTACCTTTTTCAAAACCTTCCTTGCTACTTGTCCCTTACATTTTTTAAATCCCTTAATTGTCATATTTCTCGTTTTATTTGGAACAATAAGCATCAACGAATTAGGTTCTCCACTCTTACTAAACCCAAGCAGTTAGGAGGTTTATCTCTACCCAACTTACAGTTTTACTACTGGTCTGCTCAGCTGAAAATTATGTCAGACTGGTTTTCTAGTAGAGACACCTGCTTATGGTGGAGCCTTGAATCTCTATCATGCTGTCCTAGAAGGTTAAGTTCTCTCCCTTTTATCAATAACTTAGATCAATTGGATTCTTTGAAGGAAAACATGATAGTTCATAGTACTTTGTTAGCTTGGCAAGACATAAGGAAATACTTGAATATTCCCCCCTTTATCTCAATTAGATCCCCCCTGACTTTAAACCCAGACCTACCAATTTCTATTAGAAGTATTGGCCTATTGAACTGGTCCTGTTCTGGTCTGAATGATTTCTCTGATCTGTTGATTTCCGGTGCTATCAAATCGTTTAACCAAATCAGGGACAAGAGCAACATTCCTCAGAAAGATTTTTACAAATATCTCCAAATTCGGCATTTTATGGATTCATTATTTCAGTCCAATGCATTCCGTAGGGAACTGACAGACTTAGAAAATGTTCTGGTTTCAACTAATTCTCCCAAAGGTCTGATTTCCAAATTCTATGCATTGTTACTCAGCTCTGTACCATCAAGCTTTGACTCTGTGAAGCGGTTGTGGGAGCGTGATCTGGAGATGAAATTTAGTCCTTTAGATTGGTTTAAGATTTGTAATGGAGTTTTTCCTCAATGCACTTCTATTTCTATACAAGAACAGAATTTCAAACTTTTCTATAGATCTTACTATACCCCTGTTCGTCTTCAGAGAATGTTCCCCGACCGTTCCAATCTGTGCTGCAAATGTTTGAGGCATAGAGGTACTTTTCTCCATCTATTCTGGTCATATGATTTATTAAGGACCTTTTGGAGGGACGTACATTTGGTGACTGAAAAGGTTTTGGGCGTTCGCTTTTCTTTGTCTCCTTTGTTTTATCTTCTAAATGTTTCCCCCAATCATTTGGATGCACATTCTAAATCCTTATTTACAATTCTTCGATTTCTTGCCAAGAAATGTATTTTGTTACAATGGACTTCTCCTTCTGTTCCCACAGTAAATATGTGGCTCACACAGATATCTGTTATCCTTCCTTTGGAAAAGCTGACCCATGATCTTAACCACAAATCAGACACATTTTTGACACTTTGGGGTCCCCTTGAGTCTTTTCTGCTTAGTTCCTAGGATTTCAGTTTTTTATTTTTTGTTTTGTTTTGTTTTGTAGCTCTATTTATTCTTGCCTGCTTTTGTTTTTCCTCTCTTGATGGCTAAGGGGTGATGTGGACTGGAGGTGAAGATTGACACCTTGTTTCTTGTTCATGTGGGGTATTTTGTTGTGTGTTTTTTGTGCTTTTTTTTTTTTTTTTTTTTTTTTTTTGTCTTGTTTTGGGGTTTTTTTTATGTGTGTGGTGGCACAGTTTTCTTCTTTGTTCTTTGTATCATATCAAATCAAAAATTAATAAAAAAATAAAAAATAAAAAAAAACTCTATCCACTCTCTCATCTGACCGCAACTCGCCTACAACAACCCACATTTTGAATGGAGCCTGTGGGGGTTATAAAGCTGTCAAACCGCGCGACAAAATCTGAGCCATTTCCCGAAGCAGTCACGTGGTACAGCCGGGCAGCGAGGCCTCGGACGTCATTGTTTTCGGCTCCTCCCCTAAATGAAGCAAGCTTCGATACGCGCTTTACGGAAACGCCCCCTTCATTACTCGACACACGCCTCGAAGCCTCGGCTCATCACGTAATATCACTACTATCCGTTGAACCCCTGAACCTCCGGCTGCCACCACAATATCATTGCCCACGTGTCATCCATTGGTTACATTCATCCAAATTCTCCGCTCATCCTGGGGTTAGTCGTACTATAGCTCTGGTCTCCCGTCGCTTCTGGTGGCCATCGTTGCACAAAGACGTTAAGGATTACGTTACTGCCTCTTCCATCTGTGCATGCAGTAAGTCCTCCCATCAGCCCCCCTCTGTTCTGTTACAACCTTTACCCATTCCCAAACGCCCATGGTCGCATATCGCCTTAGATTTTGTCACTGGGTTACCTCCATCCAAAGGAATGACCACTATCCTAACTATTGTCGACCATTTTTCTAAGTCCTGTCACCTCATACCCCTCAGAAAACTCCCCTCCGCCTTCCATACAGTTCAACTTATGGTTAAACATGTTTTCAGACTTCACGGTATCCCGCAGGAAATCCTGTCAGACCGAGGCCCACAGTTCATCTCCCAGGTTTGGAGGCATTTCTGTTTGGCTCTAGAAGCTAAGGTCTCACTCACATCCGGTTACCATCCTCAGTCAGACAGAACGACTGAATCAGGAACTCGAATCTACCCTCAGGTGTTTAACTTCCACTAACCCATCCGATTGGTCTCGGTATCTGCCATGGGCTGAATATGCACATAATTCACATGTCTCGGCTGCCACAGGTCTGTCCCCTTTTGAAGTTTCCCTCGGTTACCAGCCCCCCTGCTGCCGTCTGATGAAAAGGAAATCACTGTCACATCCGTTCGTCATCACATCAGTCGTTGCAGAGCCTTCTGGGATAAAACCATTTCCGCTCTCCACCGCACCGCTGACCAGAATCGGCGCTTTGCAGATCGCAAGAGACGACCAGCCCCTGACTACACACCTGGACAGAAAGTTTGGCTTTCTTCCAGGGATATTCCCCTGAAAGCCATGTCCAAGAAACTGTCTCCCCGTTTTATTGGTCCATATGAAATCGAATCTGTCATCAGTCCATCTGCCGTCCGTCTCCGTTTGCCTGCTTCTCTTCGTGTACATCCCACCTTCCATGTCTCACAGATCAAGCCAGTCCAGACCAGCGCTTTGTGCCCTCCTGCCGGGCCCCCTCCTCCCCCCCGTGACGTTGATGGGCACCCGGCTTACGGGGTTCGCCGGGTCGTGGCCTCCCGTCGGCGGGGTAGGGGCTGGCAATACCTCGTTGATTGGGACGGTTACGGCCCGGAGGACCGTTCTTGGGTGTCCGGTTCTTTTATTTTGGATCCCTTTTTGATTTCTGATTTTCATGCCTCTTGCTCTTCTTCTGTTGGACCGCCAGGTGGCGGTCGTTGAGGGGGGGGTACTGTTGGGATCCGGGATGTTTTGTTGGGTTTTGCTGTTTTCTTTTTTTTCCTCCACCAGAGGTCGCCATGAGGTGGAGACTGGAGGGCGTGACCACCGGCAGCAGTATTACCTGCGCACCTGTAATCAATCAGCTCATCTGGTGGAGTTTAAGAGGAGGGAGCAGCCAACACTTTTTTGCCAGAGTGTTAGCCAGATATGGTACACCAGGTCATCGTGCGTTTCCCTGTGTTTTCCTCCTAGTGAACTCTCCGAGTAATTTCTTGTGCGTCTCCTCCCCAGGTGACCCGTAAAGAACTCTGAGGACTATCCGTTGAACCCTGAACCTCCGGCTGCCTCCACAATATCATTGCCCTTGTGACGCCACGGAAAATACCCGCTGGTCGCCCTCCAACGCCGTGCACCTCCTGGTCTCCTGCAGCAAACCCTCCATCACTTTCCTCCACCCCGGTACCACCGAAACCTCCCAGGCGCAGATCATCACCTAATCCAGTAAGAACGTTCCTTCACTCTCAATCTCAAATTCCAACCGCCCCTGAACTCATCACTTCTCTCATCCACTCCAGTGAACCAGACCCGGCCGTTTTCACCTTTGGTTCCCCGACCCAGATTTCACCGTTGTTTTTCAATAAACTTCTCTTACTGATTTCGGGTACTCCGTCTTGTGTTTCTGCATGTGGGTGAGAAGAATAGAGCCTAACATGACACATACATTTTATTCATTGTTAGCCTTCAGGGCCCTGTGATGGACTGGTGACCTGTCCAGAGTGAACCTCGTCTCTCATCTGATGACTGATGGAGATGGGCACCACCAGCCCCCCTCACCACCCTGCAATGATCAGAATGTTCAGATCATGGATGGAACGATTTCAAGATAGATTGTTTCCCTTCAGTCCAGACTTAAAACAGCTTCATAGTTAATGCCAGCATCAACTGATTTTATGATATTGCTGACTATTTTTTCCACTTCAAAGAAGACACCCAGAAATGTTTTTTCACTCCAGGCATCCGGTCCCAATCATCATCAGTTCTCATGATGCCACATACATAGCAAGTCCACAATGTCTTATAATTATAAGTCTTACATTTTTCTTTGCTGTTTTTTTTTGTACTCTTTAAAATACAAGTGCTTCCTCTGTTTAATTGCTCTATTGTTTTATACTTTTTTTGTAGGTTTCTGTAAAGTGCAGTGGTCCAGTGAATGGGAATAAAATATTTTTCACATTTCCTCTAAAGTGTACCTATTGTTTTATTGTGCTAATTTTGATAAGAATATTATCTGTAAACTTTGAATGTATTGACAATTTGTATAATTCTGTGATAATATATTAGCAATGTACTCTTGATAAATGTGGCTAAGATTTTATTTGAGAGGGTGTGCATAAGACTGACATGATACTGTCATAAACATGACACCTAATAGGAAGATACCAACAGGTGTCATGAGTTTCATTCAGTAAATAATGACACTTTTAATGAGAAATTGCTTTAAAAGTTGGATGACAAGTGTTATGTCAATCTTATGCACACCCCATCAAATAAATGTTACCAAAATGATAATATATTGAACACACAATGTAAGTTTTTTCAGCCAGAAAGTGTGTTGTAATTGATCCTTCTGTGTTCTGGTAGCCTGATGTCTTTGCAGTACTGTAGTGTGAATGAAGCATGTAAAGTACAAAGTGACAAAGAAAAATAATAAAACACATTAAGTAACTAAGAAGTGTACTTCTTTAGGAATTATGGTAAACCAAAAGTGCAATTTTAGCATACTGTGATCATGCTATTAATACATAAAATATGTAATGCTCACATACTTAAAATACATTCTAAGTATATTTTAAATGTAATTTGATCACAAAAATAATACACTTAAGATATATTAATCAAGCATGTTCATCCATCCATCCATCCATTTTCTGTTCACCCTTTGTCCCTAATGGGGTCAGGAGGGTTGCTGGTTCCTCTCCAGCTGCGTTCCGGGCGAGAGGCGGGGTCACCCTGGACAGGTCACCAGTCTGTCGCAGGGCAACACAGAGACATACAAGACACACAACTATTCACACACACACACTCACACCTAGGGAGAATTTAGAGAGACCAATTAACCTGACAGTCATGTTTTTGGACTGTGGGAGGAAGCCGGAGAACCCGGAGAGAACCCACCATGCGCAGGGAGAACATGCAAACTCCATGCAGAAAGACCCCGGGCCGGGAATCGAACCCAGGACCTTCTTACTGCAAGGCAACAGTGCTACCAACTGAGCCACTGTGCAGCCCCAAGCATGTTTATATTACATTAAAAAATGTGTGCAAAGTAGAACTTCAGTTGTTGCACAAAGCATGTGATAGTACACTTAGTACAATTTAAATTGTAATTTTCTACAATTTAATTGCTATTAAAATACAGTAAGTACAAAATTAGTTGTTCCAAAATGACATATTTCAAGTTAACTAATCCTGAACTGGCTTGAAGTATATTGATTATTAGCCTGCCTTCAAGTAGATTATGCTAAAACTGAACATACTTAGTATATTTATTTTTCCTGCTGACTGTTTTTCTTTTTTCCCCCGTTTTTTACGACTGTATTTTCAGGTTATACCTCAATATTGCTTCCTGACTGATCTGATCTAAAAACAGCGTCAGCAACAGCAAAGTTGCAAAAATTACAGAACATCTGACTCTATCAACTTTTGAAGATTCTCTGCGCGTTCCTAGAGCTCTAAAGTGTGCGTGGGTATGTTGGAGCGCGCTTGTCGCGGGTACGCGCGCTCCAGTGGAGCTCTCAGCTAGACATGGCGGCGGATCCAAAGCCGGACTGGCTCTGCTGTCTTCAATCTTCTTGGAGTTATGGAGTGACTCGGGATGGACGCATATTCTTCATTAAGTAAATATGACCCAGACAATCGGGCATGTGTCATTTCCTTACTTGTCCTATTGTTGGCTTCATCGCCTCACATTTTTTTTCCTTCCACCAGCGAAGAAGCAAAGAGTACAACCTGGCTGCATCCTGTTACTGGAGAGGCTGTGATCACAGGCCACAGGAAAACTCCAGGTAAATCTCCCGGGGATGGCTTCATTTCCCTCTGCACGCGCGCATGATTGTCTCAGAGTTGTGTTGGAAAGAAAAAGGCGACAAGTTGCGCAAAGATCCGTGGAAGACGAAGGAAGGGTGAGGGGTGGGGGGTCTTTTCGCTGCAGCAGAGCAACAACCTCCTCTGCTAAACAAAACCACACGCACACACCCAAACACGCACGCACACACACACACACACACCCACACACACACACACACACTCAGACTCACACGGTTGGCTGCTTCCACCTGGACAGTTTGCGACAGACTTCTTAAAACTTCCGTCACGTAGCCATGGACATCGGTATGAGCCGATGTTTGGATCCGATCCCCGCAGTGACATTTAAGTCGCGGGCTGTTGAAGTCCCGCCGAAAGAGAGCCGATGAATCTGAAGCCTTTTCATAGATCTGCACATCTGATCGGTGTAAATCACGTCCTGACCAAGCCGTCACCGTTTCCCTCTAGTCCGATCACAATGTTTGCATCGTCAGCTCCACCTCCCCGTCCTCCCTCTCCTTCTGGGTCGTGTAGCACCATGAGGAATGAAGGTGTTGAACCTTCAGAGGGACGGATGGCTTTATAATGATGCACAAGCCCAATATGAGGTCCAGAAGCTACATCGTTATGAGATGAGCTCCAGCACTCATGTTCCTTCTGTCCTATGTGGCTTTGTGTCCTCAGATTTACCAACAGGATGGGAGGAAGGATACACATTTGAGGGCGCTCGCTGCTTCATCAAGTGAGTAGGAATGTCTGTTGATGAGAGGAGACTCTGGTCCTCCAGCATGTCTCCTCTCTGCTCCATGCCTGATCAGGAACATGGCACAGGGGTCACAGGAGACAGGAAGGGTAAACAGAGGTGGGCACTTCTGCTCATCAAGGCCTGTGTCCTGCATGTTTGAAATGTTTCCCTGCTTCAACACATCTGATGTAAATAAATTTCATTTTCAGGCTTTTACAGACCATCGAGATAGAGACAAGCTGAATAGATCGTTGCACCCTGTAAACATATTTCTACCCCTTTAACTTTTCAGCATCTGATCATGATACAGCCATTCAGCTCAATGGATTTTGTGGGATTTTATTTGACCAAAAAACTGAAAGTCTGCCATATTTATGAAGGGGAAGGAAATGATCCATGATTTGGTTCTCATTAATCTTGGTTTTATTAATTTATTTTACCAAAAGACTTGAGAATGAGGTAAAGGTTCCAACAGGACAGAGACCAAAACATGCAGCCAGATCTGCAATGGACTGGATTAAATCAGGGGACTTGATTTAATCCAACCCGGTTCAACTAGATCTGCTGTCCTGCCGGTTTTGAATGCATCCCTGATCCCACACAGCTGAATCAAATGATTGAATTACAAGTTTGGCATAGGTCTGGTAGAGAGCCATTTATTCCATTCAGTTGTGTTGGAACAGGGTTCCATCCAAAACCTGCAGGACAGTAGATCTAGAGGAACAGGACTGGAGACCCCTGGTTTAGATCAAAGCATATTTATGTGTTAGAATGGGCTAGTCAAAGTAATGGCCTAAATCCAATGTGGAATATGTAGAAAAATTTCAGCCAAGTTTGATCTATAATACAAAGTTAGGTTCATTGACTGGTATGCACAGCCAGTAGCTGTTGACGTTTGAATTAATTCGTCACAAGCCGATGATCCCACCTCTGTTCTTCCCTCTCCAGATATCCAGTATTCAGGAATCATTTTCAGAAGTTGTGCTGCTCTTCTTAACAGCCTTTTCTTGTTTTAGTGCTGAATGTGTGTGTTGGCCCTCTAAGCTCATTGTGTACATGAATATTCTGTGGACCTGTCTGACAACAAAAAAGCCCTGCAGCTTTCAGCGCCGTACACACCCTGAGCTGTTCTACACACGTTCTGAAAGCTGGTACTTTGATTTGTTCTTCCCACTTTCCCACTTTATTTTGCTCCTGTTTCTTGTGTTGTCTGTGGCCGTTTCTCAGAGCAGCAGCTGACACATACGCTCTGCTAATATAGCCACTCTATAAATAACCTCAAACCACCGCTGCTTCCAATGTATGAACGCTGCCTTCCTTGCTTATGTGCTGTGGTCCATTTTAAGGGTGAAAACATGGACATGCATGTAAAGACACTGTCCCTGGACAATTCTGCAAAGACATAGTGGCTTCTATGAGTCACAAGCTAGAACTAAGGATGAAGCAGTCCTCTTATAGTGGGAGGCCTGATGGAATACAGGCCAGTTAAAAACAAAGAATTGAGGACAGTGGAGGAGCACAGCCAAAGATCTGCTGTTGCTCTCACCTGACATCTATTCCCTTTATTAGCAAAAATATTGGAAAGAAACTTCTATACTATAAACTTATGTTTTTTTTTTAAACCTGCACCAAGAACCATTTAAGGAAATGAAATTAAAACATGCGACATAAAAACAAATGACATTAAAACATCTGGAGAAGACACTGACTGCAACTTATTCTTCATGAAATGTAAACCAAAAATGGAATGGTGTCAGATTTTAGTGGTTGTAGGATTTCTTTTTTCTTTCTTAGGTAAAAGACCTGGACCCATTTCTCTTGCTAGGGATAGACAGGAGGTTTTGTTTTGGTTGCATTTACCCAGAATGCCCTGCATTATATTCCACTTTCTGCTTTTGGAGCGGTCTCCGGTCTGCTTAGCTTTTACATGTACATTCAAACCAGCACGGTCCACTTTTTTGGTCTTCATCAGAGTTTGAAATGGATTCACAAACAAACTGGACTTTGTAGGTAAACACACTGGAGTTGGATTAAAGCGGACTATAAAGGGCTGGTGTGAACACACCCTTAATTGCTACTGATGGGTGGTTGAAGGATTTTTGCAACACTTCAACTATCAGTCATCAGGTGCTAGGAGGGCTCTGACTTCCTCTGACCCAAACAAGTTTTCTTTATTCTGTAGATTCTCATCATATAAATGACCCAACAAAGAGAAATAATTCAGTAAAATGTATCATGATGAAAAATCCTGCACAGCTAATTGAAGTCAGCTTCAGTCATTTCACTGTAGTTTACAACACCATGAGATTATTTCACCGGGATTATTTAGTGTCAAAGTAATCGGATAACACACCACTAGGTAATGTCATTTATTACTTTCAAATAACTCTTTCCTTAGATGAATCTGTACTTACAATATAGAAAACATCTTTGTTTGAGGGTAATAAATATTCTAGCTGGTAGGAATTGAGTTTAAAGCACCTTGTGGGAGACTCCAGATACTAGAGGACCAAAACTATTAAGGAACAAACTGTTGAAGGGGAAATGAGCAACAAAATGAATGTTTAAACAGATTCTAAATATTGTGAGAATTCAAGTATATTCCTTAGTGATTTTTATCTCAATCAGCAATTCTATAGATTTCTTCCAAAATGATACCATTTGATGTTGGATGCATTTGGTGGACTGGATCCATTGACTAAATAAGCTACTTTATGGGCCATGAAATGAAAATTAAATGGAAGCTGCTGCTTTCTTTAACAACCAGATGGAAAAACCAACTCCCATAAACTCCACACAGTATCAGACGAAGAAGAAAATGAATTGGTAATGTTGGGAAAACAAAACATCCAAACAAACTAGAAACAGTCAAAAAATCCATTTAAACAAGTAACTGAAGCTGTATGCTTCGGTAACTGGTCCCAAACTTTAGACGTTTTTCATCTTTTTCTCTTTACTTGCTGCATTCCCCGTCTTGTTTTACTTCACCAACAGTAAGAGTCAAGTCATATTTCCAAAAAATATCACAGTATTTATTTTTCAAAGTTTTTTCTTCCATTTTAAAAGTTTGTATTGAAGCAGAAACTATCTTAGAAACCAAAGAACAATTTGTAATAAGTAAGATGTTAACAAATTTTCCAAAATTACTTACTTCAACGTTCTGAATGGCGACGCCGGGGGAAAAGCCTTTAACCTCACCCTGTCATGTTCGGTTCAATTTATTTTGCCCACATGCAGAACACTAAACAGGGGAGACGAAATCAGTGAAGGCAGTTTATTGGAAAACAAAGGATGGGTGGAATGGTCCTGAAACGGGAGGTGGTGAGTTCAGGACAATCGGAGAAGGGAATGTTAAGAGCAATAACAAATCAGTCTTACTTGTAGAGTGGGGAAACAGTCTGGGGATCTTTCTCAGGAGGTCCGAAGTTTGGATCTTGTTTGTGGTTCCAGATGGTCCGGTGTTTTGACAGAGGATAATCCGGGAAATGACGTGGAGGAGCGGTGGAGAGCGGACAGGTAGGCTCGGACGTGAAGGAGGACAGACCAGTAGCACGACTGCCTGCCAGAGGAAAACTGGAAACGCTGGAACAAAGGAAAGACAATGTGGATTTACTCAAAGATCTTTCAAAGAAGGAATCTCAGATCGCTCACGTCGGGGCTCAGCGCACCACGGAAGGCTAACACTCCAGTGTTGAAATATAGGTGGTGCGGCCCTCTTGTACTCCAGCACTGATGAGCTGATAGAGTGCCAGTGTGGAAGGTGGTGGCACACGTCTCCGGGAAAAGGTGGGTCAGGTGCCATCTAGGGGACGGAAGGTGAGTAACAAAAAGTGGAACAAAAACAGAACCCACAAAAACAGGAACAAAAACCCCGGTTCCTGACAGTACTCCCCCCCTCAACGGTCGCCACCTGGCGGCCGAGAAGAAAAAGAGGTAAGCGAGGAACAACAGTCCCTAATAAGGGAAGGATCTAAAATAAAGGAGCCGGGAACCCAGGAACGATCCTCTGGACCGTAGTCCTCCCAATCGACAAGGTATTCCCAGCCCCTACCTCGCCGACGGGAGTCCACGATCCGGCGGACAGTGTACGCAGGGTGACCATCGACCTCCCGGGCGGGAGGAGGGGGGTCGGCAGGAGGGCAAAGAGTACTAGTGTGGACAGGCTTTATCTGGGAAACATGGAAAGTGGGGTGAATGCGAAAAGACCCTGGGAGGCGGAGACAAACTGCAGACGAGCTTATAACGGATTCGACTTCAAAGGGGCCAATAAATCTGGGGGAGAGTTTTCTTGACATAGCCTTATGTCCCGGGTCGACAACCAAACTTTCTGACCCGGGGCGTAGGTAGGAGCTGGAATTCGTTTATGGTCAGCGAAGCATTTGTTTTGATTGGCTGTGTTACCGAGATTGTGGATGGTCGTTCTCCAGACTCTTTGGCAGCGGTGGATGTGATGACGGACAGAGGTTACGGCAATATTGTCCTCCTCAGAAGGGAGTAGAGGTGGTTGATAACCAAGAGAGGTTTCGAACGGGGACAAACCAGTAGTGACAGAAACATGACTATTGTGGGCATACTCCACCCAAGTGAGGAACTGACACCAGTCAGATGGATTGGCTGAGGTAAAACAGCGGAGGGTGGATTCAAGCTCCTGGTTCATTCTCTCAACTTGACCATTGGTCTGGGGATGGAAACTGGATGTTAACGAAACCTTAGCTTGTAGGGCCACACAAAAATTTTTCCAGACATTGTGATATAAACTGGGGCCCGCGGTCAGACAATATCTCAAGTGGGATGCCATGTAGGCGGAAAACATGTTTAATTAGGAGTTGGGCGGTCTGAAATGCTGTAGGCAGTTTGCGGAGGGGAACCAAATGGCAAGCCTTGGAAAACCGGTCTATAATGGTGAGTATGGTGGTCATACCTTTGGATGGGTTAGGGTTATCCACAGAAATCCACAGAAATGTGAGACAATGGGCGTCTAGGTATGGGGAGAGGTTGAAGGAGGCCAAACGGAGGTTGGTGGGACGATTTGTTCTTAGAACAGACTGTGCAGGCTAAAACATACTCCTTCACATCTCTGTGAACAGAGGACCACCAGAATTTGCGTTTAATAAGGGAAATAGTTCGACTGATACCTGGATGTCCTGAGAAGTGGGACGCGTGGATCCACTGAATGAAAAGGGCTCGGACGGAGGTTGGAACGTAAATCTTGTTTGGTGGGCAAGAGTCGGGGGGGTGGTTCGGTTTGTTGGGCCTGTTTGATGAGGTCCTCGATCTCCCATGTGACGGCTGCCACAGTGCAGCTGGGAGGAAGGATGGGGGCCGGTATCTCCTCTGCGTCGTCTGGAGCATGGAGGCGGGACAGAGCATCTGGCTTGACATTTCTGGTTCCTGGGCGGTAAGAAATAGAGAGATTAAACCGAGAAAAGAACAACGACCACCGAGACTGGCGGGGATTTAGCCTCTTGGCTGACTGTAGGTATGATACATTTTTATGATCGGTCCAAACCAGAACCGGATGTTCTGCCCCCTCTAACCAGTGTCGCCACTCCTCCAGGGCCAGCTTAATGGTCAACAGCTCCCGATCTCCCACATCATAATTACGCTCTGGCGGGGTCAATCGACGAGAGAAAAAGGCACAGGGGTGAGTCTTATTATCACAACTGGATACCTGGGACAGTACGGCCCCCACTCCGGTATCCGAGGCGTCGACCTCCACAATGAACTGCCTGGAGGGGTCAGGTTGGATTAGAACGGGAGCATTAGAGAAGAGGGTCTTGAGTTGACCGGAAGCAGTGTCTGCTTTTGGAGTCCAACTGAATGGGGTCTTGGTGGATGTTAGAGCAGTTAATGGTTGGGCAGTTTGGCTGTAGTTGCGGATGAACCGGCGGTAAAAGTTGGCAAACCCAAGGAAACGTTGCAATTGTTTCCGTGTCTCCGGAACCGGCCACTCCAACACTGCCCGAATCTTCTCTTCCGTTGGCCTTACCTGTCCGCCCTCTAGGATGAAACCAAGGAAGGAGACAGATGCTTTGTGAAATTCGCATTTCTCTGCTTTAACATAAAGTCTCTGTTTTCCAAGAGACGTTGAAGGACTAAACGGACATGACGTTTATGCTCTGCTGGGGACTTAGAATAAATTAGAATGTCATCCAGATTTATAGAAACAAATACATTTAGAAAGTCTCTTAACACATCATTGACCAGGGCTTGGAAATAAGCTGGGTCGTTGGACAACCCGAACGGCATGACCAAATATTCAAAATGGCCGATGGGAGTTTTGAACACAGTCTTCCACTCGTCTCCTTGACGAATGCGGAATAGGTGATACGCGTTACTCAGGTCTAGTTTGGAAAAAAATGGTTGCGTCATGAACTGGCTCAAATGTGGATGATAACAGAGGTAAGGGGTACTTGTTCTTTACTGTTATATTATTTAACCCTCTGTAATCTATACATGTTTGTAGCAAGCCATCCTTCTTTGCCACGAAGAAAAACTCCGCCCCTAGAGGAGAGGAGGACGGACGAATGAGGCCGGCAGCCAGAGAATCCCTAATGTATTTTTCCATAGTTTCCCTTTCCGGTCTGGAGATATTATACAGACGACTGGAGGGTAGTGGAGCACCGGGCAAAAGGTCTATGGCGCAATCGTAAGGACGATGAGGAGGTAATGAAAGGGCCTTTGACTTACTAAAAACTGGAGCCAAGTCGTGATATTCCGGCGGGATGGTAGACAGATCGGGAAGCTCCGCCTCTTGCAGTTCTGCCGGCAACAGACATGGGGGAATGGCAGAGTGGAGACAGGACGAATGACAAGTAGTGGACCAGGACTCGACATGTCCGTCTGACCAATTAATGTGAGGGTTGTGCCGTTTAAGCCAGTTGAAACCCAGGACTATGGGTGAGTTGACTGTGGGAAAAACAAAAAAAGATGCGAGTTCGCTGTGGTTGCCGGAAATTATTAATTGCAGGGTTTTTGTCCGGTGCGTTATTTATGGAAGAGTTTCACCATTAATGGCGGTGACACGTAGAGGGGATGGTTAAAGGTTCAGTTTCAATTGACATTTTTTGAACGAACGCTGAATCCATAAGAGTCTGTTCACACCCCGAATCAATAAGAACTGACAACGGAAGCCTCTGACCGTTGCTGATCAAGAAGGCCGGTCACAGAAAACAAGGAGATTTGTCCCTCATTGATTGGTCCACCAGTCCCCTCGCCTCTACTGGCGGACCTGGGGGTTTAACCGTACCGGACACTGGGCAAGGAAATGTCCCGGAGAACCACAGTATGGATTACAGGCGGGACGTAATCCGCTTGCGTCGTTCCTCCGGAGTGAGGCGAGTGCGGCCTACCTGCATACGTTCGGGGTCTGTGGGAGTCGGAGGAGGGGGGACCGAGGGAATAGAGACAGCAGCCGCGTAGGTCCTAGCCGGGGAACCTCTCCGGTTTCTTTCTCTAACCCGGGACCGGACCCTATTGTCAAGACGGACAGATAAATGTATTAGTTCCTCTAACGTTTCAGGCTTGTCTAAGGTTGCGAGCTTATCTTTGATAGAGTCACTCAGGGCGTGAAAATACGCACCTTTTAGAGCGGTGGCGTTCCAGTCAGATGCCGCGGCTCTTATTCTGAAATCGACAGCGCAATCTGCCACCGTACGCTGTCCCTGTTTTATTTTCCAAAGTTCGCGTGAATTGAATGATTTGTCCGCGTCCTGACTGAATACCTGCTTAAATTCCTTTAGGAAAGCGTCAAATGTGCACCCATAGTTTGGCGAGGACGAAAAATGGGCCTCCGCCCACTCTAATGCCCGACCTGACAATAGAGAGAGAACATAAGAGATTTTGGCACTGTCCTGGGTAAAACTCTGAGGTGAGTGATTAAATATGATAGAGCATTGTAATATGAAACCTCTGCACTTGCTCAGGTAACCGGAGAACCTCTCAGGAGTAAGAGGTCGGACCTCACCAAACACCGGCTGGGCTAACTGGACCGGATCTGGGGCTGATACAGGCTCTGGAGACGGGGAGCGAGGAACAGAGTTTTGAAGGAAATTAGTGAGCTCCGCTAGCCGTCGATTGGTTTCGGTTTGGCGGGTACTTAGCTCTCGCAAAGCGGTTTCGTGGGATTGAAGGAGAGTATGCTGCTCGGATAACGTTCTCCTGATAACATCCACTGGGCTGGTTTGTTGGCTGGAGTGTTCTGTCATGTTTGGTTCAATTTGTTTGGCCCACATGCAGAACACTAAACAGGGGAGACGAAATCAGTGAAGGCAGTTTATTGGAAAACAAAGGATGGGTGGAACGGTCCTGATCCGGGAGGTATTGGCTCAGGAAACAATCACCACACTAAAGAAGGATGGCAAGGGAGGTGGTGAGTTCAGGACAATCGGAGAACGGAATGTTAAGCGCAATAACGGATCAGTCTTACTTGTGGAGTGGGGAAACAGTCTGGGGATCTTTCTCAGGAGGTCCGAAGTTTGGATCTTGTTTGTGGTTCCAGATGGTCCGGTGTTTTGACAGAGGATAATCCGAGAAACGACGTGGAGGAGCGGTGGAGAGCGGACAGGTAGGCTCGGACGTGAAGGACGACAGACCAGTAGCACGACTGCCTGCCGGAGGAAAACTGGATACGCTGGAACAAAGGAAAGACAACATGGATTTACTCAAAGATCTTTCAAGGAAGGAATCTCAGATCGCTCACGTCGGGGCTCAGAGCACCATGGAAGGCTAGCACTCCAGCGTTGAAATATAGGTGGTGCGGTATAGAGTGCCGGTGTGGAAGGTGGTGGCACACGTCTCCGGGAAAAGGTGGGTCAGGTGCCATCTAGTGGACGGAAGGTGAGTAACAAAAAGTGGAACAAAAACAGAACCCACAAAAACAGGAACAAAAACCCCGGTTCCTGACACACCCAGGTACTTTAGTGAGTGGGGTTGGGAGAATGCAGCTCCAGGGTAAAGTGCTTTGATTCATCAGTATTACCAGATAGTGGCATAAAAATTCAGTCAACCTTATAGAAGATTATGTTGTATGTTTCAATCTATGCTGATTATAAAGTCTGCATATCATATTGCCTTTCAGTAATCATTAGATTTAAATAGAGAAAATGGGCACATCGACTACCTGATGCAATAGTTCACACTACACGTAAGTTCACACCTACCTTTTCCCCTTACACAATCTTAGAACTTTGATCGTACTAAGATTGTCGCTTGTGATCATCCTGTAGTGTGTGGTGTGTTACGGTAGATCGTTGTGTCCACTCCAATCTAAATCAGGGGTTTTCCCCGACTGGGAGCTTAACGCAGCCTGTTGAATGTGACAGGTAGCCAATCAGAAAGCACAGATTCTTTCTGAGGGGAAATTACAGAGGGGAATCCCAAACAGCTGACACGGCGCAACCCGAAGTCCAGCGGACATCGGAGATGATATGTGGAAACAACAGTAATGGTTATAAAACATTTTGTGCAAAGAATATAGAAATGACGAAGGGAGGAGTTGGAGCGAAACCGCTACGTTGATGAACCCAGTAACTTTTCAGCTGTTCTTCGTTAACGTGACGTAAATAGGTTCTAATGATTTTCATTCAGTCAGGACGTTACGCTGACACTAGAGCCACATGCGTTGCAGGTAGATTGCAGTAAAGCATTGATTAATGCCTGGTTTTAAAATGAGTTCACTGAACTTGTAGCCATTATGTTGTGCCCACTGTTGGACACCACACGGCAGGATCGAACCGTTATACCTAGGATTTCTGTTGGCTAATGTGTGATCTCTGAGGTTTTGAAAATGGGCCGACAATCGGCCGACAGCTCTAAGATCGTGTAGTGTGTGCTGGGCATTAAACTGAGGAAATGAGGAAGGCAGGGTCAGTGGAGAGCAGCGGAGTTGAACCTTTTTTCATTTAGCGTCATCAACAGAAAGAGAAAAAGGCTGGAAGAGACGATAACGTCGATAATTAAAATGACGTCGATGGTTTAATTTATTGTACGATTAATTGATCTATTGTTTATCGACAGGCCTAGTTGTACCTGTGCTGCAGCAACGAAGACCTGCTGCTGGGTGTGTGTTAGAATAATGGCAGCAAAACACAAAGAACTTTGCTCAGCTTTTCCCCCAAGCTAACAGAGTAAGTTAGTCATGCTGTTGGATGTAGATAATGTTACCTAAATGACGACCAACCAATGCCAATATAACATTAAACTTGTTAACAAGTTTAGGCTACTAATTTGTTGTCTATGTTCGAAAGTGGGTAGTACTGGTTACATTCACTTGAGTAACTTTATGTGAAAAAAGGTACTTTATAAAATTAGTCTTGCTGCACTCTATTTTTTCTTTTAATTGAGTAATAATATTGCTACTCTTAGTTGATAGATTGGTTTTACATTTATAGAAATAAACTTCAGACATTGGAAACATTAGATTTTTGGATTTCTGTAAAGAATGAGCTAATTCTGCACATTGAGCGTAATTACTCAACATTTTATACATGTCACTATTTATATCCTTATTATTTATTTTGTAATAATAAACATGGTTATTTTATTTGAAAGCTCACATAAGGGTTTGTTTATATATTTATATTAAAAGCTTGCTTACTCTGCTCCCCCATTATCAGCCATTGCCCCCCCTGCTAAATTCCTCTGGATTTACCTTCCCCCTGCCAGGCTAATACATTTTAGCTTACTAGTTTTTGTTGGGGGGCCTTAATCAGCTGCTTAGTTCATTTATGCCTTGGATCACCTCTAAATGTGACCAGCATCACATGGTGTTTGAACGTCCACCGGCTGACTTATTTAGGATTTAACAGAAGCACAGAAAATGTCATATTTACGGTATTTTAATTAGATTTTGTTTTCTTTAATTTTTCTCAAAGGTCCACTGTGGCGCTTCCTTGAACAAGCCATGGAATAGATATGTGGGTTAAACAAAACATGATCTTTACATTTAAAACACAAATGAATTCTCAGATATTGAGATTTCCACCCGATTGGTTCTAGCAGAAGCTAGCATTCAATGTTAGCTTGTGGTAAATAGTAAATCATGTTCATGCCAAATAATACCAAACACACAAGACATCATTTTGTATGTCTTGTGTGTTTATATATGTAAGTATGTACTTTGACAAATCCTGCCTTTTCCTGTTGGTAGTTTTTAGAAAAAACTCTTTCCTAAAATGATCTGCACCTATTAAACTTCAACTTTCTTTTGCAAGCAAAAATAAAATGAAACCACACAGCTCTGTTCTCTGTGACTGAGAGACAATGCATGGACTCATGCTCTGTGTTACAGTTGACAGCAAAATATTTCCCTTTTCCAGCAGCCATTGTGGGTGGAGTGGGTGGAGCTCCACTTGGGTTGCCCAGTGAGGGGCTGGACTGTGAAGTAAAAAATTGTGACCAAGAATTTAGAGGTTTTTGAAGCAGCAAAATATTTACTTGTTCCCAAAAAAAACAGCTGGAGTTTTTCTTTTTTCTTTTTGCTCTTGCACTGTTTCTAGAAGATGGAGATGCCCGAATGTAAGTACAGAAACATGCAACAAGTGAATTTTGCGTTATAGTGGACCCTTAAGACTATAGCTGCAGTACTGTTAACAAGTAATAGTTTTACATTTTTCAATACAAAAACACGGTGGTCCACTGGTGGACGACTGGGCCTAGCAAGTTTTCTGGGGAAACATGAACATGGATAATATATTGTCCTATAGAGTTATGTGTGATTTGTGTACAAAACTACAGTTTTGGCTGTAGAGCAGAGATAAGCAACACCCTGGATATTAGCTTCTGTGGTAGTGCTAAGCCGCTTTCTCCTGTGCATATTATTGCATGTTATAGTTTATCTGTGTTTCAATTATTAACGTTCAATTCAAATTCAATTTAAAAATAGTTTTGACCATAATCAAGACCAGAACCTTTTAATCTCTGACCTTCGCTAACATCACAATTTGAGCTGCATGAACTAAATTGAATCCTAACATGGCGTGATATTTCCACAAAGAGCTCCTTGTTATGGCTGGAATGTCTGACTGGTTGAATATTTTTGCAGCATGCCTCATGATCTCCTTGGTCTTGTGTGAAGAATGCATTTTGCTTCCAGTTAAGCAAATTTCCAGCAAACGTTAAAAATGATGTGTTTTTTTTTAAATGTCCCCCATATTTGTTTTTATGAACTGGTTAGGGGTAATCATCCAGAACACAATCATCTCCTTATTACATAGTTTTTAAAACTTTTCCAATATACATAGTGCTTTTTGGAGTAATTTGTGCGTTGTTATTTTGTTTCTGCATATTTTGTATGTGTGGTACAGCTGGTACAGGTAGTTCACTTTGTGTAGCTCTTTAAACTATTATGACAATATAAAAAATTGTTTTTAAGATTTGTGCAAATTTGTAAAAATAGGAAACCCAAGAGCTCACATAATGCTTTGCTGATCCGTCTTTGGCAGTAACTCCCAGCTCTCTTCAGTCTCTCCTGATTTCTCAGTTGAGACGGCCGAGCGGCTCCAAGAGTCCAAACTCCTCCCACTGAGCTCAGTGACCAAGAATTGTTTTCACTTTGAAAACATTGAGTGAGGAAATTGCTTAATGCTGTCAGATCACCCACGTAAAGAAGGGGGACTCTGAGTATGAAAGATCTAATACTGTTGTTCACACTGTGAGGATGAATGACAGACTTGGAATGTCATCAGACGGCTCTGATACTGATGCTCTGTTCCTCTTGGAAAACTTCCAGACATTTAACTAAATACTAAAGCTTTCAAAACTGAATAAATAATTTGGTACATAACAGAAAGGGGCCGACGCCATAACACTCACATGTATGCTTTTTATTATTCTTGTGTGGCAGTATGGCAGAAGTAGAACATTACTGTGAAATGGATGAAAAGCTGGTTTCTCAAAGTGTGGCAACCAGATGCATCCAGTCCCCTTTACATTAACACCCTACTTAAAACCCACTGCAAAAGATTGGATTCAGAAGTCAACCAGGGGAATCTAGAGCTGAATCCCTGCTGTTCTTTTTCTGGCCATGGAAGTTTAAGAAAACATTAGAGGAACCCAACATTTATTGTCATGAAATACAAAGCTGATAGAGACTAACACTGTTAGTCTCTAAGCCAAAAATAATCAGTATATTATTTGAAGATACTCATAGCATACTTGGAGAAGATGCATTTTTAATATTCATTTGAAAAAGCAAAAGCAGTGTGAAAAGGTATTTTGCTTTTGAGCTGCAACAGACTGCAGCAGTGATCCTCCTGGGCAGCGCCACCTAATGGTGATTAGATATCAGATATTACTGATATAATGCCATGTTAAAAATATTTGCAAGTAGTTTGAAATGTTATCATTCTGACCACCCTGGTAGACATGCACCACTAAAGAGCTGCATCTGTAGCTGCAGAGGAAGCTGATTCTACTCAGCATTGACTGATCTGAAAACTTATATACATCATGTTTAATGATTTTTCTCTGTGATTTGTTTTGCAAATCATTTATGGGTTTTCTTCTACTTCACACTGAACATGAATTCCCAATAAAAGGGCCTGAAGTTTGCAGTTGTGACAAACTAAACAGATTTGTGAGCAGCTTAGTTTATAGATGTGACAAAATGTGGGGATATTGATGAGTGTGAACGTGTTTGTACCGCACTGTAAAAACAACAACAACAACAAAAAAATCCCATACTGCCTGTTTTCTGAGCCCAGGTCAGTTTCTGTCAGTCTCCTAATATTTCTTTGGCTCAAGATGTTTTAGAAGCTGCACAGCTGAGCTTCAGATTGGAGCTCTTTTACAGCCTGCACTCAATATGTCTGGATGTGGTCAACTTTACTGGTTCATATATGAATGACCAATGAAGAAGTGGGTTTGTTTTGACGTCTGCCACTGTTTCTGTGGAGACCCTCCCTGCTCAGTGGGAGGCAGAAGGCTCTCTGCTCTACTCCTCAAATATCAAATCCCTGCAGGATTCTGTCAGCTGCTTGTTCTCTGACATATCCGTCTGTGTCTCACCATGGCTTGTGTGTGTGTGTGCGCTTCTGTTTCCTGGCTGGAGTTGTTTGATGTTTGCTCCATGCTTCACTGAGTACTCCCTGAAGACTTTCCCAGCTCCCATGTCTAAGAATGTGTCTAATTGTGAAAGTGTTTTGGCTTACTTTTCACAAAAAGCAGTCCGATAAATCAGTGTGTGTGCCTTTCTGCAGTGTGCTTTCAGCTTGACCTGTCCTCTGAATTTGCTTCTGTTTGGTTTTTCTCAGTGATCATGGATTCCTGTGATGGATCAGAACTTTCACCTTGTTATTCTTACATTCTACCTCTCCAAGTGTCATTTGTCTCTCTCTTTGTGTGTGTTAGATTTCACAGTGGTCATTCTCATTTCTTCTGCTCTTCTTGATTAGTGACATTATGGATACTTGAGCTGAATGTGAATCACGTCCCAAACGTCTAGAATGCTGCACTCACTAATTTTTTGCATTAGAAGACCAGGTCCTGCAGCATGTCCTGGAATTTGTGCAGTTTCTCTGAGCATTGCATTACACACACACGCACACCTCCACACACAAACACACTCACACGCACGTACACACACACGTCCATGCACACACACGTTCCTCAGCCGATGCCTATGCAGAATGAGGCATCTGTTCATCTGAGACCTCCGCTATCTGGGTTTGGCTCCTTCACAAATTTTGGAATTTTTGACTTTCATACACAACAAAAAATGCTGCTAATCAAATGCAACAGGTTTAACAGGAGGAAAAAATGTTTTTCTTGCACACAGCCTGGAGAATCAGCTTCAGAATGACTCTGTAGGCATTCTGATCTATTTAAAGGCCATTGTTTTACAAGTTCAACTAATTAGGATAGTTGTCAATTGTCCTAGGAGGTGATGTCCAAAACAAGATGCTACAGATCTCAGTTAGCACATTAAGGGCCTGGGCCCTCATGTATAGGGCTGCATAGACATAAAAAATGTGCGGTACCATATTTTACGCACAAGTTGGTATGTGTTAAAATGAACGTGGTGTGAAAGTTTTTGGAAATATACACACATTTTTTACCCGCAACATAAAAAAATGTGCAGCAGCCACACAAACTTTTTCTGTGGACAATAGCAAACTACAAATCACCAAAACTCACTTAAATACACTGAAACATGACTCCATCGAACATGAGGCTTTTCTGGGTTGCACTGTGTACATAGCCTTAGCTTGCTGATAAAGGTTACATAAGCTAGGCTAATTTTGCTAGCTCAGCAGTAAAAATGACAGTAATTGTTACTAATTTAAGGGAATTGTATTATTTTTATATTATTATTGTTGTAATGCCTCCAGCATGATTGCTGACACCTTTTATAAGCCCTGACCTTATTGACCTTGGCATCCTGTGAGGTAAAAACTAAACAAACAAATCTCATTGAAAACTGCAAATATGAAATCAAAACAAAATATTTACAAACAACCAACACAGTGTCAACCAAAACAAACATTTATAAACAATTGCCACAATTTAGAAATTTGTTTATTAAATAATTTACACTCTCCTGACCCCACTAGGGACAAGGGTGTAAGAAAATGGATGGATGGATAATTTACACAATTCATATTGAATATTTTATTCATAGCAATTAATTGTAATTTACTGTCCGTTACAAAGTTCAAATGAAGAAATTGTCCTTTGTTGAGGTTAATAAAGGTCACTCTTACACAATGATGCAAATTGGATGTTGCAAATATTGGACTGGATTACTGTCAGGAATCTTGTGTATTAGTAGTGATCATAGTGAGTTTGACTCAGTGGAATTGAGAACCAAACGTTTGCCAGTGGCGTGACGTCAGACTTTGTCGTAGCCACACCCTACACTGGAAAGTATTGTTGCTTTGCAGCAAGTGAGACCAAGTTATCTGTCTTCTGACACAGGACCATGTTGTTTAGGTCAAGAAAGTCAGATGAAAACATTGTACTTCCTATTGTCAGGGGTTGTGGCTTAAGTGATATCTTGATTTAGCCATTTAGCCATTGTAGCGGACCAGTCCCTGAATGTTTGGTCTCTCACTGAGCTTTTGTGTATGCGATGTCGTATTGGTCAAAATGGGACTTGGCAGTTCAGAGCTCTAAGAAAACAATCCGGTGCATCTGTAGAGCAAAGGTTTGGACTAATTATATTTAAGGCAAAAGGTGAGTTAAAAAGGGGACAGGGTTACCATCGTTCTGTTTGTAATTTGATTTGAATATGTCGGACATGAAGCTGACCTTTGATCACCTGTGGAACAGTTAACAAGCTTGACTTGGTTGTCATTCGGCTTGGAGCATATAAAGATGAAAAAGGTGTTCAAAGCCTTACTGGGCCGTGGCGCTTCACTGTCTGCCAATCCACAGATAAATAAAACATCAATCACAGATGGAGGGAGGAATAAAATAAAAAAGGAATCAGGCTGCAAAACCTAGAAATGACACTGCAAAGGAAGGAGCAGGGAGTCACGTCTGTCCTGCAGCTTTGAGGGCTGCTTCATTGTGTTCATGCATGCATGTCTGCTGTTACACTTCGCAGGCACTCAGTTCCTAGGAAATCCATCACAGTATACATCTTAAGTGATCTACCTACCTGAAACACAACTCCATGTACACACTTTCAAACACAACACGCAATTGTTTCACAGAAAACTGTCTGGGAACTTTAATTCCACTGCTGTTCACTTCTAAAGGTCCTGCACAACATAGTGAAGGCTTAATTAGGAAATCAATTCTCTTTCAAAGCGGTGCTAAAAGTAGCCAGGGGAAAATGAGCTGTGGCATTTGTGGCAAAAACATCTCCAGATTCCAGGATAATCGGACTTTGTTCTCCTCACCTTTTCAGAAACACCTTGTTAACTCTTAGTCACAATTTGAAAATGAACAGTTGATGCTTGAAGTCATCAAGCCAGGACGTCATTTAATGTGATTTCAAACTGCAGTAGGTAACTTTTGTTTTTACATATTGGTTTTAACTGTCACTATGTCTTGACTGCATAATATGAGACAAATTATTTTGAAAAAAAAATAAAATAAAAAAATTAAATTAAGCTCTGCTGCCTCCCACTGGTCCTACTACCATTTATAAAAATACACCTGGTCAGAAACAACCAATCGGAACCAAGAGGGTCTTAGCGCTGTCAATCATTCTCCTGTATGTGCTGCACATAAATGGTAACGTTTTAACACAAACCACAGATATAGAAATGTAACATGGTTATTATGAATATAAATGCTGTTAAATTTGATTTTATGGTTTCAGCATAGAAACATTAAAACATTTTAATTACTACTAGTATGCACATTGTGATTGCAAGCAACACACGGCAACACATGGCAACACATGGTAACACATGGTAAGATCCACACCACACCACTAGTTTACTAGTTGTTTCACTTTAGTTTACTTTGTAGCCACTACTTCTTCTATATTTTAAACATCATGAGAATCTCTAACATACCATTAAAACCAGGAGTGTTTTTGCATCAATTGAATAGACACATCCTGTCACAACCAGGCAGCTGATCAGGTTTGGGGACAATACTTTTCAAACTTTAAGATCTGTTTTCTCCTTGGTCTTGTTTTCAGAATGACAATATTCAAACAACCACATAATCTTTATTTTTATTATTATTATTATTATTATTATTATTATTATTATTATTATTATTATTATTATTATTATTATTATTTCTAAGTATTTGACATCATTGGAATCCACACTTTAAGAATCTGTAAATAACTCAAAAGGCTGGTTCCTGGTTTTGTTGTGGCCAGGGACATATTTGACTTGCGGTCCTCCATTCGGCTGTAGTCACATGATGAAACTCTGATCCTACAATCTTTTACCTTTTTACTTCTGCTGTTGCCTAGCAACCAGTGAACTCTTCCTCTATACAATCCATTCAGATGGAAAAGCAGTGAGCACTGAATCATTTTGTGTATTAGACAGTTAAAATATACATAAGGTAGATTGGAACTAAAATCTGTAATTAACTTTTATATTTGGGAATATTTTGATTACTTTGGTAACTTTATGCTCATCTCCCATTTCATTTCCCTTTGGGATTAATAAAGTATTTTTGAATTTGAATTCATTTAAAAGATTAAGAACACACCAGGAGGCGTGGTGGAAGTCTTTTGTTTGTCAAATGTCCTGTCATGTTGGATTTGAGTTTTTTCACCCACATGCAGGTTCAAACATAAGGCCAGAAAGTCTTGATTCAATGATTTATTCACAATAAATATTGAATGTAATGTTATCCAGATAGACCCTCTGGGATCGGGAGCGGCTGACCGGCTCAGGTTCTGCTTGGAGAGGGGAGAGGTTAGTGAGAACTGGGTCGAGGGAATCTTGACAGGGGAATGGAGAGAATGGCTTACAGTTTGTCTGATGGAGGGTTGCTGAGGAAGGGGAAAGGATCCAGGAGGCGCAGAGGCTCTGAGAGAGTAGCAGGGACACAACAGGTGGTAGAGTCCTGGTGACAGAGAGCAGTCGCTGATGCGTGCTGGGATGGGCGTGGTTCCTGGCTTGATCCAGACAGCTTATCGAAATCTGAGAGATGGCAAAAACAGGATTAACTTGATCACTCATAGACATGACAATGACAAGAACTTGGGGTTGACTCTGACCAACAAGTGGGACCATCAAGTGATGAATAGCTGCTCCACCGCTTCTTAAGAATCCTGCAGCCGATTGCTGGAATCCGCTGCAGGTGCGCTGGCCTGCCAGAACTCTCCCACCAAGATCGTCTATCTGAGGAGCACTCACACCAACTTGAATCCTAACATGTCCAGTGTGACCATGTGAGCTTTTGGTAAAATGACCTATTGACCATTTCTTGTAGTTGAAACATTAGATTATGTCAGCTTCAGTTTTAATCTGAGTTGTAAGAGATTTTTAGATTTAATTTCATCCATATTTTTGCAAGAAATAAGCTACGTATATTTTTTCAAACAATCAAACAAGCCACTTGTTGCTGCTCACAGCCTTTCTTGGAAAATGTAGGTTTTGGAACTTCGATTCTGTGACAGTGACTAGATCAGTGCAAACCACTCTGTCTTCAAACGTGACAGATTCTCCTGAGTTTAGATGTGACACTGTCCATCATTGCTCTTGACCTTTGACCTTTCAATCAGGTGGGATATGTTTGTGGTTAAGTGAACATTTTGTCTTCAAAGTTGATGTGTTAGAAGGACGAGGAATGGACAGTGTAAGGATTTTGACTGGGTCAGAAACTTTGGCAAAATTGCAACTTGGTGGGTGATCATCTGCAATAGTGTGAGGTAAAAACATTGGTAAATCAGCCACAGGGTCATAGGTCACCAAGACTGATAAGTGCATGTCTGGTATGAAGGTTGGCCCGTGTGCTCCGATTAAACAGACGGGTTCCTGTGACTGAAGAAGTTGTCATTTTCAAAGAAAAGTGTCAGAATACACAGCAAACCATGCGCCCCTTTCAGATTTCAGGGTTGTTGATTATGGTGGTGAAATATTTATTTTAATCATGTAAGCAATGAATGTCAGCAGAAAAATAAAAGAATACAAAAATAAAAATGGGAAGGATAACCAAACATCAAAATTAAAACATTTATTCAGTTTGAAATGTAGGAAGAAGCTAATGCTTATTATATCATAATTCTATTTGACTCTGCCAGGATATTCATTATGTATTTCAGCCTTTAATGTATAATCCAGATACTTCCCACATTCTAAATATTTCTGCATATGATTTGTTCTCCTTGACACAATCTACCTCCCAAAAATGCATCTACACAATTAATCTGTAGTTATGCAGCAGCTACTGTCTCTGCAGGAGCTGTTTTAGAATGTAACATGTTTTATAAATACATTTGACCTTGACCAATATACGTTCTCATCAATGTTAGCCATCCAGCCATACATTGATTGTGAATAAAATAGAAATTTTTACTTTTTTTACTTCCATATAATCCATTATACACTGCACCTGGAAAGTATTACTGTATTGTATGTCTATTTTTATAACCTGTTAAGTGACTGAGATGCAAATTATCTTATGCTATAATCTGGTACAATGCATCAAATAGCGACATTTATGTATGAGCTGTACATTGTCCCTTTTCAAATAAAGTTTTATGTTGGATGGAAGGCGTCTGTCAGTCGTCTTCAGATCTCTTCAGAGATTTTCAGTCAGATTTCAGTCTGGACTCTGGCCTGGCCTTCCAGGATCTCCACATAGAGGTTCTGAAGCCTCTCCTTGGGTTCTGTAAATCTGGATGTTAACAATGGGTGAAAATTTTAAATATTAAATGGTCAACTGTGAAATCTCAAATGCCTATGGAATGTGTGTGTGTCTAACTAAAGTGTTGCTCACAATATCTTATGAAGCGACTGACCAGGGAATCTAATCAATTCACAGGGTTTCCTGAATCAATATTGAATTAGAAAAAAAAATTGCGATGTATTGATTAATAGATGTTCTTACTCACCCCTCCCTATGTTAACATGGAACTCGGTTTGTTGAGATGCTTTTGATTGAAATAGCTTTTGATTTTAGTACATGTGACCACTTAATGCTGCACATTCAAAGATTGACTGTTTGCAGTTCTTTATAATCCATAAAATGTTTAGAAAATCTGCTGTGCATAATAATTTGGAGCAGCGCATTTTGAGTTTTTTATTTTTGAAAACATAATCCTGTTCTCCTGGGGAGCTTTGTTCAGTAAAATTTGATTTATACTTGAAAATTATACTGACTATCATTTGCATTGACCATTTAAGAAAATCGGAGAAAATATTACTTGCATTATTGGAACATGGTATAAAACGGGTGGGCACTCCTGGTCCTGAAGGGTCGGTGTCCTGTAACTCTTAGAGTCTCTCTGGTCCAACAACCTGAATCCAGCAGCTGAATCTCCTCCTCAGTGCAGTCAGGTTCTCCAGAGTTCTGCTAATGACCTCATTATTTGACTCAGGTGTGTTGAAGTAGAGACACATCTAAAAGTTGCAGGAGACCGGCCCTCCAGGACCAGGAGTTGCCCACCCCTGGTGTAAAGTATCAGTTATTATGATGATTATTTGATTAATCAGATAAAATAATTGACACATTCTGCAGATTTTCCATTTAACCATGTAGGCCTTTTTTATACAATATTAGAATACATTAAATAAGAAATAACCATTTTTTTTGTCTAAAATACAGTAACAACACTTCTTTGGTGCAAACTCTTGATCATTTTTATTGCAAACAAATCATGGTGAGCAAGGGCACTGGGTTTGGTTTTTCTAAAATGTAAGTTTTCATAAAAATCCCAAATACAAAGAAAAATGCATCAAAATTTCTATGTAGCATGCAATGGACAGATAAAATACAGTAATTTCTTTCTATGGTAGTTACATTTAGCAGGAAAATTAATGTGTAGTTGCAGCCATCTATAGGCAGGTGGTCAACTAAGCTGTCTGGAATCAAAAGTTCAGCGAGTTTGAACCAGAGGTCGAGAGACATTGTGCTGAAAATCTAAAAGTCAAACCTCTGACAATTGCAGACATCACAAAGTTGGATGCAGGACAAAGAGAGGTGATCTGCGCTGGTGGAGAGTATAAATCTTTTTATTTGTCAAATAGTTTAAATAGTTGAATAATTTTGCCTGTTTCATGCATAACGTTGACTGATAATTGTTGTATAAAGTCCTTGACTTTAAAGAGTTTTAGGAGATATTTGAGGTTTTCCTAGAATGTGTGCTTGTGTCTGAGCATTATTCATGGACCAGTGCTGTGCTTTACGAACAGAAAGAAGACATTTACATAACCTGAAGTGTGTTCCCACAGGTGGCACTACAAGGCAAACCAAAGAAAGTTGCACAACAGATTTCCGGTGAACTCCTTGCTTATCAGACGTGTTGGCATAACAACCAGCTGCCCTGGGGAATTGACAATAATTAATGAAATATAGAGTTGAGTTGTCTAGGTCTTAATGTTTAAAACTTACCTGTTTATTCAGAATCACAACTGAAGTTGAAAAATCTGTGCATGAGTCAGAGCATATATGCTCTTTATAATGCAACTTACAGACAAAATGTTTTTAACATCTATATTAGATGTGGGTATAAAGAACAGTGAAGTCCATGCAAGTGTCCAGATATTTTAATGGATACCAGCGTTTACATTGATGGAACTTAAACTTTAGCACTTAACCACATATTTCATCTCAGCAGTCTTCGTTAGGCATTAATATTGCGTAATGATTTGGTATGTTGTGCATTTCTATTGTTCATAGTAATCATGTAGGACTTCACTGTAACCACTGACCAGGACCTTTCGCTGTGTTTTCTCACTGTAAACACAAGTTTTCTTTGGGTTCTCTGAGTCCAAAACACACTTGTAAGGCTAATTAGCCTCTCTAAGCTGCTCTTGGGTGTGTGTCTGTGCATACAAGGCTGTTGTAGTGTTTCTGGAATGGCACTCATCCAGGGTGTCTGCGTCTGACCCATCGACTGCTGGAGATTTACACCCATCCTCATGGGTGCATGACTAATAGCTATGTGTAAAGATTTGTGTTTTGTCTACTTTCTGCTGCTTCCTTCTGAGATAGGATGTGTGGAAACTGTTAACTTTTTCTGGCACAATATCATGGTTGAATTAAGAGCAATTTTTAAGCTTTTTTAGTTGTCTAAGTAAGTGGATTTCTAATTTCTTTTAAAATTACAATATGTGCATAAGACTGTTTATTTTTTGTACTAAAATACATGCTACTAATAATTGATGAATGAATCGAGCCACTTACCTCTGTCTCCTTGATGTGAAGAGTCCCAGCAGAGCCAGATTGGGATGAAAAGGTTTTCTAGTGAGGCTACACAGGATCACAGTGATGACAAGAATATGAACCCAGTTTGTGTGAAAGCTGCCAAGCCTCTTTCACTGATGTCAACAATCAGGGTTTTACCAGCTGAGCTCAACCTGACACTCCACTTTATTGTGTGTGTGTTTGAAACAAACACAGAGGACAACATGAATAGGATTTGTGAGATTAACTAGTGCTCTGAAGTCAGCTGGGGGCTTATGTTCTGTTTATGATTATAGTATTAAAGCAAAATATGGCAGCAGAAATGGGCTTTTTGAAGGATAAAAAACTGTCTGTTATTTCTGAGGATTCTTCATTTGTAAAATTCTAATGTGATTGAGCATCATTTTGGGGTCAGAATTAAGTTGCATTAAAAGGCCCTTACAAAAAAATCCCATGAAAATCATGTGATCACATGTGGAAGTGTGTGAATCACATGTGATTTTACCACGAAACGTTCCAAAATCACACGTATTCATGTGCTTTTACATGTGATTCAGATCATTCACATGTAAAAATTTGTGTGAACCACATGTGATCACATGTGAAAGTCACATGTGATTTTCATGTGATTTTTTTGTAAGGAGGGGTATTATCTATTCTCCAGGCACACGTTCAACACATGTTACCTTCGCAGGGTTTCCAACACAAGTCTTGCTAAGCCCAGTGGTCAGATAGCCAGGGCCGCCCACTGACGGGCCACAGTTTTTGTTTGTTTTTTTTGTATTAAATAATACTACGTTGACAGGAAAGGTAAAATTATGACTTTGTAATTGCCTATTCGAAGACTTTGTTTATGTGATGATAATTGTATTAGTGTTTCATTTGATTTAAATGTTTGAAACATCAAAAATGATGAATTTGGCCCAAACAGAGGTCAGCATAACAGACTTCAACACATGTAGTAACAAAAGAACTCGAGCACAAAACTGACCATGTGAGGTCACAAGCACAAAACTTGCTTTACTAACAGAAAGGAAGTTTACTGACTGATTAGACCACTGCTGACACACAAGGGGTAAATAACAAACTGACATACAAACCTTAATTAACAAAGTCAAAGTAATACTATAAGTAATTTTTAAACACAACAAATAGTCAGCAATAGAACTCACTGCCAAAAGAGAAGATAAATTAAAGAAACTAGCAATTTTCCCCTTCCTCTGGTGAACAGATGGTGTCATGCCAGCCATATAAAAAGAACAAAGTGGCCTGATTGTTGCTGCCACTAGTCAGAAGGAACCGAGTGGGGGAGTCGGACAGTAGGGCTGCTCTGTGAGGTGAAGGCCGGCGTGGAGACTCCAGTCCTGAAGAGGAGCTGGGGAGAAAATCTGGTTTTTGGTGAGAGCAGCATTTAGGCAACCTGAATGGTTGCCATGGGCGATTATGGAATTTCTCAATCTTGCATGACAGAATCAAGGCAACACTCCAGGCATATTCCTAATGATGGAATAACTTTAGATCATGATATAAAGCTCAAAAAAGTTGATTTTCTATAATACCTCCTCTTTAAACGGGCAACCTTTGGATTTAGGTAATTTATTCAAAAGATATGCTCCAATACTCTCACATAAGTATTGAAAAGAAAAAGCCAGGGTCCTAAGGTACTACAGGGATTCAGCACAACCCAAATAAGTAGGCCTTAGTCCTCAACACGGCCGTTGCAGCTTTTTTTTTATACTTTATTTTTGATGAGATTGTTATACATGGCAAAACACAACACCAAAACAAAAAAGGAGAGAAAATAATAATAATAAATGAATAAATAATAACAAGAAAAAAAATCACAAGTACAGTGAACAGCAATCAGAACAGAGAGGTCACCAAGGGAGGGGGACAACGATACATCACAAAAATCGAAAACTGAAACAGACAGATTTTAGGTGAACAGGTTACAATGTATGTAAAGTTCCAGGAAGAGTCAAACAGGTGAGAGGTTCTTTGCAGAATTACCAAGTCCTGCCAAACGTACAGCACCAAACCCCAATTACCACTCTGAATAATGAATTAACAATAATTTATTTTTGAATTCCTATATATTAACCATTTTAACAAATGTTTTTGGATTTTGTGTTCCTGGAGTCTTATGGAGAAGGTGAGCATTTCCATTTCATGTATTTCTTCTACAGTGGCTGAGCAGTCGCACAATGTCGGTGGGCTCCCACTGAGCCAATTTCTTGTTATTGATTTCTCGGCCGTCGCAGCTTTGAGTACCGGCCTGATGATCTTTTCCGCATGTCTTCCCCCTCTTTCATTACCTACTTTTCTGTCTGACCACTCTCAAATAAAGGCCACTTGAACCAACAACACACATCACAGCAAGCTAATGTTATATAGTTCAGGTGTTTTACACCAGCCGGCACAAAGCTACAACTCAGACATAATGCTGACTATCACTGCACCGTTTCTCGGTTCATCATCACATGTTCTGTTACTTTCACTAAAAAGACATCATGATAACCAGACACGTTACACCCAAACATGGACAATTATGGAGGGGAAATATGTTCAGTGAGCAAATTCAGAGAAAGAAAGCTAGAGATTTATCATCAGGAGGAGGAGGAATAATGGAAGCGAAGAAAAGGGATTCTGGTTGGAAAGAAGAGCTTCTGGGTTTAGTGGTAAAAATGTGCCTCTGGAACAGCATGATAATGTTCTCCTCTGTCAGCTTAGTGCCAGCAGTCTCTCTCTCTCTTTCTCTCCTCTATCTCCTCTTGTCATCACTCTGTGAATCCCTCTCTCCATTGTAATCCATCCCTTTACACATATCTTATCCTCCTCCTCCATGCTCCTTTATGTCTGATTGCTGTAATGTATTCCTCTCAGGCTGGCTTCAGCGTGGGTGTTTGAGCACTGAGAGTAAGATCTTTACTGATGAGTTGACATGGCCTGGTAAATCTCTGAGTGGGGACATTGTTCATGTGAACTGAATAAAGCACCTGCACTGACGACTTTGTGTGACATGTTAAATCTGTGAGTGAGCAGTTCTAAGACGAGCATTAGCAGTTTCTATAGATGATTTATGGACACTGAAATTGACAATCAGTGTGTTTCACTTAACATATTTTACATCTGGTGGCTTTGTGTTACAATCTAATATGTCATATATGTAAACAAGCTGACTTAAACTTGATATTTGATTTGGTTGAGGACCACAACTAACTGCAAGTACTTCAGACTACCTGTAAAAGCGCTTATCACTGCCTGTTGTTATAGTTCAAGCACCAAGTCTGCATTAACTTCCACTAACATGTAAAGTGGAAATCTTCTTGGCTCTACCACAAAAGCTATCATTCATTTTCTTCCTTAACTTCACTCTTGGAGTAGAACCAATAAATTCCTAATTAAAAAATGCCATTCCTGGACTCGCTGCGTTGCAAACACCAGCCTGTGTGTTAAATATTGTCGTGTATATCAGCTTCCCTGGCTGCATTTTCTGTTGAATATTTTAAGTATGTTCTATAAAAACATCTGCAAATAGGCACATTTTTCATGGAAAATTTTTTTGTTAAGTTCTACAGAAATACTTGCAAATAGATGAATCCGTGAACAGTATTGGTCAATTTATTTGGAAATAGTAATTAGTTACTAATTACTAATTACTTCCTAAGAAAGTAATCCCATTGCTTTACTGATTTCTTATTTTCAAAAGTAATTAGTTACTAATGCACAACCTGAAAATAATACAAAGTAATATACTTTTCAGCCTAATTCTATACATTCTGCATATATAATATTTAATCAAATTAAACTGTTTTTAAACTTTCTTGTCCCTTTACAGTTATGCACATTGCATCACCAAAAATGTTATGAAAAGCATTTCTCTGAATTGATTTTATTTTTTGGATATTTCAACTTATTTTCTGCACATTCCATTATATTATTATGTTAAACTCTACTTCATCATTTGTTGTTTTCCTTTTATATATGTCCAATTTATGTGAATGCATGTGCATATGTGTGTATGTATGCACATATTCATACTAGTGTTAATGTGGATATGGTTGTGACATGCCTGGAATGAATCAATAAAATCAATGAAAATCAAATCCAATTCTATCATATGAAACACAATTATTTTTGTGTTTGTATTCTTTCATTCAAATATATGTAAATGCAGCGATAAAATTAAATAATTAAGATTAGTCTCTCTTGACTGTACACCAAATTAGTAACATTTAGCATTCAGCTTGAAACTCTACAGTATTTTCATCTGTTTAGCAGGAGAGGAGCTGTTGGAGGTTTGCCTGGTGGAGTGAGATGTGGTGCTGGTCAAGTCAGTGGTGAGGATCCACAGGTTTCTGCAGGTGGCTAGGTGCTTGCTCAGATTTGAGAAGTCGTATTTAGCTGGCGATGCGTTTTTATCCCATGCAGAGCATACAGCAGATGCTAATGTTGTCACTGACTCACATGTTGGTACTTCTAAGCATTAAATGCTGTGTGGTCCTGCTGCACTCTCCCACACCATGTTCTCTGTGGTTCATCTACACACCTGTCTGTTATCACGATGTCATCATGCTGTCTGCTTGTGGGAAAGTAACAGTAACATATTTACATTTTTGCATTTGCAATCCATTACTTTACTTGAGAAAAATAATGGAATTACAGAAATGCACTACTTCTAACATGCTTGTTGGAGCCTATTAGGAATTATATTAATTTATTTTTTACTAAGCTATTAATTTTACAGATCCAAGATTATGTAACAATGCTATTGCTCATCACTGTCTATGAATACCAAACCACGGATAGGTCCCATCACATTAAACATAACTGTCCCTTGTTAAAAATGATTCTCAATAAATAATATTTTACAGAAATTCCAGAAACCTTTGATACTTTCTTCAAATGTGAATTGAGCTGATATACGCATGTGTACAAAATTGTCAGTACACCCACTGTTACTGATCAAAAAACCCACAAAGGTCACTGAAATAAAATGAAACAAAAGTAATCATGAATAAAATGTACTGAAAACAAATCAATGAAAGTGAGGCTTTTGAAATGTGGTTTAATAGAATCATTAAAAAAACAAGACACAAATAAACCTAATGAGAGAGACCTGGTGAGGTTTTTGTGGATGCTCAGACTGTGTCCCCGGGGCCCATTGCTCCTGGGATTATTGCGCAATGCTGTGAGCCACAAGGACTAAACTGGACTCTGGTAGGAATGTTTGCTCTTGTCAAGATGTATGTAACTCTGGAGAAGCTGCAGAGATGCACTGCTTGGTTGGGAACATCTGTTGACAGAACAGCTAGTAGTGAGACTCTATATGGATCTGGTGTGTGTGGCCATTCTTGAACAGCATTCTAGAAAAAAAACAATGCACAAGAAATTCTGTTTGCAGTTTGGTGTAAGCCATGTAGGGAACGCAGCAAATACATGATAGATAGAACTCTTCTCAGACGGTGAACCTTGTTGACCCAATAGGTGTGATGAAGAAATAATACTACACATCACCCTGAATGCACCAATAGATGGGAAGATGGATGTCTTCATCAAAACCAGTCCAATTTGAAGTTCAGACCTAAATCAAAGTAGTTTTCATTCCTTCTACACTGAGTTTGTACTTTTGATCTTTTGTTAACTTTTTTGAACCTTCTCTTGAATTCACAAACACAATATTTTCATTAATTATAAAATGTAATAACGTTTTTTAGTGTTTTGTGAGTTTTATGAGAGAGAGGAGAGTTCCCACATGTAGGTTGTGTTCTCACTTTAGTCAGTGTAGTGGTGCTGTGCATGGGCTGCACACACTGCAAAACCTGAATGCATTAGCTGTTTTGTGCAGCAGGCATCTCTTTGTTGTGGTGTGTGTGTTTGGGGTGCATAAAGGCAGGCTTGGCTCAGTGGACTCTCCTCTCTGCCAAGTATCCACTGAAGACTGCTGTGAGGCAGGAGCTGATGCACTCCTCTGAGGTTAACAGCAGCAACACAGGAGGTTTTCTTTGTCTGAGGTGTTAGCTGTGTGGCAGGCAGGCAGCCAGTTAGCTTCCATTCAAACAGGTGACTGTTGGCAGCACTGCTGTAAGAGATTGAAAAGTACAACTCTTGTTTTTAGATTTTAGTTTGATATTCTTCATGGTTTTGAAAGATTCTAGCAGCTGCTAACTGATCAATACATAATTTTATTGTGCTGTTTAAAATTTAATAACTGTTAAACTAAATATACAGTTTAGTACTCTTGTTTCTCTCTGGGTTTTCTGATCTTATGTAAGAAACTAATATGAAACTGTTAACAAAAACCTTTGAAATAAAAAGACCATTTCTGGCCCTGGTATAATAGCATGCACTAAACACATCAATCAGTTTATTTGTATAGCATATGTAAGCAACAAGCCCATTCAAAATGCTTCACAAAAATACAAAGTCATAGTATTTTGAACAGTTGAGTTTTTAGCTTTGATTTAAAGGAGCTCAGTGTTTCAGCTGTTTTATAGTTTTCTGGAAGTTTATTCCAGATTTGTGGTGCATAGAAGCTGAATGCTGCTCCTCCATGGTTGATGCAGACCAGAACCAGAAGACCTGAGAGGTCTGGAAAGTTGATACCTTCCACCAGCAGATCTTTAATGTATTGTGGTGGTAAGCCGTTCAGTGATTTATAAACTAACAGGATTTTAAAGTCTCTTCTCTCAGTGAAGGACTGCAGAACTGGGTGATGTTCTCTATCCTCCTGGTTTTAGTCAGAACTCCTGCGGCAGCATTCTGGATCAGCTGCAGCAGGAGGGTTGATTCTTTAGACAGACCTGTGAAGTAATCTGTGCGACTAAATATAAACCTATGTATTTTGGCTCTTGATTACATCACTGTTTGGTGACTGAGTGCTGGTTAGTTTTAAGTCAGATAAAAGAAGAAGAGAGGGAATCAGAACCAGAAGGAGCCAACATGAATTTAACTATCCTTGGTTAGAAAATAGTTGTGGTTATTGTATTTATTCACGTTAATCTGTGTTCATATCCAGTTTAATCTTCTAGCTAAATCTGTTTGTTTTCGCCTTTTTACTGATATGGCCTAGACCAATGAAGTCTTAGAGCAACATTAGTTCATTAGAAGGCCACCATTTTTTTCTGAAACCAGATAGCGGGATCACTGGAACACTAACTGGCTTTAATTACTTAGAACAAATATTTTCCGTACGCACTGATAAGACTCTTACCTCTTGATCAGAGCGTTTCCCCATTATTGTACAAAAACCTCCATCTCAATGACGGTTGATGGCTTCCATGCTGCATCTGAATTAAAACTAGTACTTAAAAACGACTGTCAAATTTAAATCTGAAGACTAAAACAGCAAATAAAGAGAGTTCCAGGAAGTTCTTTTGTTCTGAATTTGCTGGTTGAGGGCTTTCCTGCGTTGTGTTACTGGAAAATCCAGGCTTCAGTATATTTCAACCCCATTGTATTCATTAAAGGCTGTCAGGCAGTTTTAACGTCAATTCTTATGTGTTGGACAATTATGACAATGCTGAGGCAATTACTGGGAAGAGGACCTCAGGTCCGTATCAAGCCTAGTTTCCAGCTAATGAGAGAAATGTGTCCTTGTGTCACACCATATTTATACCCCTGGGAAACAGGCAACCATAGATTTTAAATAAAACTTGAATTAACCTAAACTGTGGCGGTAGTGATCATGCTATAACAACTTTTTCATCGTGAATAACTTCAAATTTTATCTGACTGAAGTTTGGAATTTTTAAATAAATGTTTCAGTGTCAGATTGTGCTGCAAAGGGTTTTTGTTAATCAAGAACATGTTAACATGGATCACCAACAAATTTGTAACTGTATCTCTGATGTTAAATTAAAACATTACTTATACCATATATATAAGCCGTAGATATAAGGGCAAATATTAGGCAAAGCTTAGAAATCAGGTTTGTTTCTTCATCATAACGGTGTGTTTTTCACTGAATTTCTAACAAATTTTCCCTCTGCTTTCTTTTCCTGGCCTTCTGCTGAACATCATCTTCATCTTTTCTCCACAGGTAAGAGTGCTACTGTAATCAGTTTCATGTACATTTTGTTTGATATTGGTTTCATGTCATGGGACAGGGACAGTTCTATTTTCTAAGATTGTCGATGGCCTTGAACATGGGTTTCCCACAGAAAGGTTTGCATCCAGTCTGAAGTGGACTTTATTAGGGCTGTAATGATTCATCAAATGATTAGGGTTTATTAAATATAAACATTCCTTGAGGCCTTGAAGGTTTGCTAAATTGTTTTACTATTTAAAGCCATGTGATTTGGCCTGATAATTGTTTTTTTCCTCAATGGGTTAGGTTTAGAGTTAGTGCTTATGCTAAGTGCTAATAGCATAACATATTGTGACCAAGCGTTATCTTTTCCCCAGACATGTGTGGGTTTTTGACATTTTTCGGGGCATCCTTGAATGGACTGGCACCGCTGTCTACTGAACAGCTGGTTTGGAGAGAACGGTTGGTGTATGACTACAGGTGGAGCAGAGGCACAGCCTGCTAAGGCTCATGCAGACAGACAGAACGCAGCAGGCTGCGCTCCAGAACCGTAGCTGGAGCTTAGCTTCAGTGTAGCTTTGCAGACGAACCAGAAAATAATTTTCCTACCATCCTGGTCATAATAACTGGGTGACAGAACACATCCTGTTGCTGGCTGATGTTTCTGTGTATGTCGAAGGTGACAAAGATCTCTTGTTCACATGGATACAAAAGGAATAAATGGCTGTGCAAAGTCAGAGTTTATCTATTAAAATGACTGAAGATGAACACAGAAACTGAAAACTGAAGGTTTCTCTTTATGCAATTTTTGTTGTGAATGGAATAAAAAAAAGAGTTTTTTTACATGAATTTTCTGAGCTATAGAAAAGTAATTGTTAGGGATGCACAGATAAGAAAATTTGGGCCAATATTAATACTGCTGTTATCTGCTATGTTTGATTACTCGATTAATCGTCAGAATAATTTATAGATTACTAGATTTACTAAAATAATCCTTTACAACTGTCCTACTTGACACCATGGACCACAGTGCATGAAGTTCAAGTTGGTCTGATTCTTTTCGCTATGTCAGTTTGGTCAGCCTTACTTGGAAATGTTTGTTTGTGTGCATTTTTTTACATGATGTTGAAAACTAACTATTTTAATCTGATCTCTGTAAGAGAAAAATTCCACAGCATCACAGATCTTCCACCATCTTTGACAGTGACCATGAGTTCATTTACTACGTTAATCATTTGCTACACACCAAACCAAACCCGGTGTATTTCTTTCCAGAAAGCCGTCCCAGACTTCAAATCTCCAGTCAGAGTTTTAGTTGGTTAAAAAACGGCCATGTTTCTGTTAGCCACGGAGAAAAGGTCTCTGTCCTGACTTTACTTCCAATAAGTAGTTATTAAATAAGGTCTAAAAGCAGGGGTTCTGTTGGTGGAATATTTTGAGTATTTTACCATCTGAAAGCCGTGCATCATTTTTGACGGATTACAATTCCCTCACCCTAACTGTTTGGTGCAGATGCACACACAGTTGCAGTCATTTTGTTCTTGCAGCTCATCTTCTAGGCTTTCACATTATAAGGCTGCAGTCTTATGTAAAAACACAGGTTGAAATCTGAATCTGAAGGTTTACCTGTCAGCCTGTAAGTGCTTGTTAAAACCCCAGCTTCAGACATTTCCAGTATTTTTTTCTATCAGTATAACTCAATATGTTTCTTTGTCAAATACTCTGCTATGCTGATTATGCATCAGTCAGTTAAGAGTAATCATGTCAAGCTGTTACATCATCTGCACACAGAAAACAGGAGGAGGGCGTTCTCTTTCCCTCCAGACAGAATGCTAAATCAGGCTAGCTCAGACTCTACCTCATTAACCAGGTCTGCCCTTGGCTTGTTGCTCAGAGTTAGTAACATCCTCAGTACCAGAGAAGCACCAGTTTGGTGAAATGCACCAGTGTGACTGCATTAAAGTCGTATGAGGTAATATAACAGGATGTTTCTGGCCTGAGAAGATGCAGACCCCTCCTCCTCCCTCTTCATTGGCTGTGGCGGCTCGTGACTTTGCACAGAGCATACAAGGACGAGAACAAAGACAAGGACGAGCTTAATCTGTTTTCAGAGTGAACATCAGTTTAGTAAAAATGGTACCTTAAGAAGAGTGTGTGTGGGTGTGTGAATGTGGTTGTATGTCTCCAGCTGTCTAGCTAAATCTATTTAGTTAACTGCTTTTAAGCCTTTGATTATGGGTAAGCTCAGAGATCACTGTTCCTTCCTGTCATTGGAGGGACTTATCAGGTTCTTTAGTCAAATATTTGAATCCAGTTTTTTCACCAAACTGTTTTATATAGCTTATGGAAAACATTGTTTAATTTGCAGACCACATAGAAATGTTGAAGAGCAGTTTGTTGGCAGTTATTTGTCTTTATGTGAGATTTTATGATCCACTCACGTCTCCCTATATTTGTGTCAAAGGTTAATTTGATTAGAGGAGGAAACACTCAGGGCTTGTTTCTTCTCTTCTTTATTTCTCTGCTTTAGTTTTGTTACTGTTGTTTGCACACAGTCAGTATTGTCTCTGCTGTTGCTCAGTCAAGGTAGCTCTGTCTCTGAATGATAAAGGGTTTCCTATGGCTATTATCTGGAAGGTGACTAACTCTTTCAAAGAAAAGCAACTCAAAATATAATAATGCTCCATGCTTAACTGTATTTTCTGTTATGTTCCTTTTGGTATTCATAACAATGAATTATAAGCAAGATTCTTCTGCCTCATTTTGTAATCAAGTCATTTTTTATCCCTTTTTTTCTTTTTAGTCTTTAAATGACCAGAATTTCTACTTTTTATATTTTGTCTGTCTGATATTTTTAAATATTAAGTCAGATGATCTGATTAATTACTGAGTATATAAGCAGTATTTTCATGAAATACTTTTTCACTCCTACTTGAGTATTTATTGGACAGATACTTCTTAGATGTACTTGAGCAAAAATATGGTGAAGTAGTGCTACTCCTACTTGAGTTCAGTTTTTAGCTTCTCTCCTCCACCTATATAACCCTAACCCTGTAATCGTTCCTTAAGAGCGATTGATTGGGAAGAGCCTATTAATAAAACCATACAAGGTGTAAATTCTGCAGAAGCTTTTCACATTAAGCCAAAGGGGCTTTGTTATGTAAAATGTACTTTCTTTTAGATGTACTTCAATTCATAATGTTATAAATATAACTGAAATCTTGCCCTGGTTCTTTCAGGTATGTTTGAGAAATCATTGAATTTCTCATATCAGATTTAGATTTTATATATATATATATATATAAACTGTCTGTGTTGCACTATGATCAGATAGTTTACAGTCTTTTCAGCTCTCCTTCATTTTTTATTTTATATGTCATAACCTTCCCTGGCTTTGGCTCCTCTGTCAGTGGACTTGGTCTCTTCTGTTATCCTCTGGCTGATGTCACTGCTCTCAGTGTTAAAGTTGTTCATCAAAGCTCAAGTGTCTGGATACCCTTGCAGCCATACATGGACAGAGACAGCAGCAGGGTGAGCAGTAGACAACCAGCGATTCACCCAGCTGTCATGGAACCTGACCATATTCAAAAATCTATAATAAGTCTAAAACTACACTGAAAAAAATGACTCTTTGGATGAACATAAAAAAATCATGGAAAGGTTTTCCACCTGATTACTTTGCTTTTTTTCACCACCATGTAATTCTGTTACTCCTATTTAAAGCAAATGTGTTAGCTCAACTTATGTTATTATGGTTATTCCATGGTTGATTCTAAATCAAACGTGTTGGCTCAACTTAATATATTATGGTTATTCCAATTTAAAGCAAATGTGTTGGCTCAATATAATTTATTAAGGTTGATTTAACTCATTTACTATAGTTGGACCCAATGTAATTTAAAAGAGCCAGCCCAACTAATTTGTAAAGCTATCGACCAAATAATTTACTTGACTAAGATTAATGGCAATTTAGTTGAAACCAACTTTTTTTTTTCTCTGAAGAGTTTTTGCAGTGGTAGTGGCTCATATTTTTTGAGACAGTAACCAGACAGGGTGAGGACGTGGCAAAGGTCACCAGGACCGGGAGTCGAACCAGCAACGTCTGGGTTGAGGACTAAGGCCTCCAAACATGCAGTGTGCTAAACCCTGCGCCACCACAGAACACTGGAGAAACCAACTTATGTTACAGTGATACCTTCACACTACTTATTAAGTTGATCCAACTCATGAAAATTAAGTTAACTCAACAAACATGCTTCATGCTAAAAGAAAGCTATTTAATCGTGTAAAAATCCTTTCCATGATTTAATTACGTTAATTCAAAGACTTTTCTTAAAAAAAGTCTTTTTTTAAAAACAGACTTTATTTACAGTTCTTAAATGCTGAAAGAAAGAACTGCACTGTTTCAGTCTTCCCAGGCACAAAACAGTGATGTCTCATAATCTCTCGTGATCCCCTGATCTCACTAGACCCTCTTCGGAGGGAAATGAATCTGACTAAATTGAATCACATTGTCTCAACTTGAATATGTTATTCAAGTTGAGACAAAAACGATTGTCTCGCGTGAACTCGTGTGATATCTTGTGATCTCACTTGGCTTCAGCACTATAACAGTCTGACTATAATGAACCATGTTATCTCAACATGATTAAATTTCATAAAAGTGAAATTGTTGATTTTTTGTTTATCCAACATGATTGTGTCACGTTTTTGTTTGAAACATGAAATTATTTACTTAAAAGTACATGATATTCTTTTGTTAATCTGATAACCCCCTAAGTTCATTTTTTACAGTGTAGCAGCATTGCTGCTAACTCAACCATCCACAGGTTAATCAAACACATAACTACTGAATAATTTAGCAAAGCAACACATGACATGTCAGTGTTGGTCTTAGCACAGAAACACAAAGGCACAGCTGCTGAGGCAGTTTCATCCAAGCTTAAATTAGGCTGTATCCCTTTAGGTGACTGAGCAGCACACTGACTGAACTGTCTGGCTGGTCTTTCTGCATGGAGTACAAGACTGCTTCAAATGGTGAAACACTCACAAGAAATAAAACAGAGAATTCCTGAGAGGGCTTGGCAGGAAACCGGCTGTTAAAATGAAGCAGTACACAGCAAACGGTGTCAAAACTGAGCAAATAATGGAGTAAGAAATCATGTCAGAGTAAAAACTTCAAGTAAAACATCTTAGGAAAGTTCCTGGTTACCTGTAGGAAACTTAAGCAGCCTGTTGCTTTTTCTGATCTCCAACACATGTTTTACTTGGGGTCTAGTTAAAGCAGGAAGTGACGGCTGGGAAGAATCCTGACATATAATCAAACTGCAGCTGCAGTTAACCACTGTCTTTTTTTACTTGGCGCAGACACGAAGAAAAACAGAGCTGCATTTCCTGTTTAGATGGTCTTCTCACTCCCTGTCACCACTTATCCAACAATATAATTCTATCATAAAAAGTCTTTTTAAATCTAGAACACAGGTTGGGTTCAGGAGCTGCAGAGTGGCGCAGTGGGTAGAGCTGTTGCCTTGCAGTAAGAAGGTCCTGGGTTCGATTCCCGGCCCGGGGTCTTTCTGCATGGAGTTTGCATGTTCTCCCTGTGCATGGTGGGTTCTCTCCGGGTTCTCCGGCTTCCTCCTACAGTCCAAAAACATGACTGTCAGGTTAACTGGTTTCTCTAAATTCTCCTTAGGTGTGTGTGTGGTTATGTTGTTGTTGTTTTAATGTGACAAAGTTCTTTTAAATGATCTGCTTTGAAAAATAATGGATAGGCTGATTATGATGTGTGTTTCATACAATCAGTACTTCTGCCTGTAAAATGTGATAATTGCCCTAAAACATGCAGCATAGGCTGGAAACACAGCTTGGACTCCAGGACAGAGCTGGAGTCCACTAAAAGGACAACCTACTGTTTTGGGCTTTTCCTCTCATTTCCGTATCTGCAGATAGATCAAAAAGACTGAAGTGACTTGAAATGTCAGGCGGTTGGTTTCAGAGAGGCAGAGAAAGATCTTTTTCATCTGGTTATTTTACAGTTCATTCAGCTGGTTTGTGAACTACTAAGCATCGTAGTTTTCTTCAGCAGTGCATCTCTCTTGTACGGTGGCCCTGAGGTCACCGAACTCTTATTGAATGACATAAAGGATGATCTGAATTTATTGTTGACATGTTGAACAGTAAGCATTCTGTCACTCTGTTGTAAAAACTGTTCTTGTTTGGCTCCCGTTTTCTGTTTATTTTTAAAAAGCTAAAGAGCAGAGTGGCTTTGAATGGTTATATTGTAACTGGATTTCTCTACTTTTCCGATTGTTTTCAGTCTTTTCAATTCGTAGAAGAAGAGCACTTGTTGTGTGTCACTATGGGGCTCAGCACTGCCCTTATCAGTGAGGCATGGGACTTTCTGCACAGTTTCACTGCACATTTATGTCCGATCAGAAAAACTAAATATGTCACACACCCCTCCCCTAACTACACAGTGGTGTTTCTGTTTACACTGAGGTTTTCATCTCTGGTGGTGGTCTTTTTGGGAAAGAGGTCACACACTTTGCCCCTCATTCCCCAGTGGTTTAAACATCCAATCCTGCTCTCCCTAACAGACACATGGGCTCACACAAAACAGTCTTATCAGACTTCTGGCTAAAATACTAGAGATAATTACAGGAAAGAGCTCTTTTCCTCAGAATGCTGATTACACCCCCTCTTCCTCTACTGGAAGTCAACAGTGTCTCTTGGATGTATATGTAATCACACATGCACATGTTACCATAGTAACATAGAGGAAAGGGTTGTTTGAGTGAATCATCCAACTGAAAGAAGGATATGGATACTTGACATGTGAAAAAAAAACCTTCTGAGTATTAAAATGATTTCCATAATGTAGTATAGCATGAAAATAGATTTATATTGTTGAGTATCATTAGAGTATCATGAAAGTTTTACAACATGTAAATTATGTGAAAGTGTACCTCTCAGCTGAAGCTTGAAAAATGGTAGCAATATCAAATCTTGTGATGATTGGGTAAGTTCTCACACCCTGTGAACATTTCCCCAGTTTGTCTCTTTATTGCCCTGAATTTTCAGGGTTTTATTGAGATTTTATGACAGACCAACACAAAGCACTTTTTGTGAAAGGAAAATTATATGCCCTTCAAAATGATTTTGGAAGAAGGTAATTATACGTCTATGGCCGTTAACCAGAGTCATATGGTTAATGGCTAAGGTTTAAACTTTAAACATGTTTACAAATAGAAATGTGAAAATCTGGTTTTCACATTTCTCTTAGTTCTCTTCACTTGATACAAGCACTTCAAACAATTACCTTTAAGGCCTAGTCCGCACATTTCCAGGCTTTTCTTCTAAAACAATTTAGCAGAAATATTAATTTCTATAAAATAATCACACCCACACCTGGTTGAAGAAAAGTTTTCATCCAAACAAACCCATTGAATTTCACCATTGAGTGTTTATTTAAACATGCTAAACCCATAGGGATTAGCATGTTTAGGGAAAATTGTAGGGAAAATTTAAAATGTATTTCAGCCAATCAAAACCCTTCAAAACAATCACAAATTCCTGTCAGGAATTAAACATGATGCCAGGAGATTCATTGTCATTGTGCCGTGATCCGGAAGGATAGCTGGAACAGATACCTGCAAGAGCTCTTTCTCCTTTGCAACTCAACAGATTTTAGCAGTTGGGCTTGTAAATAAAGTAGAATTCACCTTCACCAAGACAATTCACAAATCTTCACTTTGAACAGAGTTTTTGTTATCAGTAGTTTTAGCTGATAACACTTATTCTTAGTAAAGGAAGGATAAGTGTGGATGAAATGCCAAATCGCATTAAAATCTATTCAGTTCCTAAGGCTATATGTGAACAAGACCTAAGAGTTGCTTAATTAGGCTGACAAACAGGACAAGGAGAACATGAATTAATTATTAATTGTTAACTCTGGAGGAGGTGCAGAGATCTACAGCTAAAGTGGGGGAATCTATTGACCGGCAGCTCTTGTACTCTAAAATGTGATCTCGCGGAAAGTGTTCTGCCAAAATTAAAGTTTTTGTTTTTATGCGAAAATAAATTTGTGACAGGAAATATAACACTAAATGTCACCCTAATTACATGATAACCTCTATAAAACACAATGGTGGGACCATAATCTGTAGTTGCCTTTTTTCTGAAAGGCACCCAGAAGTTATGTTTGGATCCTGAGTTGTTTTTAGGTTTGCTTAGTATTTTGTGTTCCTCAGTCTCTTTCTTTGATCAGTATTGTTTTATTTTAATTTTAGTTCAGACCTTCTTACACCATATTCTAAATTATTATGCAATGAGTTTTTAAAAAGCTCATGTCCAAAGTGAAAATAAAGAGAAAGAAATGTCTTGAAGACCAGACTATCTTCTCTGTGTGTTCAGTCGTTTGTTGATCTGTCTGAGAGCCATGCCTCAACTATATCTGCCGTGGTATCTTTAAAAACCTGTTGCACAGCCCTGTGTTCCGCAGCATCCGGTGCAGGTCCACCAGATTCAGAAACAGCTTTTTCCCACTTGCCATCAGACTGCTGAACTCTTAACTGGACTGCACTCGAAATAACTGGTCTCCACTTCATGTACATAGCTAAATAACTTCTATTTAACCGTCACTCCTGCACTTTATATTTAATATTTAATATTTATATTTTATTGTGTGTCTTATTTATTCTGAGTAACCTCATTGAAACCTCAAAACATTGTCCTGAGCCGTATGCAACGAAATTTCGTTATGTATACACCCCTGTGCATATAAAATGACAATAAAGTCTGTCTAAGTCTAAGTCTAAGTTCACAACACTGACTGATTGGGAATATAGCCAACATTGAAGTAGGCAACAATTGTTTCACTGTCTAGTTTTCTACAAGTTAAAATCCTAACTTTGAAAATAAAGTGCATTTAGGCTAAGCTTACTTTATTGGATCTCACCTGAGGAGCCTAACTAGATTTTTTTTCCAAAGTCTGCATGAGGTTTGTCAGTCTTGGAGCAGAGACTTTAGAAGACAGATGATTAGCTGAATCATTTAGGATTTAAATATGTTTGCATTGGCTGCTTGACTTCACATCACAACTCATTTTGCTCCACAACCAAGTGGAACAGATTGTCCAGCAAAGGTCAACAGGCCGGGACTCGAACCTGTGACCACCACATACACGCACGCTGTATCTCTGCTCCACTGCAAAGCCCCAATTTTCCACTGTTTAAATAACATCCCTGCTGACAATGAACTAGGATTGAAGCTAACATTATATTAGTAATCGAATACACCTTGTTCCAAATTATTATGCAAATTGGATTTAAGTGTCATAAAGACTAAATTCTTTGTGGTGCTATTAAATTTACAGATTGCATTGTGTGTCAGGGCTCTTTGAATCACTATAATTAATTTCACAGAGCTGGTTGATTAGTTTGTCTGATGAGCTCATTTAAAGGAAATCTGCTTAAAAAGGATGTTCCACATTATTAAGCAGGCCACAGGTTGCAAGCAATATGGGAAAGAGAAAGGATCTCTGCTGACCAAAATCATCAGATAGTGTAGTGCCGTATGACAAGGTATGAAAACATTAGATATTTAATGAAAACTGAAGCGTTATTGTACTGTGAAGAGATTTGTTGATTCAGAAAAAAGATGGGTTTGTACAGATAAAGGCAGAATGAGGAAGGTTTCTGTTAGACAAATTCATCGGATTAAGAGAGTAGCTGTTAAAATGCCCTTACAAAGCAGCAAACAGTTATTTGAAACTGCTGGTGCCTATGGAACCTCAAGATGGAGGAACCTACTATTGGGCCCCTAGCCAGAACTCACAAGCAGAAACGGTGGCAGTGGACCCAGCAGTACATGAAGATTGATTTTCAAACAGACTTGTTCACTGATGACTGCTGTGCAACCCTGGATGGTCCAGATGGACACAGTAGTGGACCGGTGGTGGACGCCACCACGTCCCAACACTGTTGTGACGTCAGCATGGGGAGGTGGTGGAGTCATGCTTTGGGCCGAAATTTTGGGGAGAGAGAGAGAGCGAGCTGGTTGACCCCTTCAGAGTCCATAAAGGTGTGAGAATGACCTCAGCAAAGTATATGGACTTTCTGACTGATCACTTTCTTTCATGTTCAAAAAGAAGAGCCGTACGTTACGTAGCAAAATCATCTTCATCATGACGATGAACCATCTCATGCTGCAAGGAATATCACTGTGTCATTGGCTGCTATGGGCATAAAATGGGAGAAACTCATGGTGTGGTCACCATCCTCCTCTGACCTCTGACCTCAACCCTATTGAGAACCTTTGGAGTTTCCTCAAGCAGAAGATCTGAGGGTATTCTGACATCCGCAAAGAAATTCAAGCAGAAACTTTCCACAAACTCACAAGTTCAATGGATCAAGAATTATGCTGTGATATCAAAGAAGGTCCTATGTTAACATGGAACTCGGTTTGTTGAGATGCTTTTGATTGAAATAGCTTTTGATTTTAGTACATGTGACCACTTACTGCTGCACATTCAAAGATTGACTGTTTGCAGTTCTTTATAATCCATAAAATGTTTAGAAAATCTGCTGTGCATAATAATTTGGAGCAGCGCATTTTGAGTTTTTTATTTTTGAAAACATAATCCTGTTCTCCTGGGGAGCTTTGTTCAGTAAAATTTGATTTATGCTGTGTTACATGCAGTGGTGGCTGCATGTGGGAGTTCCCCCCCCAATTAGGTTGCTGCTGAGCTCCGGCAGGTTAAGCAGGCCCAGCTGGTTTCACTCTGCCTCCTGATCAGCAGAGTATAAAGCTAGCTGGGAAACTGAGGTTCGGGGCCTCTTGGCCAATTGGGCAGCATGTGTGCTGCAGCTTGGTGATACCGGTGACGGAGGATTCTTCTGCTGGAAACCCTGGTTTGGTTGTCATTCTCCCTCTTTTTTTTTCCCTTTTAGGTTCTCTTTCTTTCACTTTTGGAGTTGTCTTCCCATCCCCCTTAAAATAATAAACCTTTTAACCTTACCCTCCTGGTTTTTGTCTCCTCATTTTTTTCCTGGGTTTATCCATTGTTACAGCTCCCCTCCCAAAACCCCTAGACTGCCCTGGGGACGTAACATGCTGTAATAGTTCATGACTTGAAAATTATACTGACCATCATTTGCATTGACCATTTAAGAAAATCGGAGAAAATATTACTAGCATAATAATTTGGAACATGGTGTAGTGATTCTAGTTTATTTCTTGTCTCTTATTATTCTTTGTTACTTTAGTTTAATTATGTTTAGACATTTGAGCTCACCTTTAAAACTGCAACCATGACAAGTTGGAGTGGTTGGAAGATAGATGGAGCTAAATGCAGGACAACACTGGAAGAAAACTTGTTAGAGGCTCTAAATGACGTGACACAGGAGCGGAGGTTCATCTTCCAGCAGGACAATGACCCTAAACATGCAGCCAAAAATATTCATGTGTTAGAATGTCTTGGTCTAAGTCAAAACATAAACCCAACTGAGAATATTTTGTAAGACTTGAAAACAGATGGTCTCTTCAATTGTGTATGTCTTCTGTTAGTTTTACATCAAGATCCCAATAAAATACACAGATATATTGTTACAAAGTGTCATCACAGCTTGGTGATGCCTTAGAGCTTTCACCCAACACCAGGAACTGTGACGCTGTAACGCTTGCTTTTCTGTCCAAACCTACATCTGTCACTACCTTTACTGCTCCCAGCTGTAGGTGAGAAGGAATGTCAACAAACTAACAGCTGGAACAAAAGCATAGAGTAGAAATATGAAGAATCATTCTAGAAGCAGACATCACTGATGTCCTGGGGTTGTATGGTGAGCTGCAGCCTATTTCACTTGCTAACATTGTACTGGGCTGAACATTGAAATAAGTCAGGCAAACCCCCTTGTATTAAAGCTGTGGCTTGTCCTTTTTTAATGAATGACAGATCAATAATTTTATTTGTATTTTGCTCTGTTCTGGCAGTTCATAAATTTAAAAAATGTTTTTTGAACTGAGCTCAGGGGGAAGCTTATCCAATAACATTTTTAACATTCATTTTGAATTAATCAGCTGTTTTTAAAATGAAACATTTCTTTTATTATTTGTTAAAGTGGGTTGTGCATTAAAAATGTACACTTTAAGGAAAAAAGCCCCACTGGACTCCAGAGGAATTTCTGCCAGCCTTTAGCTAGTTAAGCTTTTAGCGTGTTGCATAAGAGGAAAAAGTGAAGATGAACAGCTTCATCTCAATTGGAGTGGAATCAGTTGGTAAATTACTGCAACGCCTCAGTGGTCAGAATCTCCAAGCTGCATAATTTGTGTTTATTTGGAAATCCAAGAGAATGTCCCAGTTTAGTCCAAAGCAAAAAGATAACATCATAATACACACATCTTATTAATACCAGAGGTAATGTAAAGATGTAATGATGTTTTTTTTTTTTTTTTTTTTTTTTTTAAAGCTAAAGGATAATTTGTTCCACTGCCTTCCTTGTGTTTATGAATTCCTCTCATTCACACTCCAGAAAATTCTCAGCTGTATTATATGTAGCAAAGGGCATGTTTGTCGCGGTATTTGACTTTTGTATTATTTATGTTTCTAAAGGCATCAGGTATAGGGCATTAAATTTTATTCATCTTCATTGATGTTTTGTCACATTTCACTAAAATGCAGGCTTATTATCCTGTTACCTTGTCACTTCCATTCCATTACTATCCATCCATCCATCCATTTTCTATACACCCTTCTTCCCTAATGGGGTTGGGAGGGTTGCTGGTTCCTCTCCAGCTAACGTTCCGGGCGAGAGGCAGGTTCACCCTGGACAGGTTGCCAGTTTGTCGCAGGGCAACACAGAAAACAGACAGAACACACAACCATTCACACACACACTCACACCTAGGGAGAATTTAGAGAGACCAATTAACCTGACAGTCATGTTTTTGGACTGTGGGAGGAAGCCGGAGAACCCGGAGAGAACCCACCATGCACAAGGAGAACATGCAAACTCCATGCAGATAGACCCCGGGCCGGGAATCGAACCCAGGACCTTCTTGCTGCAAGGCAACAGCTCTACCAATGCGCCACTGTGCACCCCCATTCCATTACTATTGTCAAGTAATATACATTTAAAAATTGTGCTTTATTTAATATTTAATGTTCTTTGTTGCCATTTGGCAACTAGCTACTTACAATTTAGATGTTTGAGTGTAACTATATCAGCTCAACCAGTTTGGCAGCTAAAACTTTAGATTCTGTGTATAGTTTAAAGAACTAAAGTTGGTCGCCTGGTTCTGTACTGTGACTATTAGTGATGATCTGTGTTTTTAGGCACTAAGGAGACATAAGAGGATAAGAAATCTTACAACAGACCTCTGAAAAATACATCATGTAATTTAGGTTTTTAATTGCATTTAAAGTTGTTTTTTAAAAGAAATCAAAGTAATATTAAAGATGCAAAAAAAACTACTGTTTTTTTCAGTAAAGTTGCACCACAAAATAAAACACAGACGCAACCAATAAAATGATACCATCATAAACCTTTCATATACCTTAGCATTCTTTAATGCAAACCTACTGATAACATTTTCCTACTAGACCTTGCACACCATCAGGAGTCGGGCGGAGTCTGTCTCTAAATCTGTCATTGTTGTTCTGAAAGCAATGACCAACACAGTTGTTTTTTTACCAACCATGAGGACAAATGTTGGCCAGTCTATTAGGCTACTGCGTAAAGCTGATTACATTAAATAGCAATTTAAATTTATGACGGGGCTTAACCTGTGTGTGGGAAACCAGCCCATAATGTAAATATGCCAATGAACTTTTGTCAAAGTTATATTTATACTGTTGTAACTGTTAGCTCTAAATAGAAATCTGCCATAATAAGAGGATAATATCTTTCTGAATGAAAGAAAGCCTTTATTGTCATCCAACTGAAACAGCACAACAAAATTTAGGATGTAACTGAAGGTAGTAAGAAGAATCAAAATGGAATTAAGCATTAATGTTAGGAATAAGGACATAAATAAGATAAAACACCCTTACAGTAATTCAAATACATGATTTAAAACAGAGAGGGGCTGAGGTTAGTGCAAATGACTATTTCATACTTATGGGAAAAAGCACTTTCTACACTTTATGGATTTGTTAGACCTGTAAGTAACAGTTGAAACAGGTGATAACTGAGATGTTATTTCCTGTTTACATCCCAGGTGAAAGGGATGTTAACCTTAAGTGTCCTTGACTTTCCTCAGGTGTAGTTGGGGGAAGTCATCCTCAGGTCTCCCTTCTCTGCTACACATTCGAACAATGTGTAGCTGAGAAGGGAGGGGACAGTCAATCATTTTTTGCAGTCTTAATGATTCTCTCAAGGGATTTCTTATCTGCAGCAGAACATCCAGTAAATCAGACAGCAATGTAATAAGCCAGAATACTTTCAACTGTCTATTAAAGCAGCAGCTTTTGATTCAGATATTTAGTTTTTTAATGAGAATTCTCAGGGAGTGGAGCCATTGTTGTGCTTTTTTAACAGTTTGTCATTTGCTGTGATGAGTCCAACCACTGTAGTGTCATCTGCAAACATAAGAATTTGATGGAAATGTTAAAGTACAATGTAGAGTGAGTAAAGGAGGTGAGTTGGTACACGGCTCTGTGAGCTTGTTCTGATTGGATTAGAGGAGGAAACATCAGCGCTAACTTTCACAGGCTGGAGACGGTTTCTCAGAAAGTCTTTAATCCAGCCCGTTTGCAGTCAGTCAACAGTTTGTTGATTAGGATGTGTGGGATGATGGTGTTGAAATGGCAAGAATAATTCACAAAGTGGATTCTAAGGCTTTTTCTACTGTTTAGTGCTGGTTTGGTAAAGATGAGCCAAGGCTAAGCTGATTTTGGGATCTGAAGCAATGTAAATAGCGGTCAAGATGGCTGCAGGTGTCTCTCTTGGCAGATAGGACGGCCTGCATAACGATGACTCTAGATAATGGGAGCAGTGGCTATCTATCACAAGGTTACGTGTGTACCAGCTGGTAGATACATTCACAGCTCCACATCTTTGCTCTTGTTGGTGACATTGGTTCTGCCATGTCTACATAGCATCTTTCTGATATAAAGCAGTTTCCCTGTTTCGTTATTTGTGCCCCAACATTAGAGTAGGTGCAAGAATGAGAATGTCATCTATCCTAATCAGGGTTTCCCATCCATCCATCCATCTTCTTCCGCTTATCTGGGATCGGGTCGTGGGGGTAGCAGCTTCAGAAGGGAGGCCCAGACTTCCCTCTCCCCAGCCACTTCTTCCAGCTCCTCCGGAGGAATCCCAAGGTGTTCCCAGGCCAGCCGAGAGACATAGTCCCTCCAGCGAATTCTGAGTCTTCCCTGGGGCCTCCTCCCGGTGGGACATGCCCGGAACACCTCATTAGGGAGGTGTCCAGGAGGCATCCTGACCAGATGCTCGAGCCACCTCAACTCCTCTCGATGTGAAAGAGCAATGGCTCTATTCTGAGTCCCTCCAGGATGACTGAGCTTCTCTCTCTAAGGAAGAGCCCAGACACCCTACAGAGAAAACCCATTTCAGCTGATTGTATCCGCAATCTCGTTCTTTCGGTCATGACCCAAAGCTCATGACCATAGATGAGGGTGGGAGAGTAGATCAACCGGTAAATCAAGAGATTCGCTTTTTGGCTCAGCTCTCTCTTCACCACAACAGACCAGTACAGCACCCGCTTGACGGCAGACGCTGTGCCTATCCGCCTATCGATCGCTCCCTCAGGGAGACCTGAGGGAGCGGGAGCTGATCCAGCTACAGCTGATCCAGAATGCTGCTGCTCGCATTCTTACTAAAACCAGGAAGATAAAGCACATAACACCAGTTTTAAAGTCCCTCCATTAGTTTATAAATCACTGAAAGGTTTAGCACCACCATACATTAAAGATCTGCTGCTGTTGTAACAACCTTCCAGAACTCTCAGGTCTTCTGGTTCTGGTCTGCTCTGCATCCCCAGAACCAGAACCAAACGAGGAGAAGCAACATTCAGCGTCTATGCACCACAAATCTGGAACAAACTTCCAGAAAACTGTAAAATAGCTGAAACACTGACTTCCTTTAAATCTCAACTAAAAACCCACTTGTTTAGAGTTGTATTTCAAACATAATCAATTGCAGGTTTGTTGACGGAATCTGACTTGATGTTGTGTGGGTTAGGGTTAGGGTTAGGGTTTTGTGTTTGATTTGATGTAAAGCACTTTGAAATGCCTTGCTGCTGAGATGTGCTATACAAATAAAATTTGATTGATTGATTGATTGACTCTTCCCTCATTTGGGAATAAGATCCTGAGATACTTGAACTCCTCCACTTGGGCACTTGGGGCAGGATCCACCCCCCCACCCCTCCCCAGATTTGGAGAAGGCACTCTACCCTTTTCCGGCTCAAGACCATGGCCTCGGAATTAGAGGCACTGATCGCCATCCCAGCCGCTTCACACTCGGCTGCAAACTGCTCCAGCAAGAGCTGCCGATCACGTCCTGATGAAGCCAATAGGACCACATCATCCACAAAAAGCAGAGATGCGATCCTAAGGACACCAAAACGGATCCCCTCAACACCTTGGCTGCATCTAGAAATTCTGTCCATAAAAGTAATGAACAGAATTGGTGACAAAGGGCAGCCCTGGTGCAGTCCAACCCTCACCAGAAACGAGCCCGACTTACTGCCGGCAATGCAGGCCAGACTCTGACACCGGTCATACCCCTGTATGACCGGTGTCATACAGGGGTATGACACCCCTGTATGACAGGGGTGTCATACAGGGGTGTCAGAGTACCCGTATCAAAGTACCCCTTTGATACGGGTACTGGGCCCCATATCAAAGGGCCCAGTACCCCATACTCCCGGAGAACCCCCCACAGGGCTCCCCAAGGGACACAGTTGAACGCCTTCTCCAAGTCCACAAAACACATGTAGACCAGTTGGGCGAACTCCCATGCACACTCCAGGACCCTGCTGAGGGTATAGAACTGGTCCAGTGTTCCACGACCAGGACAAAAACCACACTGCTCTCCCTGAATCCGAGGTTCGACTATCCGATGGACCCTCCTCTCCTGAATAGACCTTGCCAGGGAGGCTTAAGAGTGTGACCCCCCTGTCACACTGAGCACACCTTCCAGTCCCCCTTTTTGAACAGGGGGACCACCACCCCAGTCTGCCTATCCAAGGGAACTGCCCCCAATGTCCATGCAATATTGCAGATCCGCGTCAGCCAACACAACTCTATAACATCCAGAGCCTTAAGGAACTCCAGGCAGATCTCATCCAAGGAGCTTTTTACCACCTCAGTGACCTCATCCCTAGAGATTGGAGAGCCCAACCCAGAGTCCCCAGACTCAGCTTCCTCAATGGAAGGCGTGTTGATTGGATTGAGGAGGTCTTCGAAGTATTCTGCCCACCTGGCCACAATGCCTCGAGTTGAGGTCAGCAGCACACCATCCCCACTATAGATAGTGTTGGTGCTGTCCTGCTTTCCCCTCCTGAGACGCCGGATGTTGGACCAGAATCGCCTCAAAGCCGTACGGAAGTCTTTCTCCATGGCCTTTTCAAACTCTTCCCACCCCCGAGTTTTTGCCTCAGCAACCACCGGAGCCACATGCCGCTTCGCCTGCTGGTACCAATCAGCTGCTTCCAGAGTCCCACAGGCAAAAAAGGCCCGAGAGGACTCCTTCTTCAGCCTGACAGTATCCCTCACCAAAGGTGCCCACCAACGGGTTTGAGGGCTGCTGCCACAACAGGCACCGACACAGCTCAGATTACCCGCCCCGACAATGGAGGCACGGAAAACGGTCCACTCATACTCAATGTCTCCCACCTCCCCAGGACGTGTTCGAAGTTCTGCTGGAGATGGGAGTTCAAGCTCTGCCTCACAGGGGATTCTGCCAGACGTTCCCAGCATACCTTCACACCACGACTCCACAACACGACTCCACAACTTTGTGGAGTGGTCTGAGCAGAATCACCTGAGGCTCAACATTAGTAAGACCAGAGAGATGGTGATTGACTTCAGAAGGAAGAAGACACCTTCACGGCCACTGAAGATCAAAGGGGAAGTGGTGGAGGAATACAAATACCTGGGAGTTGTAATCGGCAACAAACTGGACTGGGCATTTAACACTGACGCTGTGTGCAAGAAAGGGATGAGCAGACTCTATTTTCTAAGGAAGCTGAGATCCTTCAATGTGTGCAGCAAGATGTTGGAGACCTTCTACCACAGTGTTGTTGCCGGTGCCATCTTCTTTGCTGCTGTGTGTTGGGGAAGCTGCATCAGAGCCAGCGACTCTATTAGACTGGACAGAATCATCAGGAAAGCTGGCTTTGTACTGGGACTAAGGCTGGAGTCTAAGGTGGACTAAGGTGGAGCCTTGGAAACTGGTGGAGAGGAGGACACTGAAGAAGGTTCTGTCTATCATGGACAATAAACAGCACCCTCTCCACCACATAGTGGACAGACAGCAGAGCACCTTCTCACATAGACTGCTGCAGCTCCACTGTCGTAGGGACAGATACAGGAAATCCTTCCTGCCACATGAAATCTCAATGTACAATAAAAGCTAAATCATTGTTCTGCACTAATCAGCCCAATTTTGCACAACTGCACTGTGGCACACTTGCTGTACATATATTTACATATACATATAATGTATATGTAAATTTGAATCTCTGCAAGGACTGCTCTTAAGTTGCATTTTATATTTTACAGCACTTTACAATTTTACAATTTATAACATTTTATATTTATATTTTATTTTATCTACAACTACTACTCTGTGGTAGTTGTTACTGTGTCTTGTCTCTATGCTGCAACTGCGAAGTAATTTCCCTGCTGGGATGAATAAAGTACTTCTAATCTATTCTATTCTAGGACCTGTCTGCTTTGGGTGACTCTACCAGGGGCATGAAGCCCCAGACAGCAGAGCTCCTAGGATCATTGGGGCACTCAAACCCCTCCACCACGATAAGGTGGCAGCCCAAGGAAAGGATCAGGGTTTCCTGAGTGTATTATAGGCATGGCAGGTTGCCAGGCTTTACTTTAAATAGGTTTTTTATACACCCAGTAACAGTGATGGCAAAAACAGGTTTATACTTTCTGCAATGACATGGGCTTGAGGCCGGGCAAGCCCTGTCCCACCCGTGTCTGTGTGGTCATGCAACTCTGAAGTTTACTTGGTGCAGATGACGCATGCCACCTTTCATTCAAACTGGGCAATTTGGAAGGTGCTCTAACTGGAGGTTCCAGAAGGAATTGCATGATTCTTATTAAGAATGAAATGACTTGTAAGCCATTCTAATGTTGGTGCATTACAATAACATCTCTATAAAGGAGTGGTCTCTTCTTTCATGCTCCATCTTCCTGTCGATGTCGTGTTACATCCAAGGGTTTTGCTGCACAGGAAAAATCACAACTGTGGCAATAAACGGAATGCTTTTTCTCGCCAGCAATAAATGGTGCAGCTGGCAGCCAACATTGTGCTGCACTGCTTAGTAAACCAGCAACAGTTTCCTTTAATCCCCAAATTCTGCACTCTAACAGAAAGGCTTACAGACATTTATAAGCATCACTTAGGAATCGACACCATCAGTAAAAAAAAATTACAAGTGGACTTTGTTACAGGTACAAAGTCTGCCGCCTTTTCTCTGCTGTCATTTGACCAGAGCAGGCTGTATAGTTCAGATACAGGTGGTTGGCCCATGGAAGGGGGGACCCTCCCATGGGCCCACTCATGAACCCCACTGAACCTCAGTGAAGCCATTCAATGAAGCCATGATGTTCAGATATCACTGCTATTCATGAATGGACAGTAAATTTTTAAGTTGGTCAGTTTTTGTTTGCAATACAGGTCTAATGACTCCTGAGTCTGATCTGAATTCTTCAAGCTGTCAACATAAACCCAGACTAGCAGGCCATGCGCTCACATGGTTTCAGGACTTTTGTTTTTGCACTCAGCCTGCAAGGTCCACAGGACCCATCGAGCCGAGCTCCTGTAAAACCCCACTTGGTGTTTTGTCATATGTGTGGTTTACAACAGCAGAGGGGAGTGACGGTTTTGAGTTCATAAATTCAGAGGAAGAGAAATCAACGACTGACGAGCTGCAACGTCTCTTTTTTTTCCTTCCATCTCATCTGGAGAAAAAATCCCCCAGAAACCATCGGTGGGATGTTCGCCTGTTGCATCCGACCAAAGCTGTGGAGGGGGAGTTCAGTGTTTTGGTCCAACAATGCATATTTCCTAGCTGCCTCGGTCAGTTGTTCTTCAATACTATTCATCCTGCTCTATAGCTGAAAAAACAGCTTCTAGATGATGAGTAGTTGGGAATATTTTTCACATACACATCTAAGACATAAGGTTGAGAACAAAATGACACAAATTTCATCACACATCTACAACAAAGAGAGACTATTTCAGCACATGGGCCGACCATGCTGGACTTTCTGGTGCCGACATCGACTGTAGATTCACTCTGATTGAATCAAGCAGGTGCCTCCGTTTAATCATTCAGCACTACAAATTTGGCACATTCAATCAATTGTCACATTTGTTTATGTTGTTACACAGACTGTAGATTCCACTGCAGATGACTATGAAATACTGTTTTTCATGGAAGCAGAGAAAGTAACAAGTGTAAGCAGCAGCCCTGATATTAGTGATGGGTCTCTACATTGGAACAACAATAAATTATTTAAACAATTAGCATTTTCAGATGGAAGTTATGAACAAACCTCACAAGACATATGGTCTTATGACTACAAATTGAATTAGACATTAGAATTAGAGTAGTTGACTATTAGAATAGTTGACTACTTCAATAAAAAATAAAATACAATTTGCTTTGCTTGTTGAAGTATAATTTGATTTGACAATCGAATCAGAGACTCTGAAGCTGAAAACTTGAATTTGTGATGAAACATCTAACACCACTTTCTGTATCTTAAACTGTAGGATAAGTGGGGCCCTTCTCCCTCCCCCTACCCACTGCATGACCTTGCACAACAATGAGCTTAAGGCAACAGCTCCGCACAGGTGCCCACAGCTAACTAAATGAGATTCAGGTATCCTAACACATCAGGCATAGTATTCTGACTGCAGACAGGGGACATAAATTATTATTTCTTTATATCACACCTGATATATTCAACTTTAGAGAACATTTTGTCTGTAAATCTGATGTGTTTGAAGTAGGAAGGATGAGGACAATGAGAATTTGATGTTTAAAAGCAAACAAATATAATCCATGGAGACACTACTACTACTGCAGAGGTTATGAGAAGAAACATGTTTAAAGAATGGGCAACATATCAGAAAAGCATGACATGTTCCTGGACTGAGATGCAGAGAGATTATCTTTTTCTCATTAAACTCTTAATGCTTCAAGACTGTAATGATCACATTCCAGTTGTAATGAATCATGTGCTTCACAAGGAAGAACTTTGTCTTTAAACTTTCAACAGAAATCAAAGCTTACTGAGTTTTGTCTGACTTGGGTTTCCTTCCTGCAGCTACCCGGCCTCTGGTCTCCCCCCACGCTCCTCCTCACATTAATCACAGTGATCTGGAGGAAGGCTGGGCGGAGCCGTTGGCTGATTCATTTGCTGGTGATGCTTGGTGCCTGAGTGCAGCAGATCAGACTTTGATCCAGCGCTGTTAGAGCCTGTTCCTCTTTTCCCTCATTTTAATTACAGACTCATAATGGAGTCTGTACACTTGGCTGAAACACATCAGACGCTCATAGGCAAAGAAAAATTTGCCCCCTCTCCTATTCCCCTGTGACCTCCACCCAAAGGTCTTCTTTGGAACTTTGAAACTGAAGGCTTCCAGCTGGATGGATGACTGAGAACCAGACCAGGTCTGATTCTCATCTTGGTTTGTTCTAATCTTTTCAGAAAGATCTGGCATTCATATTTCTTGAGCGAATTATGAAGTTTATTTTACATTTGGCCAACAATGGTCCCAAAGAAACCTTACCACAGGACTGGTAGTTCTGGCAGTGGCTTCAGTGAAACCCTAACCCCTAACCCTCTTGGAGGCTAGTTTAGGAGACACAAATTGGAGATAAAGTGGCACAAAATGATCCTCTGTTTTCTGCATTGCTTTTAGATATCTGAAAGATGTGGCATGCATCTAGTCGGAAGTTTCAGTGCTTGTCCTGCTCCAAGATGGATATCCAACCCAGCCTAAAGTCCTCTTTAACCTCTCAGGTTTTCTTCCAGGATTGTTCTGGATTTAGCTCCATCCATCTTCCCATCCGCTCTGACCAGCTTCCCTGTTTCTGATATAGAACAGCATCTCCACAGCATGATGCTGCCTCCACCAAAACATATTGTACATCTAGGCCGTGAAGGTCAAAAAGATGAATTCTCCCCTTACCCACCTTGTCAGCTGTAAGACAACAGAAACATGACTAAAAAGAAATTTTGAAAATGTAACACAACATTTTTTGTTGAATATTTTCTAGTCATGGTAATAAAATGGCTTCACCAAAAAAATCTATTCTCTTCTAGGTTCTAAAATTATTTAAGAAATACAGATTTATTATAGGGTAAGTAAGTGGAGCGCCACTCATGGGGTCACATCAAGTGTCAAAGACATAACATGGTTCAAAACCAGATTCTTAAAAATGTAATTTCAGAGCCTTTGAGAGAATACCTCATTTTTTCCAGTTTAATGAACAAAAGGGCATCTTTTATGAGAAGGTAAGGATAGGAGAGGATTCTTCCAATGCATCATTATAATACGTCTAGCCAGTTGTGTGAGGCAGGCCACAAGGTCAGCATGATGGAGGGACAGTAATTGGTTTTTGGGGAGGACCTCAAATAAAGTAGTGAGTGGAGAAGGCTGTACTGTGGTGGAGGTGATTGTAGAAAGTGAGCCAAAAACAGATTGGAATAGAGAGGGACAGGTCCAGAACACATGGCTGACAGTGACCCAGGCCACACGTCACACAAGGTGAATCCACATCAGGAAAGATTTGAACCAGTTTACTTTGGACCTGTGAACTCAACCAGTGACTTTACACTGAATTCTGTTGGGCACAAATTGATGAGTGAATGTGTTTTAGAATAATTTGACACATTTCATCATCCATCTCTATGACATAATGACAGATTCAACAAATATGTAAAACAATATTTTTTATGAAAGTTACATACGACAGCAGCAGTCTGATTAGTCAGGGAACAGTGTTGGCCCTTTCTTCTTTCCAATGTTACTTCTGTTCTGCTCAGCTCTCTGAAAGTCCCAACATTTCAATCAAATTGAAATTTGAACTTTGACTTTACCATTACAACACTTTACTTTGCTTGATTAGGACAATATTTAGCTGTTAAGACAGCTGGCCTTACATTGGACTCTAGAATGATAGAAATATATTCTTTGTGAGTCCAGAAAAACTGTGCTGGAAGGCGTAAAACTCCGGTTTTTACAGAGTGACGGTTTTCATACGCAGTGATGAGTGGTCAGTCAAATAGATTTAACTAAAAGCATCTGCCTGCTGCTTCCCCTGTCAACTCTATGAAAACAACAAGGTTGTTCTTTTTTCCTCACAAAGCTTTTTCATTTCAGTTTGTTGTTTTCATTAAGCAGAGGTCATATTAAAGTTATGTTGGTGGCTCTTTTTCATTATGTCTTGATAGGTGAAACACTAATGTCTTATTGAGTCAGTATATCGTGGTAAAAGTAACTTTAAAAGCTAATGTTTATTAGTTTTGAATTTCATTTCATCAAATCTGCAGGTAAAAGGATCTGAAACATTTACTGCTAGGTTTCTACATTTTGTTCTGCTAGGTGTTTGTTCCTTCAGGGACCTTCCTCAGCAAGCTTTACCTCCACTTGTAAAGGTAAAGCTTGTACATAATGAGGGAGTGAAATGGCATATGAGTGTTTACTTAATTATACCAGAAAATGATAGGGCTTAGAATTTGCCGTATCAGAATGTGTAATCGCTCTGCTCTGACATTCCATGTATGTTATTATTTATAAGTCAGTGGTTAACATTTTCACTGGCCACAAGAGGGAGACAAGGCTCTTCTCAACTGGAGAAGCTGTGTCACAGTGGGCTCTAAATCAGAGAGACACACTGACACCAAACAGCTACAACAACAGCAAGCATTTTGATTCATGGGATTTTCTTGTTTCTATATGGTTGGATATGTGACATAGGGGATCATCTGTGTCTCTTTTAAATCTTAATGCTGACGTGTGTATCTTTTATTCAGACTATACAACGTAGATCAGTGGTCCCCAACTCTGGTCCTCTGGGCCCATTGTCCTACATGTTTGAAATGTCTCCCTACTCCAGTACAGCTGACTCAAATGATTACATTACCTCATTTGCTGCCTCCAATTGCTCCAGAAGCCTGTTAGTCACCCATTAATTTAATTCAGGTGTGCAGCTGCAGGGAAACACTTAACACATACAGGACAGTGGGCCCTGAGGACATCTGGCGTAGATGTTTCTACATTTTTCCGGACAGACTCAGACTGGTTCCAGTTAATAATGTAACAGTCAACATTTTATTTTCACTGCATTAGGAATGACTTTTGTTTCCTATTTAAATGAAAGCAGTTACAGGGCTGGGTACTTCCTGAGTGTTCCTAACCCAGCAGTTGGACTGGTAGTTGTGGTGATTAGGGCTTGGTTGGGTGGGGGTGAAATAAGGTTTTATGGGTGTTGGTTGGTAATGTTTTGTTGGAGGGGTTGGTTGGACCAACCATGACTTACCCCTTTGGTCCTGGCTGGTCCATGGGGTCTCTAGGTCCTAGGCTGCTGACCAGGTTGCTTTTCTGACCTGCGTTCTCCTGCAGCGGTATGATGGCCATTCTGCAGTAGCTTCTGTCTGACATCACACATTTCTCAAGGGTCTCTAATCACAGACTCTGCTCTGGTGATGAGTGCAGGATGAGCTGGCCCATAGAGGGGACTTTGTATCAAAGCCTTTGGATCTATCTTCTCCTTCCTAACAGACACAGCACCATACAAGAAAAGATGTAGGGTGTGACTTGGGGTGTGAAACGATGTACCCTGCTGGCATAGTGGGTACTGCACCTTCCTTCTACTTTGCTTGCCTTTATCCTGAACCTCGATTTCATATAGACACACACAGTGTTGAGGCTGGGGTAGTGAATGATCTGCTGTCAGCAAGCACCTTCACTCCAGCCCCAGTTTTAATATGCAAATCCGTTATAGCTACCAGCAAGTCCAGAATATTTCTGCCAGCTTAGCTGCCTGGTTGGAATGAGGCCAGGACGGGTTCTAAAGTTCCAAAGGTTTGTGTAAACTGATATTTTCTTTTAAGTTATTTTAATAACCCTTACTGAGTCTGCACTCATCGTAGCACTCGTGGCACATATGGGTGGTTTTAGGTTCCATAGTTTAGCTGGATATGGAATAGATTTCTACACAGTACAACACTGGCTCTTTTCACAGTAATATTTGTTTTAGTTTCATCAGAAAGTTTTGTATCTTCTGGAGCATTTTGGCTGTCCATATGTCATTTATCATTTTACACTATAATCTTTTATATTAATTATAGTAAAAAAAAAAAAAAAATGAATGAACTGGTTGGCACATTCAGGATTTCAACATACAGCAGCAAAAAAGCTCTCCATGTTAGAACTCCAGTAGATCTGGGAATGAAGTCACTTCATAACCTCAGAAGGCAAACATTGATACAATTCTAATCTGTATACCTGTGCATATGCTAATATATAATTATATGAGACTAAACAAAGAAAAAAAAAAAAAACAGAATCAAACCCCTGAATAAAACACAAGAGCTTCAGTTCCTCTCATACTTTAGCTGAAATCCACAGAGAAGTGTAGAAGTGAACTTCATGCCTTCAATTGTTTGGCTCCATGAACTCTGGCTGCTAACATCTCTATATGAACAATGCCCAAATATTTCAGAAAGAGAGTGAGTGTGGAGGTTTCCAGCATGTGGCAACCAGTGTTTTTTACCGCAGGGATAAATTCTGCCAGCAGTGCTCTTCTCATGTCGAGTGTCAGATCTAGCATTGCTAAAGCTGATGAAGCAGATTTAGTTTCTGTCCCTAAAGCTTCCTGAAAACTTCAGATGATCTCAATTTGTTGGTTTTTTACTGTAAGGTTCCTATAAACTTTATAACTTAATGTTATTTGTGTAATGTAAAAGTTGTTAACAGATAAAATTGGACTTTTACAGGGTTTTTTCTCTGGATTACTAACACAGTCCAAAAATACAACTGTTTGCTTTATTGGTCTCTTTAAACTGTCCTTAGTTGTGTGTGTGTGCATGTTGTCTGTCTCTGGCTTCATTCACACAGCAGAAAAATGCAACCCTAGTCTGCCTGTTTTGCTTTTATCCGACCTCTATCCAGCTTTTTCATGACGTGCCATTGATTCGAGACGTGTCATAATTCTACACCAGTGCAGTCGGGTTCTCCAGAGTTCTGCTAATGACCTCATTATTTGACTCAAGTGTGTTGAAGTAGAGATACATCTAAAAGTTGCAGGAGACCGGCCCTCCAGGACCAGGAGTGCCCAATGGAAGGGTGGATTTTTTTTCTTTTTGTCATTTCCCACAATGAATTTTCTGTAACTGTGCTTCTATATTTTCCTGTAAAGCACTTTAACTGTGCATAAATTATGCTATAGAAATCCACTGTCTCTCTGCTCTTGTTTTCCCGTGTGCCTGCTGCACTCTGCACCCTGTCGTTTAGTTTCAACCCCCTGCGCTTCCCCCCACCCTGTTACATCCTGGGAGAGACATGGTGACTTTAGATTACACTGATGCTTCGTTTTGTTCGGCCTGCTTTCTGGATGTGAGATGCTGCTTTTATTCTCTGGTTGTGTATGTGTGCGTGTGTGTGACACTGGAGCATCCTTTCAGTAACCAGAGGTACATTTTTCTGGGAAAATTTATTGCATAAGTCATGAGCTCTTAAAACAGCTGAATGTCAGCCTAAATAACAGCTCAGATGTCCTCTTCACTTCTTTGAGTAAACAGAGCGAGTGTGTGTATGTGTGTGTGCGTGTGTGTGTAGATTGCCTGGAATCTGATGGATTCAGGGAGACAGTTTGAAGGTGGGATGAGGAGATGAACGAAGGGGCAGTTTGTCTTTTCCTTCGATCCCTCCATCACCTTCCCTGCATTGGTCATATCTCCCCATCCATGTTCCCTTTCCTGCTTTCTCTCAGCTTATTGGCATGCACACAGAGTATGTCTCGCTGGCTCTGTGCTTGTGCAGACAGAGGATGTGTGGAGATGGGTAACCATGACAACAGCAGCTTGAAGTTAGACTGCTAGTGGCAGAGACGGTGCCGTGCCTGCTTTGTACAATTCTTTTTCTGTGTGGTGGAAGATTCACAGATAAGTTGTTCTCCTCATATTCCAGCCCAGATCTGTATGAATACTGTCCACGCTCCTGATCTGAGTGCTTCAGTGTGTGAACAGTTCAATAAAGAGCTAGTCATACTTGCTGTACCCTCTTGGCATCTTTTTATTTGGCAGATGAATGAAAAGGCTTCTAGATTTTCTGCATAATTTTGTCCGATTTTAGTTTATTGTCAGAAAGAAGGCCTGCTTTCCCATCTGTCAGATCTAGATGCCGGTCAGGGCAACTGCCCACATAGACCGTGTAAAAACTGACTTATTGTGAAGAATGATTCTATGCAAACACAAAAAGAGATATGTCTTTTTAAAAGATGAAGGTATATACATATCATGATTAATCACAATGCCTATCTCTGAAAGCTTGAAATATAAATGTGCACACAGTTGTTATGGTGCAGGATGGTGTCTTGAGAAAGCTGCTCTTGTTGCACTCCAGCCGGTTAAGATGCAGGCATTTTATTATTATTATTATTATTATTATTATTATTATTATTATTATTATTATTATTATTATTATTATTATTATTATTATTATTATTATTATTATTTTTGCAGCACAAAGGAGGTGTTGGATTCTCCCAGTATACCAGAGCAACCAAGGGACACTTAGTCCACTACAGATTCATACAGGTATTAGGATACAAGTCAGGATACAACTGACAAATAAAGTATATATTATTTCCTAATTCTTGGTGCCCTGCCCCTTACTGATGCCGGTCAGGGCAACTGCCCACATAGGCCGTGTAAGAACTGCCATTATGTTTCCAAAAATGAAAATTTTCTCAAACCAAACCTGTCTGAAGATTCTCAGTTTTCCATGTTTTTGTATTAGGAAGTCATTTTGTTTTAAACATTCATGTAGAAATGTCTGTCTTCATTTATTTCCTATGAATCTTGTGCAATGAGGTGACAGTCTCTAGTGCTCATCCAGCCGAGTGGCCGGTGTATAAGGTCTCAAACATGTCCTTTTTCTCATTTTTACTATAGTTGCCAAGCAACACAGGGTGAAACATTGTTATTGGTTTTTCACAGAAGAGATAAAGAATCAATCAATCAATCAAATTTTATTTGTATAGCACATTTCAGCAGCAAGGTATTTCAAAGTGCTTTACATCATATCAGACACAGAAACACAATGCAACATAGAATCAATAATCAAAACACGACAATGAGTCAAGTTCCATCAGTAAATTTGTAGTTGATTACGTTTTAAATGCAATCCTAAACAGGTTGGTTTTTAGTGGAGTTTGCATCCATAAAAGGTTTACCTGTTACACTCCTACTGTGTTTTATGGAACAAAATACTTATTGTTATTTTTATTCCCACTCACACAGTTTAAAACCATGTTTACAGCCTTTCAAAGGGCTTCTGGCACCAGGCTCCATACACCTCTTTCATGGAATGTCGAGCAGGGACTCCGCCGTCCCTCACGGATTTTTGTGCAATCAAAACACAACATTAAGTCAGATTCCATCATTAAATTTCTAATTGATCACGTTTCAAATACAACTCTAATCAAGTGGGTTTTTAGTTGAGATTTAAAGGAAGTCAGTGTTTCAGCTGTTTTACAGTTTTCTGGAAGTTTGGTTCTCCCACAGTCCATATTTATATGGATGTCATTGAACACTTTGACTAGGCCAGTCTCTGTGCTGCGGTGAGACCGGAAACCAGACTGGAAGGAGTCAAAGCGGTTGGTTATCTTTAGGAAACAATTTTAACTGTTTACACACAACTTTTTCAATAACTTTGCTGATGAATGGGAGGTCAGAGGTCAGAGGTTGGCCTGTAATTCTGCAGTAGTGATTTGTCCAGATTGTTCTTTTTTATCAGTGGTTTGATTACTGCTGTTTTCAAAGCCTGGGGGAAAACGCCTGATGAGAGCGATGAGTTACTATTTGGATCAGATCAGTAGCAACAACAGGCAGAACTTTCTTAAAGAAATGTGAGGGTAGAACATCCAGACAGCAGGAACTGGAGCTGAGTTGACTTATAATTTTCTCTAGGGTTTTATAATTAAATAGTTGAAATTGGGTCATTTTTCCTGTATTTGTTTTGTTTGGGTTCAGTGTTGGTACTGACTTTATAGTGGATGTGCAGATTAATCCTCTGATTTTTTGAATTTTCTCTGAAAAGAAACTGGAAAACTGGTTGCAGGCGGCAATAGACTGAAATTCAGGTGGTAACGTGATAGGAGGGTTTGTGAGTCTGTCAACTGTTGCAAATAAAGCTGGAGCATTGTTAATGTTTTTGTTTAGGATATCTGCAGAATGTGTGTAACTGCACTGAGCTTGTTGGCATCTAATTAGCCATCAACCAGTGCACCCTGGAGGATGATGGAACAGCTTCCTCGTGGACAATTAGCTGCTGGAACACGGTGAGCAGAACTTGATTTTCCATTTTGAGACTAAAATGTCCATTTTTAGTTTAAAAGTTCTGAATATTGTCGCGCTTTTGGTTTCCAGGGTAACGGTTGGTGTAGGTGAAGATACGCGACAAAAAATAGAAAAAACCTCTTGCATGAACTTTACTTCTTTCAGCAACAGATGAATTACAACGACAACCGAGTTGTTCTCATGTAAGAACCGTGTCGCTTCTGGTCTCTAGCTCTGGCACAGACAGCGCTTAGCAATATCCGGGCAGTGAGCAGTGAGAACCATAACAACAACAGAACATAAACATCGAGTCTCGTGATACTCTTTTTCTCTCGAACTGTGTTGCATTTAATGACCTAACTAGGCTCGGAAAACTAAAATAGAAACTACGAAACCAAGCTTAAGGTCTAATAAAGTTGAACCTTCTTTACACTATCCCTCCTTTTAGGAATACTGAGTCCCTTCAGTACAAGTTATACAGCCAAAATTGAGAAAGAAGTGGTAGTTATAAGAACGTAACTACTGAAATGTATATGCCATAAGGGCAAGAAAACATAAACCAAGTTATTTAAATTCTGCAATTCTAACATTCAACTAACTCACTAACTAAACTAGTGCCTAAATCTCTGCGGTCTTTTGACTAGACGACCACTAGATGTTTTAACAGTCTTTTCTGAAGAATTTGAATCCCCCTGTCTTTCATCTGGCCAGCATCCTGGATCCTTGGGCTGGAGGTCTTCATTCTGATCATCTGACAGCGGTAGTAGAGGAATCAGGGGAACATCCTCTTCTGCTGGTTGAAATTCTTGGTCTTGGAAATTCTTAAGCAGTCTGCTTCTTTGACGTAAAACCCAGACTGGTATCACGTCACTGTCATACGGCTTGAGCCGATCGTGGTGCATCACTGTCCTGCGCTTGGGACCTTGTATTTCATACAGCACAGGACCACAGCAAGCTGCAATAATTAACGGGCCTTTCCATAGTTTCTGAAGCTTATGGCTTAACCCTTTCTTCTTTGAATCGTCTCTGACAAACACCAGATCTCCTACACTGTAGAAGTGTTCTTTGGCCCGGAGGTCATGCACCTTTTTCTGCCATTCTTGTGCAGTGCAAAGGTGGTTTCTTGCCAGTTGCTCAGGACTTAGGGATTCAACCCAATTGACTTCTGGCCTTTCTGGTAGGTGCACAAATGGCTGATCACCATTACTGGTGCTGCTTCTGGGCTGGATGCACCTTAAGGCTAGAGGCACAACATCATCCAAGTCATCTTCAAACTTAGCCCACTGGATATGAATTTTTTGGCAGTACCTGCACCCTTTACATGGCAGATCTGACAGGTTAATCCCTGCCTGGTAACAGTCACAGTTCTCCACCTTTTCTCCTGGCATCCTTGACATGGCATCTGCATTACCATGTTGTTTGCCAGCTCGATGTTCAATCTGAAAGTCATACTGGCTTAATTCTTCAAGCCAGCGGGCTAGTTGTCCTTCAGGACTTTTGAACCTAAAAAGCCAGATGAGACTGCCATGGTCAGTTCTAAGTAGAAACTTTCTACCTAGTAGATAGTGGCGGAACTGCCGTGTGAAACGAACAACAGCAAGTAATTCACGACGAGTGACACAATACTTCTGTTGAGCTGGTGAAAGGCGGCTACTCGCATAGCTCAGAACTCGTTCCTCTCCCCACTGTACTTGTGACAAAACAGCACCAACACTGTTGTTTGAGGCATCCGTATCCAGAATGAACTTCCCTTCAGCTTGGGGATACCCCAACACTGGTGCAGTGGTCAGTTTCTCTTTGAGCCTCAAATGCAGACTGCTGCTCATCAGTCCATAGGAACACTGTCCCCTTTTTGAGAAGAGTATGGAGGGGGCTTGCCAGCTCTGCAAAATTGGGTACAAACTTCCGGTAATAGTTACACAGCCCAAGAAAAGTTTGTAGTTCCTGTAAGTTATTGGGGGAGTTCCACTGCTGTACATCCTTTATGAGGGCTGGATTTGGACTGATTCCTTTGCCACTCACAATGTGACCCAAGAAGAGAACTTCTTCCTGCAGCAGATGACATTTTGCTGGTTTTAACTTTAATCCATAGCTTTGGAACCTCTGGAAAACCTGCTCGAGCCGATCCAAACTTTGGTCTACTCCATTTCCAATGACAATGACATCATCCAGGTAGATGAGAAGAGTTTCCCACTGAAGGCCCCCGAGAACGAGCTCCATTGCTCTCTGAAACGTACTTGGAGCATTGCATAGTCCAAATGGCATTCGAGTGTATTCATAAAGGCCCCATTTGGTGATGAATGCTGTCTTTTCTCGATCTTTACTATCCACTGCAATCTGCCAATAGCCGGATTGAAGGTCGAGAGTAGAGAACATTGTGGCTCCACCCACAACATCAAGACATTCTTCAATCTGGGGTAATGGATAAGCATCCTTGATTGTTAGATTGTTCAGACAGCGATAATACGCACCATCTTACTCCTCCATCCTTTTTTCGAACTAGGACCACTGGAGAGGCCCACTCAGATGCTGATGGTGTGATTACGCCATCTGCCAGCATTTTTTTAAGATGTACTTCCTCCTCGCCTTGAAATCCAAGAGGGGTTCTTCTCACAGGTTGACGCACAGGTTTGGCAGACCCAGTGTCAATTTTGTGTGTTACAGCGGATAAGTAGCCATGGTCAGAGTCACTTTTAGCAAAGATGGATTGGTACATGAGGAGTAGCTGAATGAATCGCTGTTGCTGTTCCTCACTGAGGGTCTCACTTATGTAGCCACCAAACTTTGGAGATGCTCAGGAATGTCAGAGATTGTTGCTACCCTCCCAACCACCAGTGATGGTGCAGGCATTGAATTTGGTTTTGGTGCAAATGGGGGTAGAGGATAAACCTCAACTAGGAGTCCAAGACATACTCCTCTCTGTAGAGCCACTCTCTTGGTTGAAAAATTGCACACTCTGACTGGCACCTTTGTCTTCATGGTGACAACAACACTTCCAGAGGCTACATTATTTGCAATGTTCAGGGGTTCCAATAATGCAGTAACCCCTGGCTGTGGGTCCTCCACTTCACCCCACATGACACATTCAGATTTGGCTGGGATGATTGAGGTTCTTTCCAGAGTTACTCTAGCCACACAGTAGTCTGAGCCATCATCTCGCACAATTTTGGAGGGGACCAATTCATCTCCAATGAAAACTTTGCCTTGGGTATAGATGACAACATCATGGGCCTTCATCAGATCCAATCCAAGGAGGACAGAGTCTCTTATAGGGGCTACATGCACTTCCCAGTCTATGGATTTGGACCCAATCTGGAAGGTCACTGTGAGTCCATGTTTAGCTTTCATGCCATCTCCAACTCCTGCATTTAGTAGGTATGTATGGTGTAGGTCTGTAGGTGCAGGGTTACCATTCAGGATTCTCTGATACAGCTCTTCTGATATCACAGTTGTCTGAGCTCCAGTATCAGCTACGGCCTGCATTGGGATATCATTTATGGTCAAAAGAATTTGCAGACTCTCACCCCTCCTTTCTGTGCAGCCAACCTGTCTGCCTTGTAGTTGGGAATCTGAGGTTGTGCTTCCATTTGACTGCAGTGGGTTGTCTATATACTTGTCACTATTGTGTCTTGCAGTCACAGGACTGGGAGCCCTACTGCAGTCCTTCCTAAAATGTCCTGTCTCTCCACACTTAAAACATGGGCCAGTTGTTCCACGATTTGGACTTGGAGTTTGAGAACGCCCTCTGCTGGGCTGCATGTGTTGGTAATTAATTCAGGATGGGCTTGGATATTATCTTTGCGATTGAATTCACTCGCAAGAGTCCTGTAGATGATCCCGCTTCTGACACCAGTTGTCGCGCTTTTGGTTTCCAGGGTAACGGAGGCGCTGGTGTAGGTGAAGATACGCGACAAAAAATAGAAAAAACCTCTTGCATGAACTTTACTTCTTTCAGCAACAGATGAATTACAACGACAACCGAGTTGTTCTCATGTAAGAACCGTGTCGCTTCTGGTCTCTAGCTCTGGCACAGACAGCGCTTAGCAATATCCGGGCAGTGAGCAGTGAGAACCATAACAACAACAGAACATAAACATCGAGTCTCATGATACTCTTTTTCTCTCGAACTGCGTCGCATTTAATGACCTAACTAGGCTCGGAAAACTAAAATAAAAACTATGAAACCAAGCTTAAGGTCTAATAAAGTTGAACCTTCTTTACAATATAAAAACATGTATTGCTTTTAAGATTAAGATACTATCTAATGAAAGAAGTCCCAACAAAAGTGATGGGACATGCAACTTAACAATTTTCTGCATAACTTTTTGAGGCAATAACTGCAATCAAAACTCTCTGAGGCTTCTGCACCTTTACACAAGTATCGTGGCCTGGTCCTCAAGGCAAACTGCTTCAGTTGCTCCAGGTTTAAAGGTGCCTACACCAAAGAAAGTATTTCATCTCCTTCCACAGATGTTCAGCAGGATTTAGATCAGGGCTCAGAGAAGGCTAGTTCAGAATTGTCCAATATTTAGATCTTAGCAATTCTTGGATGTTTCTAGCTGTGTGGTTTGGGTCATTATCCTTTTGGAAGACCTAAGACCTGCGGCAGAGACCAAGCTTTCTGACCCTAGGCAGCACATTTCTCTCCAGAATGCATTGGTAGTAGGCCTGTCACAATAAATGATAAATCAATTAATCGTACGATGAATTAAAACTATTGACACCATTTTAATTGTCGGCTTTATCGTCTCTTCTGGCCTTTTTCTGTTGACACTGAATGAAAAAAGGCTCAACTCTGTTGCTCTCCACTGACCCTCCCTTCCTCATTTCCTTATTGTAATGTCCAGTTCACACTACACGATCTTAGATCTGTCGGCCCATTTTCAAAACCTGAGAGATCACACATTAGCCAACAGAAGTCCTAGGTATAACGGTTCGATCGGGTTCCATCGTGCCTGATCGTGCTGTGTGGCGTCCAACAATGGGCACAAAATAATGGAATACAAAATAATTAATGCCTGGTTTTAACTCATTTTAAAACCAGGCATTAATCAATGCTTTAGTACAATCTACCTGCAGTGCATGTGGTTCTAGTGTCAGTGTAACGTCCTGACTGAATGAAAATCATTAGAACCTATTTATGTCACGTTAATGAAGAACAGCTGAAAAGTTACTGGGTTCATCAACTGCGTAGAAATTCCTAACTCCTCCCCTCATCATTTCTATATTCTTTACACCAAATGTTTTATAAACATTAATGTTGTTTCCATATATTATCTCCAATGTCTGCTGGACTTCCAGTTGTGCTGTGTCAGCTGTTTGGGATTCCCCTCTGTTATTTCCTGTCAGAAAGAATCCGTGCTTTCTGATTGGCTACCTGTCACATTCAACAGGCTGCGTTAAGCTCCCAGTCGGGGAAAACCCCTGATTTAGATGGAGCGGCCACTAACACACCACAAACTACAGGATGATCTGTTATGAAATCACAAGAGAATCTTAGAACGATTAAAGTTCTCAGGTTGTCATAAGGGGAAAATGTAGGTGTGAACTAACATGTAGTGTGAACTATTGCATCAGGTAGTCGATGTTCCATCTTCTCTATTTAAATCTAATGATTATTGAATGGCAATATGGTTTACAGACTTCATAATCTGCACTCTTTGGGTTAAATCCAGTATTTATTTACACTCTGGTGTTTTTATTCAAGTACATTTTTGTTAATAGAGACTGAGAATCCATTTTATTTTTGTTTTTGGTTGTTTTGTTTATTTTATCAGTTCCAGTGTTAAATGTTCTTTTGAAAATAAAGTATATCTATCTTTGGCAGGAAATCCCATGCATTATTATGTCTCATAAATTTAATCAATCAATCAATCAATCAATCAATCAATCAATCAATCAATCAATCAATCAATCAATCAATCAATCAATCAATCAATCAATCAATCAATCAATCAATCAATCAATCACTTTATTTTGGTAAATTGTCCACATTAAACACAAGAAACAACAAAAGAAAAAAAAGAAAAGAACAATAGACAAACCCACAGTTTACCAAAAAAGGAATAGGCCGAAGCAAAGCTTATTCTTGCCTACCCTATTTTTTTACTTTACAACCTACCAGGATTTCTTCAAATTCAGATTCAAGTTCATAGTACATATATAGATCTACATAACAGCGTAAGATTTTATCATTTTACATTTTAAAGCTCTTTTAAAGTTCACCAAGAAAGGACATAACTTAAATTCATCATTCAATTCATTCCACAGTTTCACACCAATAACTGAAACACATCTAGACTTTATCTGACTTTTCTCTTTTGCACATTCAAATATAAACAAACCTCGCAAATTATATTTATTTTCTCTTAACTTAAATAATTTCTGAATACCAGAAGGAAGACTTTTATTCAATGCTTTATACATTATTTCCAGTATTTTTGTATAAACAATATCTTTAAATTTTAATATTTTACTTTGAATAAAGAGTTTATCAGTTGGTTCACGGTATCCCACCTTATTTATAACCCTTATAGCTTTTTTTTGCAACTTAACTAATATATCAATAGTTGTTTTACTTGCATTTCCCCAGATTTCTGAGCAATAAGACAAATAAGGCATAACCAAAGAGGAATATATAACATGCAAGCCTTTAACATTTATTAAGTCTTTTATTTTAAACAGTATTCCAATAGTTTTTGCAACTTTATTTCTAATATATCCTATGTGAGGCTTCCAACTAAGTTTATTATCTATGATAATCCCTAAAAATTTTGTCTCATAAACTCTTTCGATTTCAACTCCATTTATGCATAACTTTACATTATTATAGTTCCGATTACCAGAGAAAACCATGAATTTAGTTTTTCCTTCATTTAACGATAACTTATTGTAATCAAACCATGTTTTCAACTCAGCTAACTCTTTTTCTACTGTTTTTATTATTTCATCCATATTTTTTCCTGAAAAAATTCAATTTGTATCGTCTGTAAACATTATAAACTTTAACAGACTGGATACTGCAAAAATATCGTTTAAATAAAGTATAAATAATTTAGGTCCTAGGACTGAGCCTTGAGGAAGACCACATTTTACCATGTCTGTCTGTGACTTAGTGTTGTTAATTTGTACATATTGTAATCTATTAACCACTGATATGCAACTCCCCGTAAGCCATACAGTTCACATTTACCCAATAGTCTTGCGTGGTCAATAGTATCAAAAGCCTTGCATAGGTCAATAAACACACCTACGGTATTAAGCTTCTGATCAACTGCTGCTGCAATGACCTCCACAAACTCCATCACAGCTAAAGTTGTGGAGCAGTTGTACCTGAAGCCGTACTGCTGCTCGTTCAATATATTATTTTTATTGAGAAAGGAGTCCAGTCTTTTCATAAATAATTTTTGAAAATTGTGGTAGCAATGATATCGGCCTGTAATTTGTTAATATTTGCTTGTCTCCACTTTTATGAACTGGAAAAACCTTTGCTATCTTCATTTTGTCAGGAAAGGTTCCAGTTAAGAATGATCTATTACAAATATAGCTGAGAGGTTTAATAATACTATAAATTACCTCTTTCACAACAGCCATGTCAATATCATTACAATCTTTGGATTTCTTATTTTTAAATTTTTTAACTACATCTATTACCTCACTTTCACTCTCTATTCCCAGGAACATTGTATTAATATTATTAAATTTATAATTATGTTTTTCATCTCTACCCTTTGGCAATTTGTTTACTAAATTAGGACCGATATTAACAAAGTACTTATTAAAGACTTCAACAATATCCTCCTTTTTTTCCACTATTGTGTTGTTGTGTTTAATACTTATTGAGAAATCTCTATCTTTATTGTTTTTAATAATACTATTAATTGTATTCCATGTACCCTTAATATCATTGCAGTATTTTTGCAGCAACCTATCATAACAATCCTGCTTATGCTTTCTCAGCACTGATGTTAACTTATTTTTATATACTTTATATTTTCCTTCTTTTTCATTAGTTGGGCACATAATGAAATCCTTCTATAACTTGCTTTTCTTTTTACATGCCTTCTCCAAACTCTTTGTCATCCAGGGAGTCAATCTATTTTTGGATGTTTGTTTATATTCTTTAAGGGGACAATAATGATTGTAAATTTTCATAAATATTTCCAAGAACATATTATATGACTCATTAACATCATCAACATAAAGATTTTGCCAGTTATAATTTATAAAATTCTACTTTCATTTCTTCCACAGCTTCAGGTGATTTTACTCTAACTAAATTAATAATTTGCTTTGTCATATTTAAATTGAACTGATTACTAATATCAAGCATAGTGAACACAGGCAAATGATCAGTTATGTCAGTGACTAACAATCCACTTTTTGTTTTCACATTAAATTTATGATTGATTATTATGTCATTTCCATTAAATCAGTGTACAAAGGTCTTCAAACAATATTATTGTTTATCCCAATCATTTTTGAGACAATTAATCACTCAGCAAAATTTGTTATCGCAACAGGCCTAATTGATAGTTCTGAGATTTCATCGTATCTTGCACAGATTGAAGAAACTTTTGGTCAGATGCAGCAAAGCAAGCAGCCCAAAGCACAGCCAAGCCACCATGCTTCAAATTTGGGACCTGGCTCTTCTCTTGCCTTCCCTCATTTTTCAGTCTGTGAACATAGAGCTGATGTGTCTTGCCAAAGAGCTTCAGTTTTGTCTCATCTGTACAGACATCATTATCCCAGAAGCCTTGTGCCTTGTCATTACACACTGTGACAAATTTCAGTCTGGCTTTTTATTAGGATTTGCTTGCAGTGGTGGGCTTTGTGGTAGACTCTCATTAAGTCATATTTGGCAGAAACAACAGCTGGTGCTACTTGACACTGATCAAATCAAAATCAAATCAAAATTTATTTGTGTAGCACATTTCAGCAGCAAGTCATTTCAAAGTGCTTTACATCAAATCAAACACAAAAACACAATGCAACATGGAATCAACAACAAAAACAACATCAAGTCAGATTCCGTCAATAAATTTCTAATTGATTACGTTTCAAATAAAACTCTAAACAAGTGGGTTTTTAGTTGAGATTTAAAGGAAGTCAGTGTTTCAGCGGTTTTACAGTTTCCTGGAAGTTTGTTCCAGATTTTTGGTGCATAGATGCTGAAAGCTGCTTCTCCTCGTTTGGTTCTGGTTCTGGGAATGCAGAGCAGCACCAGAACCAGAACCTGAGAGTTCTGGAAGGTTGATACAACAGCAGCAAATCTTTAATGTATTGTGGTGCTAAACCATTCAGTGATTTATAAACTAACAACAGTATTTTAAAGTCTATTCTTTGAGCTACAGGGAGCCAGTGGAGGGACTTTAAAACTGGTGTTATGTGCTCTATCTTCCTGGTTTTAGTGAGAACTCCAGCAGCAGCATTCTGGATCAGCTGCAGCTGTATGATTGATTTGTTGGACAGACCTGTGAAGACGCTGTTGCAATAATCAATACGACTGAAGATAAACGCATGGATGAGTTTGTCTAGATCTGGCTGAGACATTAGTCCTTTAATCCTGGAAATGTTCTTCAGGTGATAGAAGGGCGACTTTGTAACTGTCTTTATGTGGCTCTCAAGGTTCAGGTCAGAATCCATCACTACTCCCAGGTTGCGGGCTGATCGCTGGTTTTCAGTTGTAATAACTGAAGCTGTGCACTGACTCTAGATCTATAACTCTAGATCTATAACTCTAGATCTATGACTCTAGATCGTTCCTCTTTAGGTCCAAAAATAATAACTTCAGTTTTGTTTTTGTTCAGCTGGAGGAAGTTTTGGCAGATCCACACATTTATCTGTTCTAAGCATCTGTTCAGTGATTGGATGGGGTCAAAGGTCACCTGGTGACATCATAATGTAACGCTGTGTGTCATCTGCATAGTTATGGTAGCTAATATTATTTCCTGTTATAACCTGAGCCAGTGGGAGCATAGATATTGAATAAGAGCGGTCCTAGGACTGAACCTTGGGGTACCCCACATGTGACCTTTGACCTCTTTGATGAGAAGTTTCCACTGATGTACCTTAACCTTGAAGCTCACCTTTAGTTTCTTTGGAGGTTCTTTTGTTTCTTACCCTGCTTGTGGAGGGCATCGATACCATTCTGAAATGGTATGAAATAAATTCAGTGTTTCAGCAGTTTTGCAGTTTCAGGGTTTCCCCCAGAAAACTTGTTAAGCCTGGTGGTCGGGGCACCCAGGCAGCCCACTGTGTTTCTGTATTAAAAGATGTTGAGTTTACAAAAAATGTAAAAATATTACTGGGTAATTATGTTACTGGAAGACATTACTGACAAATCATAAAAACCCACAACTGGTGTCTTAAACACAACAAATCAAAAAATGCAATTAAAATAAGTATCAATTATTTGCACTTTTATTAAATCCAAATGAAGTCATCAGTTAGTGGATCTTAAAACACAATGTAATGCTGATCACATTTAGAGCCAGCCCAAGGCATACATGAACTAAGCTGCTGCTTAAGGCTCTCAGACTTTCAGGGCCCCATCAATGGTAACGTTTTAACACAAACCACAGATATAGAAATGTAACGTGCTTATTATGCATATAAATGCTGTTAAATTTGATTTCATGGTTTCAGCATAGATACATTAAAGCATAAAATAAGCCTGCTAGGCTTATATTACACTGGGGTAAACCCTGAGGTTACTTGAAGTTTGTTCCTGATTAGAGGAACATGAAAACTGAATCCTGCTTTGTTGGTATGTTTGGTTCTGGTTCTGGATGCAGAACCTGAGAGGTCTGGAAGGTTGATACCTTCCAACAGCAGATCTTTAATGTATTGTGGTGATAAGCCGTTCACTGGTTTATAGACTAACAGTATTTTAAAGTCTCTTCTCTCAGTGAAGGACTATAGAACTGGGTGATGTTCTCCATCTTCCTGGTTTTAGTCAGATCTTTCTGGATCGGCTGCAGCAGGAGGATTGATTTTTAGGCAGATCTGTGAAGATACTGTGGCAATGTGATTAAAAATAAATGCATGGTTGAGTTTCTATAGATCTTGTAGATAATCTTGTGCGCATGTGTCAAACTCAAGGCCCGTGGGCCAAATCTGGCCCGCCATAGCTTTTATTGTGGCCCTCTAGGCTCTAAAGGGACACACAGTTAAGATAACTGTGCTCAAATATTATTTTATCAATCGAATCAAAGCACTTTTTTTCCCCATTGTCTGCCAAATTACACCAGTAAGTCCCTCCTGTTTCTTTCAAATTATTGCGTAAATTAACACAAAATCAACAAATTCTTGCAGTTTTTCACACTATTGCATAATTGCAAATTTGATGCAGATTTTTGGTAAAAAATGTTGAAAAACATTGGATCTAAGTGATCTTGCTCCCACCTGCAGGTATTTCAAACTTCTACTAATCAGCTGCTTTAGCCTTTGTTGATGAGAAGTTATTATTCTTAATGACACTGAGAGTAATAAGCACAAATATTCCTAAATTAGTACCACAAACACTTTGATTTGTATTGTAAAAAACCACAAAAACAATCGCGAAATCCTGGCGGGACTGAAAAGATTTACAATCTAATTCAATTTTAAGAATTTATTTATATATTAAGAGTTTTGTTAGCAGGTTTTATCAATATATTCTGGCACCATCAGCACTTTATGAACACTGATGATCTTAATTTGGCCCAAAATGAAAATGAGTTTGACACCCCTGATCTAGTGTGTCTTAGTACATGGTTTCCATTTAGAGACAGTGCTGCCCCACTGTGGCCAGTGCATGAATAAAGCTTAGGAAATGTTATCCGTTGTATTTTCTTCAGTTGGCTATCTTCACATCCTTGTTGGGTATTTTTTTCTCCTGTGTCCCGGCTCTACGTTGACACGTCTGTCTGATAGTAGTGGAACAGAAGCGCGCAGGCAGCCCAGGAGAGGCAAAGCGAGGGAGGGAAGGCTGTTAAGCAGCACTCACACAAGAAGCGTTGATGTCTGAGCAAAGCCAGTGGACAGAGACAGCCGTCCTCCTGCCTGCCTGCCTCCTTAACCACATGCACTACTCCTGTGGTGAGTCAAGTCAACCAGCTGTGGACTTTATTGGCATTGTGTGTTTTTAGCTGTGAGTCTGGGCAAACACTGACACTGTGAATTCTCTCATGGTGGCATATGCTGAGAGCTTCATCGCTGGCAGGTAGAATATGAGGAAGGAAGGAGCCGAGCTGCTGCCTCGGCTTTCTGTCAGGAAAAAACAAGGTGAATCAAAGAGCTGCTCCAGCGAAGCTCAGAGCTGTTTGTGTTCGCTTTCATTTAAAGGTGTCATTTCCTAAATGCACGTTAAAAAATGACCTCTGCTGCTCTTGCTGTGCCTGGCTTCCAGTGTGTGGACAGAATCTTTATTTAGAGCCAGTTGTTCATCATAAAGCAAATAACTGATACTAGCTTTATTTTCCTCTGAGATTAATGCTCTAAGCCATTTTCATAGAACATTGAAAATTGTTTATATAATAAATTTTTATATGCAAAAATTTAAATTACAATGCTATTATGTTTATTTTTAGTAAAGGGACATCAATATTTAGTACTTATTTTGAAATGTTCATTTTATTCAAAGTTGCTAGTTCTAACAGAAAGTCTGCAGCATAGATTTGGTTTTTTGCTTTACATCTCAGAATCATTAGAAAAAAACACGAGTAAATATCTGAATCAGCAGATTAGACCTGAAAGAAAACTAAGAAAAATATTAGCCAAGAAGAAGCTTGATCACTGCATCACCAAAACCAACAACACTACCATTTGGATTAAATAGTGGTAAAATGTCATCTTACTCAGCTATTTACAGGTACAATATTAGGCATAATATTATGACCACCTGCCCAGTATGTTGAGCAGGTGGTCAACATACTACTGGGCCAAATGCTCATGCAGTGTGTGTTATAGTATGTCTCCAAGATGTTGGCATCCAATCCTTTAAGTCCTGCAGGGAGCAACATGGATTGGACCTGTTTGCCCTGCACATCCCACAAATGCTCAGTGAGATTTATTCACTGCCCCTTTATAACAGAGGACAGCTCAGTTAGAGCAAACAAAAAAGCAAGGCTCGCACGGTTTGGACATACAAAGAAGGAACAGAAGGCATGTAGGGAAAAATATGTTAAATCTGTAGTTGCCAGGCATCTGGTGCATAGGAAGACCAAAAAGAAGGTTCCTAAATGTAGTGAAGAAAGACATGCAGACGATTGGTGTGATGGGAGGTGGCTCAAGGTATTCAGATGGCAGGTAGGTAGTCTGCAATAGAGTCCACTGAAGGGAGAAGCTTAAAGCGGAAGGTCTCTCTGCCTCTGTTTGACTGCACTGACTGCCCGGCTCTGAGGACAGCTTCATTTAGTGTACGGCTCAGTTTAGTGATGCAGGAAAAAGCAGACTGCTTGTGTGGCCTCTTTATGTCACTGCTCATCTGTGCACACAGTACAACCTAGCAACAGTGTTGAACATGAGCATCCAGTATAGGATGTGCCTCACTCTTTCCCAGCTGTTCCAACAGGGTCATCATGAAGTAGAGTCAGACTGTCATGACCCTCAGCTGCCTGTGCTGAGGTTTTGTCTTGTGATGGTATCTACAGTGGAGCTCTGGAAGTTAGCGGACACAACCACCAGCAGATATCTGAAATCTGCAAATACTTGAGACTCCGTCTAAATCTGTTGATACATTTCTATTCTAATAGTTAAAACACCAAATGTGCCTTAATACCCATTAATAATAATTAAGCTAAAGATTTCATAAATCATACGATACGGTCTTTATGGACTCCCCACTCACAAGGCTCTGACCAGTGGATATTGTCTTGGCACTCACTACAGAAGCTAACATCTTCCTTGTCTCAACCCGCATCAAACAAAATTAATGGCATTCCTGGATTGGCTGCTTTGTAACCAGCAGCAATGAATGTGTCAGGTTGTGTTGCTCCAATAGGTAGTTTTCTGAACTACATTTTCTTTCAACTATTCTACAAACTAAATTATGGAATATTTAAATTTTCCACCAATGATTTGGAGTCATGTTTCAAAAAAATGTATGAATAGGTGAGGATCATTTTAGTGTCGCTGGTATCTCTCCATATTAGTTCATTTCTTTGTCCTGAGTTTCTTTTTGTATTTTGTTCTGTGCATTTGGGTTTGGACTGTTGTGTTGGTATTAGTCCTTAGCTTTGGTTTGTGGTTTGGATTCTCTGTGTGTCCTTTCAGTTTCTCCTGAGTCCATTGTTCATCTTTCCCTCAGTTTATGTTCTGCATTGTATTGATCAAACTCAGCTGGTGTTCTTATGACAGATCAGGTCTGTAATAAGTAGCTGGATGCTACTGTTGCTCCTGCCCTGGTTCTTGTGTTCTGAAAGTCCTTCATGTAACTCTATCTCCATCATGCATTTCCCATTTACATTTGGGTCCTCAACAGGTTCCAAATCTAACAGATTCATCAGTGTTTCTGTATAAAGCTGAACTTCAGTCCTGTGTTTAAGAAAAGCCTTAGTTCTTTCTGAAATGGTTTCAATCACAGAGACAAACATGACCTGTTTAAAACAAAAGTCTGTAAAATTTCTAGCAATACATTTAGCATATGGGACACTGACTTCATAAGGAGGAGACTTCATTTCATTTATTTTGAAGGGTTTTTCTCGCCCTTCCTCAGAACAGATTAAATTAAAACAAAAATTAGTCAGCTGTGTTACGAGACAGAGCAGACATTACTGCATAGAGCAGACCAAGCCACTATGGTCACTATGGCTCTATGCTTGAGGGTGGAAGATTTTAGTGGCTGAAAGACGGGGAGAGAGCGACCTGAAACTAAAGCTGAGAGATTGTAGAGAATAAGGTCAGTTGAGGGGAAGATTAAAGACTGAAACAATATGAGAAGAAAATTCAGACTACTGGAAAGAAGGAGAAGAATAGTCTGTTCTGTGGCTTTTCTGAAAGGTTATCAGTCTGAATAGATGGAGAATGGAGCTGAATGGCAGCTCTGCTCCACGGTTCTAAACACTGGGCATCTTTTAAGTGGCATTTAAAGCAAAATACAGTGTTAGCTTCTGGCATTAAATATTAGCTGACATTTCTCACACATGAAAACAAATGCAGTTATATAAATGTGTGTATGTGTGGATTTAGTGCCTAGGTGTGTCCTTCCATGTATGTAAGTGTCACATCAAAACTGCAACAACAAACTCTGTTGCTCGTGTCTTCAATTTGCAGCCTTTAAGTATGTATGGCATGCTGGGAAAGAGGAAAAACTAAGATTTCATGCTTCTGCTGGAGAAGAAACACGAGTTTAAAATTCTATTTTCACACAGACTCCTTCTTTATTTGTGGCATTTTAAATATTGCATCAAATCTCATGGTCTGTCATGAGAGTGGAAAACTAAACATGTTCTGTCTTTCACTCATTTCTTTGTTGAGGTCATGTTCTTGGCTTAGTTAAATGTGAAGGACTGTGTGATGTTCAGGGTTGTTACTGCAATATTTCAGTCAGGTTTGTTTGTACCAGAGTAGAACTTTGAACACAGTTCATTCACAGCGAATAGAGGACTGGAAAAGCTTAAACTTAAAATTCACTAGATGGATAAGTAGGACAAATTAAGCTACACAAAATATACTCACTGGCCACTTCATTAGGTACATCTACTTCAGTGTTCAGAACTGCCTTTATTTTTCATGTAATCAGAAACATTCCTGAGATTTATTTCCTTATTCTTTTCATGATAAAATTACACACATCTTGCAGATTTATTGACTGAATATCCATGATCAGTTCTGATCAATGTGATCTCTTGGATTGAGGTTTGTAGACTGTGGAGGCCAATGGTGTCATGAAGTTGGCTATCTTAAATGAATGGATATGTTGAGCAGCAACGCTCTTGTTATTGCGCAATAGCCAGGCCCAACCTAAACCTCACAACATCAAGGGACTGACCACTGACCAGCTCTCTGCCTAACAGGTCCAGAAAACCTCTAAACCTTTGAGTCTTACCCTAGAGCAGGTTTGAGAGAGATGATCTGTATAAGCTGGTGTTGAAGGAGACTCAACTAGCCTTTAACTATCTACCAAAAGTTATGACCTTTTTCAATTAAGAAGCAATCAGCTGAGTAGCCCTCGCAACTGCATAACTTCAATAACCACTCTTGTTAATGGTAGCTCTCTCCCTATCAACAATGAGCACTTGTGGGGCGTGCTCCGGTGGTGTAGAGGTTGGCGCGCCCCGCTTGGAGGCCTTCAGTCCTCGGCGCGGCCGTTGCGGGTTCGATTCCCGGACCCGAAGACATTTGCCGCATGTCTTCCCACCTCTCCTTCCCCCTTTCCTGTCAGCCTACTATGAAAAAAGGGACACTAGAGCCCAAAAAAGGACCCCCTGGTGGGAAAAAAACCCCAAAACAAAAAAAAAACAATGAGCACTTGTTACAGACTAGTTAGTTTTTAGTGGCTCAGCATTAACCCCAAGGTTATTATTTTACCAACACTAAAGGAACGTTTGAAGCCACCACATCTCTAGAATTATGTTCATGGATTTTACATTAACTAGAAGAATCATAAAATGGCAACCGACTCAATTAATGTCAATGTCCACAATCCTAATTAGAATTTTGATGCATCTTTATTAAGCAAGCGTTTAGCAGGGGTAAATGACAGACAGTTTTAATTATCAAGGATTACAAAATAAAAGTAAAAATCAATTTGAGTATAATCACCTTAATAATTTCCTAACTTCCTTTCCTAAACTGTGTCACTGATTTACTAAAATAGGTTTTGGGAGGCAGTTCAACTCATACCCAGATGGAAAATGATCTCAGCAACAGAAGGTTCCCGTGTCCTTGGTTTGAGGAGCCACACAGCCCCACACCATGATGCTGCCACTGCATACCTTAAGTTAGCATGGTACAACTGTCCCAGTTTTTTCTCCAAATGTAATAATTGTTATTGTGGTAAAACAGTTCCACTTTAGTTTTATTAGAGCAGAGGACATGTCTCCATAAATGAAGGTCTTTGTCCCAGACAAATGAAGGTCAAAGCCAGACTGCAAACTGCTTTTTCTTTTGGAGGAATGGCTTCTTCGTTGCTGAGGGGCCTTTCAGTCCATGTGGACACATGACATGTTCCACTTCTCTGGATAAATTCTCAATTGCTAATTTACTTGGCTATTTGTAAACTTTTAGTTAAATACAATTTGGCATCTGTGGTGAAGTTAGAATACAGTATCAGGAGAGCAAAATTTCTATATTTTTGAAGTCCAACACAATGGATGTTTTCAAATTCCAAAGCACATATTTTATTTTTTTTTATTTTTTTTTTTTGTTCCCCAACAGGGGGATCCGTTTTGTGGGCTCTAGTGTCCCTTATACCACAGTAGGCTGACAGGAGAGGGGGGAGGACATGCGGCAAATGTCGTCGGGTGCGGGAATCGAACCCGCGACGGCCGCGTCGAGGACTGAGGGCCTCCAGGTGTGGGGCACGCTAGCCTCTACTCCACCGGAGCACGCCCCCACATATATTTTTTTTGACATTTTTTGAAGAAAGTACATTACGAGGTCAGGGAAGAGAAATTTTAAAAACCATGAAGCAAGGACTACAATGTTCCCCAGTGTTTAAAAATAAACAATCACTATTGCAGACCCAGCATCATTCAGGTCAAACCTTCTCTTGTTTGTATCATTGCCTATGAGCTTTCTAGAGTTGATAAGAAGCCTCATGTGTTTATGAAAAGAATGAGAGAGTCAGCAGTTTTCTCGTGATGCAGCATCTGACCAATAGAAGTAGAACAGAGAAACATGAAGAAAACAAAACACTGCCTCCCACACCAGACATCCAAGAACAGGACTGGAACAGACCAGACGAAAGCAAAGGGAAAGAGGACAGGACGTTTTTCAGATTGGCAGACAGAGCTGGAGGATGTTGTGATGTTGTCCTCACTAACCTGCACAGGCTGCTGTGGACTGCTCAGAGGCAGGTCTTCTTCAGACTGGGACACTTAAATATTCTGGTTTTTTGGAAGCTGTGGATGCAGGATATCTGCTGTAACATTATAACAGGAGCATAATGCTTAAATTCAGAGTCACACATGGCTCCAGGTGTGTATATGTGTGCTTGTTGATGGTAAGGTTTGCAGTAATACTATGATTTACGATGTCAGTAGGAAGCCAAGCTACTTTTATGTTGCAGAACTAGTTCTGATTTCAGTTTTAACTGCCAGTTCTGTAGAAAGATTGCAACTTTTTTTCCATTAACCTAACATGTTCTAACATTCAAATTTTGTATTTCTCTGTTTTTTATCAGCCACAATGAAAGAAAAGTGACCTGCAAGCACCCAGTATCGGGCATCCCATCACAAGACAACTGCATCTTTGTTGTAAATGAACAGTAAGTCTCTTTGCACCATGACACACCCAGATAGTGTTGTGTGCCCCTTTGTTCTGCTCTGGACTAAAATGTCCAATACAAACTAATGGACTGATTTAATTTGTATATAACTATTGGATCTGTGGAGTGAAGCTGTGCAGCAAAAATGCACTGTATACCATTAGGCTTAACTTCTCTTTTCCTGTGGACAATCATAAAACCATGCTTAACTCTGTTCCAGTTACTGTTATTCCTAGTCACAGAATTGTTTGCAGCCATTTCGGTAAAGATGGGTATTTTTGGTTAATTTAGTTTTTAATTAATACAAATGCTTTTGACTTTAAGCCTATATGATTTTGTAAGATTTACTCTGAATTCTTATCACAACATCACCTGTTATGTTTTGCCAAAAACTGGCCAAAAGTAGCTAATACAAGTTAGCATAATGTGAGTTTTGAAAACTTTAGAGAAAGCATAGAGGATGGTCAGAGCGTGGAAAGGACAAATCAGTCTAACTATACAGTATCCAAAACAAGAGAGATTGATTCTTAAAAAATCAATTTTTAAGACAATCTCGCTGGAATGAAAGTCTGAAAAAGAATAAATTCTGAATGAAAATACAGAGCTATTCCAGCCTTCTGCCAACTCTGAACGCCACAATTCTCCTATATCCAAGACATTTTTGGTGGTGCAAATATAATTATTTCCATCAGTTTTGTCTTCATTTGATCGAAGAACAATGTCTACCATTCATTAACAGGCTAAGTTCCTTAAAGTATAAAGTTTAGACATTTAATTTGGATGAAAAGAGGTGTATGACTGAACATCATCTGCAGAGAAGTGATAAGAGTTGACTTTAGAGATTGACAGAATATGCCAAAGGAGAAAATTCAATAAAACCTCTGATTACGGTTTTCTATCGATCGCCAATTACCAATCTTTAAAAATCCTGACATTCTGATTCCAATTTTGGCCGATACCAATTTTTTTTGTCTGAAATATATTTATGAAATATATGAAATATATTTTATCCTAAATATAGAAAGAAAGTCACTAAGTTGGCAACAGTGATGTGACTATTGCTAACTCCAAATGTGCAGATATGACCCAGTGGGCCATATCTGGCCCACTGGGCCATATCTGGCCCAGTGGGCAGAGCAGAAGAGCACAAGAGGACAGCAGAGCAGAAGAGGACAGTGGGTAATTTTTAGACTTTTACTGAGACAGATAAGATCAGTTTCACATGTAAGTATTGGCCGATCACCGTTCTCTCAAAATTAAGGAAATCATCACTGATACGTCGGCAGGCTGATAAATCGGTGCACCCCTAAAAAACAATCCTCAACTACCGTACGCTACTCCAATTCTTACACTTTACTTGTGTTGCATAAAAAAAATCCCAAGTTATTACTCCAGCTAAATACAGGGGTTGGACAATGAAACTGAAACACCTCTCATTTTAGTGTGGGAGGTTTCATGGCTAAATTGGACCAGCCTGTTGGCCAATCTTCATTAATTGCACATTGAACCAATAAGAGCAGAGTGTGAAGGTCCAATTAGCAGGGTAAGAGCACAGTTTTGCTCGAAATATTGCAATGCACACAACATTATGGGTGACATACCAGAGTTCAAAAGAGGACAAATTGTTGGTGCACGTCTTGCTGGCGCATCTGTGACCAAGACAGCGAGTCTTTGTGATGTATCAAGAGGCACGGTATCCAGGGTAATGTCCGCATACCACCAAGAAGGACGAACCACATCCAACAGGATTAACTATGGACGCAAGAGGAAGCTGTCTGAAAGAGATGTTCGGGTGCTAACCCTGATTGTATCCAAAAAACATAAAACCACGGCTGCCCAAATCACGGCAGAATTAATTGTGCACCTCAACTCTCCTGTTTCCACCAAAACTGTCCGTCTGGAGCTCCACAGGGTCAATATACACGGCCGGGCTGCTATAGCCAAACCTTTGGTCACTCGTGCTAATGCCAAACATCGGTTTCAATGGTGCAAGGAGCACAAATCTTGGGCTGTGGACAATGTGAAACATGTATTGTTCTCTGATGAGTCCACCTTTACCGTTTTCCCCACATCCGGGAGAGTTATGGTGTGAAGAAGCCCCAAAGAAGCGTACCACCCAGACTGTTGCATGCCCAGAGTGAAGCATGGGGGTGGATCAGTGATGGTTTGGGCTGCCATATCATGGCATTCCCTTGGCCCCATACTTGTGCTAGATGGGCGAGTCACTGCCAAGGACTACCGAACCATTCTGGAGGACCATGTGCATCCAAAGGTTCAAACATTGTATCCTGAAGGAGGTGCCGTGTATCAGGATGACAATGCACCAATACACACAGCAAGACTGGTGAAAGATTTGTTTGATGAACATGAAAGTGAAGTTGAACATCTCCCATGGCCTGCACAGTCACCAGATCTAAATATTATTGAGCCACTTTGGGGTGTTTTGGAGGAGCGAGTCAGGAAACATTTTCCTCCACCAGCATCACATCGTGACCTGGCCACTATCCTGCAAGAAGAATGGCTTAAAATCCCTCTGACCACTGTGCAGGACTTGTATATGTCATTCCCAAGACAAATTGACGCTGTATTGGCTGCAAAAGGAGGCCCTACACCATACTAATAAATTATTGTGGCCTAAAACCAGGTGTTTCAGTTTCATTGTCCAACCCCTGCATTAGGTAGTATCTTTGATTTTTCTGGCCTTTTGGTCTGTCCAATTGTAGCTGTGGTTCTCTTTTTAAGTTGTTTGCTGCTTCTTTAATATGCTTAATTTCATCATCAGTAAAATGACTCACTGCTGAATGGTATCCTTTCAGTTATTGAACCTGTATCTAGTACAGATTCAGGTTCAAAGAAAATCTACACTATATATTGCCAAATGTATTTGCTCACCCATCAAATGATCAGAACCAGGAGTTCCAATCACTTCCATGGCCACAGGTGTATAAAATTAAGCAAGTGGGTTTTTAGTTGAGATTTAAAGGAAGTCAGTGTTTCAGCTGTTGTACAGTTTTCTGGAAGTTTGTTCCAGATTTTTGGTGCATAGATGCTGAAAGCTGCTTCTCCTCGTTTGGTTCTGGTTCTGGGGATGCAGAGCAGAACCAGAACCAGAAACCTAAGAGTTCTGGAAGGTTGATACAACAACAGCAAATCTTTAATGTATTGTGGTGCTAAACCATTCAGTGATTTATAAACTAACAACAGTATTTTAAAGTCTATTCTTTGAGCTACAGGGAGCCAGTGGAGGGACTTTAAAACTGGTGTTATGTGCTCTATCTTCCTGGTTTTAGTGAAAACGTGAGCAGCAGCATTCTGGATCAGCTGCAGCTGTTTGATTGATTTGTTGGACAGACCTGTGAAGACGCTGTTGCAATAATCAATGCGACTGAAGATAAACGCATGGATGAGTTTCTCTAGGTCTGGCTGAGACATTAGTCCTTTAATCCTGGAAATGTTCTTCAGGTGATAGAAGGCCGACTTTGTAACTGTCTTTATGTGGCTCTCAAGATTCAGGTCAGAGTCCATCACTACTCCCAGGTTTCTGGCCTGATCACTGGTTTTTAGTTGTAATAACTGAAGCTGTACACTGACTCTAGATCTATAACTCTAGATCTATGATTCTAGATCGTTCCTCTTTAGGTCCAAAAATAATAACTTCAGTTTTGTTTTTGTTCAGCTGGAGGAAGTTTTGTCTCATCCACACATTTATCTGTTCTAAGCATCTGTTCAGTGATTGGATGGGGTCAAAGGTCACCTGGTGGCATCGCAATGTAACGCTGTGTGTCATCTACATAGTTATGGTAGCTAATATTATTTCCTGTTATAACCTAAGCCAGTGGGAGCATATAAATATTGAATAAGAGGGTCCTAGGATTGAACCTTGGGGTACCCCACATGTGACCTTTGACCTCTTTGATGAGAAGTTTCCAATTGAAACAAAGAACTCCCTGTTCTTTATGTAAGATTCAAACCACTTAAGCACTGGACCGGAGAGTCCGACCCAACTCTCCAGTCCATTCAATAATATGTCATGGTCAACACTGAGGTCCAACAGAACCAGCACTGTGGTTCTCCCACAGTCCGTATTTATATGGATGTCATTGAACACTTTGACTAGGCCAGTCTCCGTGCTGTGGTGAGACCCGAAACTAGACTGGAAGGTTCTACGTCTCTCTGAATATGATCTGTTGTTTTCAGTTTTTTAACTAAAACACTGAACCCAATTTATTTTCAGATGTATGATGGAAGGTCTATTAGTGAACTGCATTAGCTCCAGTTCACACTCCAGACCAGATGGTGGCTGTAATGCACACTTTCAGTTTCTTTGAAAAGCTCCATAAAGAGAAGAAAAGTCAAGAAGCCAGAGAAGATAACAGATGCTGTTCAAATTCACCATTTTTACTCGCATAATATTGCCTTAAAAGTAGAGAGGGCCTTGATAGTTTTGGTAAATTAAAGCTGGTGACGTCTTAGTCCGAGTTAAACGACATCACAACAGGACAAGAACCGATGGAAATGAAATGTGGGTCATGAAAGGAGCTCGAAGGGACAAAGGCTGCTAAGGTGTTGCTAGCTGATGGTAAGTTTGCTTCCAAATGCTAATTATCTTTGCTCAATTATAAAGAGTGCAGTTAATAATTGAACAAACTTACGTTGGTTTCAGAAATAATTCCTTTATTAACTTTATTGTGACTTTTATGATTATTACTATAACAATCATTCAGCTTCATGTTTTAACTGCATGGAGGCTGTTGTTTCTGTGTGTCGACTTAATATAATTTTCTTCATAAACTTAACCTGGTTTTGATTAAGCTCAGTATGCCAAAGAGACTTTGATACTGTGAGGCTGTTAGAACTCATTCATCATTGTTTTTATCTTCAACATATTTTTGCAGTTTAAGCAAATGAAGATGAAAAAGGAAGCCAGGGATCATCGATTAGAAAACCTAAAGTCTTTCCTGTCTCAGAAGAGGCTCTGGCTCCACCAGATCACCAACCAGGTCTGAGGATGAACCTCCACATCGTCTTCATGGTGTAAGGCTTTTTGGGGGTTTTTTACTGAGCAATTGGTACATTTTAACAACAGCAAAAACTGGTGTGAAACCAACACTAAGATCTTAATAAACATGATTTGATTTAAAAATAATTGGACAGAATTTATTCCCCTTGTTAATCTATCATTTCTCTTTCATACATTTTATTCATTGTTAGCCTTCAGGGCCCTGTGATGGACTGGTGACCTGTCCAGAGTGAACCTCGTCTCTCATCTGATGACTGATGGAGATGGGCACCACCAGCCCCCCTCACCACCCTGCAATGATCAGAATGTTCAGATCATGGATGGAACGATTTCAAGATAGATTGTTTCCCTTCAGTCCAGACTTAAAACAGCTTCATAGTTAATGCCAGCATCAACTGATTTTATGATATTGCTGACTATTTTTTCCACTTCAAAGAAGACACCCAGAAATGTTTTTTAACTCCAGGCATCCGGTCCCAATCATCATCAGTTCTCATGATGCCACATACATAGCAAGTCCACAATGTCTTATAATTATAAGTCTTACGTTTTTCTTTGCTGTTTCTTTTGTACTCTTTAAAATACAAGTGCTTCCTCTGTTTAATTGCTCTATTGTTTTATACTTTTTTTGTAGGTTTCTGTAAAGTGTAGTGGTCCAGTGAATGGGAATAAAATATTTTTCACATTTCCTCTAAAGTGTACCTATTGTTTTATTGTGCTAATTTTGATAAGAATATTATCTGTAAACTTTGAATGTATTGACAATTTGTATAATTCTGTGATAATATATTAGCAATGTACTCTTGATAAATGTGGCTAAGATTTTATTTGAGAGGGTGTGCATAAGACTGACATGATACTGTCATAAACATGACACCTAATAGGAAGATACCAACAGGTGTCATGAGTTTCATTCAGTAAATAATGACACTTTTAATGAGAAATTGCTTTAAAAGTTGGATGACAAGTGTTATGTCAATCTTATGCACACCCCATCAAATAAATGTTACCAAAATGATAATATATTGAACACACAATGTAAGTTTTTTCAGCCAGAAAGTGTGTTGTAATTGATCCTTCTGTGTTCTGGTAGCCTGATGTCTTTGCAGTACTGTAGTGTGAATGAAGCATGTAAAGTACAAAGTGACAAAGAAAAATAATAAAACACATTAAGTAACTAAGAAGTGTACTTCTTTAGGAATTATGGTAAACCATAAGTGCAATTTTAGCATACTGTGATCATGCTATTAATACATAAAATATGTAATGCTCACATACTTAAAATACATTCTAAGTATATTTTAAATGTAATTTGATCACAAAAATACTCTCAAAATATACTAATCAAGCACGTTTATATTACATAAAAAGCAAAATACTTAAAGTCTACTAAGTGTAACTTAAGTTGTCCAAAAAAGTACACTGAAGTACACTTAGTAAACCTTAAATTTTGCTTTAATACAATTTAAATACTATTAAAGTAAACTAAGCACAAAATTAGTTGTTCCAAAATGTCACTTTACATTAACTAATCCTAAGTGAACTTGAAGTATATTCATGATTAGTGTGACTTAAATTATGCTCAAGTATGTTAAAATTTAAAATACTTCGTATATTTATTTTTCATCAGGGTGATTTTGCTGTCAAACCTGACGTATCAAGAAACTACTTAAATACATCTTGTCTGATAATCCAAAGTGATGATGTAAGACCTCATGTCGTCCTGCAATCTAAAAATCTTTAAAAGCAAATGAGAATACATCAGACATCTGTCAGTTTGGAAATACTTACAAACTAAGGCTTTGGGACTTCATAGAACCAAGGTCAGTAAACTAGAATTAAATTCTTTGTAATTGTATTTTTTCCCAAGTTGCTCTCTGCTGCTCTTCACCCACAGCACAGCCTGCCATGAATGAGTGGACTGGTGAGCATGGCCACCGATGACTGCAGATAAGTGGTTTTTTTGTAGTGTTAGTGTCATGATGTGTAGTTTTAAAGAGGATCCAGTTGCAGAGAGGCAGCAGCAGAGCATGGAGCTGAAAGTTTAATGAAAAATAAACAAAAACTAATAAAAATCACAGAGAACCAGAGCAGAGCAAAAACATAAATCCAATGGAAAAAGCCAGCAAGGTAAACCAGGGAAGAAACAGGATGGAACTGGTTCAATGGAATTTGACTGGATCAACTGGGAGGAGTCAGCAGAGAGGAGCTGAGAATGAGTTAGCCATCACTTTAACAACTTAATGTTCATTATGGTCCACCATGACTGTTGTTTTTCTTCCTTCTTGTGCATATCAAGATAGAATAGGGATGTTTGTTAATGTTCAGGTCAGAGGAATGCGGCCTGGTCATACAAATACAGATCACATAAGAGCAAAAAAATGGATTTGGGTAACTCCTGGGTTCAGTGTTATCTATCTCTAATTTATTATATACGTTGATAAATTTGTGTTCAGTTTTGTAGTGGATGTAATTTCTGTACCCAATCCAGAGGTTTGGAGGCCAGATAAACCCGTTTTTTTCCCTTTGTTTTGTACGTATTGCCTTTGTCATATTATTAACAGATCTTCCTTTTATGTGTACAACTGACAAGCCAGCCAACGTGATGGTCCAATTTGGAGAAACAAAGACTCGCATGAATTGTGCAGAAAAGCAAAAGATCGGCTGCTGCAGAGTGTGGCTGATGGAAAGTTCAGGTCATGTCTGGGAAAGCAAACAGATGATTACCATCACTTTAAATGAATAATGTGGATATTAGCAGGAAAACATAAAAACACCTCTGTTCATCTATCCATTTTCTTACACCCCTGTTCCCAGTGGGGTCAGGAGGTGTGCTGGTGCCCATCTCCCTTTGATTGATCTCCAGCAATCAAAGGGTGAGAGGTGGGGTCACCCTGGACAGGTTGCCAGTCCATCACAGACCTCTGTTCAAGAGAATGTCAATTTGTACTTAAATATTTCATGTAACGTGTGTGTCTGTTTCCAGTAGTCACCAATTGATTCATGTGATTTTTGTTTATCTCTTCCCTCCTTACCCTACCTCCAGTCTGAATATAGGAAAGTTTGTTCACCATTACACTGAAAGATTCATCAGGTAATTCTTCAGCTGACTGAAAGTGCTGCTGCAGCTCCAGCTTCTAGCAGCCTTGATGCTTTAACTCTTTCTCGCCATCACCAATAATCTCCAACCTGCAGCAGGCAGCATCTTTAATGCTAAGCACATTTAAAGCCTTTTGTCTTGGCTCACACATTAACCTATCAGAAGACAAGCAGGAGCATCTGCGAAAATATGACTGGGAGCACAAATATAGATCAACAGTTCTTACTTTTATCTTTATAATAATGAAGTATGTCGTTTTTTCGACATTTTTGAAGTCATAGTATAGTGACGTCATATATATATATATATATATATATATATATATATATATATATATATATATATATATATATATATATATATATATATATATCATAAACAATGAAAAGAATAAATTGATGCATATTATCAATTTAAATCTGAACTAATCAAGTGAAGTAACATTTATAGTACTAATAAGACGGATTGAAGTCCCTGTTTGCTCTCGTTGTTGATGCAATCTGCCTAAATTGACCTCCAGCTGGTAGACAGAACTGTCACTTGGTTGTTTTAATCCCATTAGGCACCTTGTATTGTCTTCTTCAAACATAATCCCTCTACCCAATTAGGGCCAAAAGGAATTGTTTTTTCGTAGTTTGTCAAACCGTGTTAAAAAGTAATTAATTAAAAATGGAAGCATATGTCAAAGTCATCAATCAGAGAATAATAGCTGGATTCAGGCACCTTTACTGTCCTCCACTCGGGATTTCTGCTTTCTTTATCTCTATTTATAGCTTATCCCTCTGGCACGTACATCTTTGTTCATGTTTGTTCACACCAGTTGTCCTTGTCTTTCACTTTCTTCTGCTTACTTTTAAATGGCCCCAGCAGTGAGAATTTCATTAAGAGAATGAAGCAGGGCCCTTTGTGATGAGGTGAAGGTGCTGGGTATTTGGTTTAACAGTCCTTGGTTATTTCTCAGGCAAATGAAGACTTACAGACTGGCAGCACTCCTGCCAACTTGGTAGTGTGACCAGTCACTAGCCATAGCTTTATGAGCTCTAAATGATCATATAGCTGATCTTGATTATTTTGTTTCTATGTCACCTGATGGTAACCAGGTTATATTAAATAGCAAATAAATCCTGTATCTATGATGCTAAAGGATGGAAAGCATAAAAGCAACAAACAAAAAGTATGTATATCTTTATCAGTAAGAAGTGGCACTACATGGTTAAAGAATGGAAAACCAGAAAATGAATGGTTGGCATAAAGAAGATGTGGTCAACCACATCTTACCCAAGTATCTAATGTGGGAAGACTGGTTCCTGTTGTCCAGTCCCATTACAGAATCAGTGTAGCTGAAATAAAAGGTGATTCATGTTTTGGGTTGTTGTGTATGAGACTGAGTGTCCACAATACTCAAGGCCCAACATTGACTCTTTTTTTTATTGTGTGCTATGCTGGGACAAACAGCATTTCCCCCCTTCAGGGGATCAATAAAGTATTGTTATTATTATTAATATTGCATCAAAGGCTAGAGATGCTCTATTGCCAGCAGGACTACCATCTGGTTTTATCCCAGTCTTTAGTCTAATCTGTTTGAATAATAAAATTAGGCTATATATGGACATATTGGAACACTGCAGAAAACAGAACTTGTCCTTAGAACATCTGAGTTTATTTTCACCATTTGAGCCCAACTTTGGGTATATTCAATCTCACACAGTTCCAAAGATCTGTTTTTTAAAAGCAAATAATAAAAAAAATGCATGTTTAGATCTGTAAACTCAATCCGAATCTTGGCGAACAACAACGTTCTTTGTTTAAAAGACGTGGCATGTACATATTTTCAAACTTGCCTTGAACTCAAGGATAACTGTGATCTGAATCTACTAAAATTATTATTTATTTTTCTATGTTTGCTTTCCTCACATAATATTTGACAAATGATAACTTTATCAACCACAATACTACTAATTGTCAGTATGTATGATATATTTTAAATATTTTTTCAGAACATGTTCAAATACACTTTCTGTCTTGTGCCTCTTTTCAGACCAGCTCCAAAGGCTTCAGCAGAGCAAGAAAGCAGCACTGACAATAAAGAGCGTCCCATGAGCATCATGAGTGAAGCCTCTAACTATACTGGTGGCTCAGATTACAGCACCTTCCCTGGCAGCCCAGCTGCCACTGTCACTACTGTCACCACCACCTCATCTACGAGGGTAAGTGCCTTTCGCACAGTATTTACTCTGCAGTATTTGCTGCAGTTAGCAGAAGTTAATTTATCATTTCTAACCTAATCTTGGTTTAAACAACCCAATAGTTTTGATCATAGTCCCTGGATTTTCTTGGAATGTCAATGTTATCAATTTCTGTTTAAGTTTGTCTCTTATCTGTTGCTAAGAGTGAGTTACTGTTAAGAGCAAAGCAATAGAATAGAAATGAACAGTACAACAGATCCTCAGTACATGATGTGTCAAATAAAATGGGATCCACAATTTTCTTTCATCTCAGTTTAGTCAAAGCACATCTGCTCCTGTCACCTGCATGAGGAAACTGTCATACAGGAAAGATGTAGAATATTTGTACTTCAAAGTGACACATTTATCTGTCCATGTTGGTGCTTCTTATCAGCTATAAAAGCTACTTTGGGTTGTGACTTTACTTCAAACACTTCATGGATTTGCTGGTGTTACAACTCAATATATTTCATTCATAAGACCAAAATAAAGCTCACTGATTAAATAAGGTTCATATGTTCTGCTTCTTATGGACACTTGATGATGACATGAAATGAGGACGCAACAGTGGTAGAGAATCTCCCCTCACCTCCCTCTGTCTGAGTAGTGAAAATATCTTCTTTTTTTTAAATGTATAATATGAATAGGAATTTATAGAAGAAGAAATTTTTTCACGCTGCAGAAAAGTATGAGACTTTTTAACTTAAAAAAATGAGGACGTGAAATCTGTCTGCTTTCTGTTCTAATGTGACTTTTTCTGGGAGAGTCTAAGTCTGACATATTATTAAGAACCTTAAGGAGTTTGCACTCAAGCCTGACCCTGTTTGTGAGCACAGTCAACTACAGAAATCTTAATCTCAGTTTCAGTCATTTTTGGCCTTAAACATTTTAGTCTGTAAGAACATGTATGTATTAATTATTCACTTTCATTTTTGTGCTCTGGAAGCCTTCTAGGTCATCCAAAAAAGTCCACAATTTCGGCAAGAGATCCAATTCCATCAAGCGGAACCTTAATGCCCCTGTGGTCAAGAGAAACTGGCTTTATAAACAGGTAATAGTTTTTCAACATGAACAGTGCAAAATGTAACATACAACATAAGCATGTAACACTTTTTACATGAAGTTGAAAAGAAAGAATGAGGAAAGTCACAAGAGTTTGGTTCAGTTCTGTATATAGAGTCCATACTGAACATACTGAATCCAGAGTCCTGTTGTTAAACTACTTGGCTAGACTGTGAATTGGTTCATTGTCTTGCTACCTTTCCACCCTGTCACAGTAAGATATTTCCAGCCCACTGTTTCAGCAACTTGCTCCCCTAAGGACAGCCTTACAGAACACTATTCAACTTGCTCCAACTATATATGCAGTCATTAGCTCTGCTTCAGCTACTGTCCCTAATTTTTGGCAATCAGTTCACTTCAAAGCATCCCCAACCTACCTCCACCCACAGGTGGAAATGTCAGGAGGATTTTCCCAGGGCCCCTATTGGCTGAGTGTGACTCTTGGTAAATACCTGTTGCTGTAGTAGTGACAGATGTACCACAGCAGCAGAGGATCTGGTCCTCAGCTCCATGCAATCAAATTAAAGCAGGATGAGAGGGAAATTGCTAAGTAAAACCTGTCAGAATGGACACAGAGTGAAGAAAGATAAATGGTGTGTGTTTATGGGTGTTGGAGTAATTTTTAAACTTTAACTGTCTGATCTTGTACAACCTTTGACTCCTTCAGGACAGCACAGGCATGAAGCTGTGGAAAAAGAGGTGGTTTGTGCTGTCTGACATGTGCCTCTTCTACTACCGTGGTGAGAACACGCACACACACACACACGCACGCACGCACGCGCACACGCACACACACACACACACACGCACGCACACGCACACACAGAATGCTGGAAGAGGCTGCTGTGTCATGCAGAGAAACCTCAAGTGTGTTAACATTTTGTCATGTTATAACCACACACTGTATTATATTGGTTTTAACACAGAGTCCAGCTGTATAATGCGATCCGGATCTGAATTCAGCTGTTCTGGTTCTGGTCTCAGAGGTTTGTTGGAGAACATTAGAGACCAAGGGACCCAGCACATTTTCAGCCGTTGTGGAAAAGGTCAAAGCAGGGTTACGTTCTTCACTAAGACTCTGTCTCAGAGTGCCGTAGATCTCCAGTAGTGATACATGGTGGTAGCAGAAGCACAGAAATACACACCATACTTTGCAGATTATTTGTGAAGAAGTGCTGAAAACCATGTGTTATTTTCCATCCTGCTTACTATTGTACACTACATTATGCTTTAATACTAATAAAGTGCAAAATGTGTTAATGATTTTTAACAAATTCTAAGCTTTGGCCCAGCTGCAGTCCAATGGTTGGATTTAATGCATCAATGATATGATATGATAACAAAATGGGACATTTTCTCACTAGAATGAAAATAGTGTTTTTATTACTAAACTAAGGTCATTCTAACAAGGACTATTACAGTGTAAGGAATCATTCCCATGCTGCAGGGCCACACTAGTTGAAGAACCTTCTCTTCACAAAGCGTATCTGTCCATCCTTCATTTCTACTAAACACTAAAAAGGAGATTTTCCATCTTTCTAAAGTGACAAATTAGTTGCTCCCAGAATGCAATCAGCTGATGATGATGAATACTTTATTAATCCCCAAGGGGAAATTCAATGATCATTTCGATGATAAACACAAGGAGGAATTGGATGTTTATTGGTTTTACCAGCTAGAGAAGCGAGAGGTGAGACACCCTCAAGAAAGACAGCATCCTTGTCTACCTAATAATGAACCAGCTCTTATTTTCATTTTTCTCCTACTTGCCCCAGCAGCAAGTATCAGCTGGGGCAAGTAGCAGCTTGCAGTAGTGTTTGGATCACTTGGTTCTAAGAGATGCCAGCAGATTTTGGAGCCTCTGCATTTATTCCTTGCCTGGGGGGAAGACGATGAGTGTCACTGCCACAGTAAATCTCTTCTTGTAAAAATCAACAACTAGATTTACATGCAATCTAGCAAAGTGAGATGATGCACTGATGATCAAAGCTGGCATTTGAGCAACTAAAGCCATTTATCACAGTTCTAAGCATGCGTCCTGCTGAAGCTCGATACACACATCCAGCAGGTTCCACGTGGAGCTTCAGTTTTAGAAAGGTCAGTCCAGAGCAGACGGTCACTGTCTGATTACCTCAATAAAAACTAAGTCAGATTTAAAATAATATATAGTATGTCACAGAGGTGGGAACTCGGGACTTGGGTTCAAGTCAGACATGAGTCCATCCATCCATCCATCCATTTTCTGTACACCCTTCGTCCCTAATGGGGTCGGGAGGGTTGCTGGTTCCCATCCCCAGCTAACGTTCCTGGCGAGAGGCGGGGTCACCCTGGACAGGTCACCAGTCTGTCGCACAGATATGAGTCACCATTATTAAAACTTTAGACTTGACTTGAACACATTTCCAGAGAATTTTGACTTGACTTGGACTTTTACACAAATGACTTGGGACTTGAACCTTTGTGGGTGTTGGAGTAATTTCTAAACTTTAACTATCTGACCTTGTTCAACCTTTGACTCCTTTAGGACAGCACAGGCATGAAGCTGTGGAAGAAGAACCTAAACCTTGAGAAGACTTAGTATTTGGTGAGAGTGGGGTCTGTGTCAGAAAGCTGAGCTCAGGGCTCAGAGGTTATCTCTGTCTCCTGCCCATCATAACAATGAAACAGCTCCAGTTCCATCACAGCTTGGATCATATATTTGGCTCCATCTGCATCTGGAAATCACATTGAGAATAAATAACCCCCTTGTTTACTGCAGTCAGTGCATTAAGTCTAAACATTGAGTTCTGCCTTTGTTTTTACAGGCTGTTTATTCTTGAAAATTATAGTTTAAAGTCTTTAAATCCGCGACTGTAAAGAGTTCAAATCAAAGCAGCAAACTCTGGATTATCCCCTTGAGTCCTGATTTAAAGAACATGGAGCAGAACACAACATTCATTTGAATTCAGATCATCCTATTTTGATCCCTAAATCAAATGTTGCATGCCATATTATTCAAGGTTCTTTAATGCATTGTTGTAGAGACTGCTGGCTGAACATGATGGAACTCCTGAAGCAGTTTGTATTACGGTCTAGAAAGGCTTCTGACTGAAGACACTCTGATGAAGGGGATGGTCAGGGTTTCTCATCATTTTCTTGATTTCATGAAAATCTCCAGAGGTTTCACAGTCTTCCCCAGAACCAGAACCAAATCAGACTTCTTTAACGGGTTGTTAAGTTTGTTCTAAAAGACAAATAAGTTCCCAAATGTTTTCTTTATTTGCTGCTCTGTATTTTTTCCAAACATCAGTTAGTAACTCCACCACCTTGTTGGTTATTTTACACCCATACAACAGAAGCTGGATCTGGCTAAACTGCTGCATTGTTTTCTTTAAAGCATCAGGTTTCAGGACATTTTTCCTTTGTCACATTGATGAGTCTGGTCGTCTGAAAGGACTGAGGAAGAAAGAAGATATTAAAGGGGCTGCTCTCTTTATTCTATCCTTGATAAAGATTTCCATCTGTTGAGAAAATTCCAGTAACGGCCAATAGGGGGTATCCACAGTGAAGGGTGATCTGGGTGACATCATGTCCTGAAGCAGGCGGGTGGGCAGGGAGTCCTTGGTGTGCTGAACTAATTAAAGCATGGCCATTCTGTTTTTATGAATACTTTTAAAACAATCTGAAAGGCATGCAATTCACTAAGCCATCAGCAATATGCTGTATAATATTTACAACTACTCAGGTCAAAAGCAGACATGTTTAAACATGCAAATATTATACAACCAAAAAAGAGGAAATCATTAATTACTGACATCTAAAGCCAATGTTTATACACCTCAGCCTTCATGTTTGATAGACAAACCACTTCAGACAGGTTCAGGTTTAGACAGTCACTTCATGTTTGAATGTCTTGCTGAATTATGTTGAACTTTCCTTTGTCATTTCTGCAGATGAAAAGGAGGACAGCATCCTGGGAAGTATCCTGCTGCCCAGTTTTCACATTTCCATGCTGTCTGTGGACGATCACATCAGTAAGAAATATGCCTTCAAGGTAAACCCTTCTCAATGTTGTTTGGTCCAAAATGTTAATAAATCTCAAACCTGAATGTCTAAGAAAGTAAACGTGAAGTCTTAACTTTTTCAGGAGAATATCTATGAATATCTATTGGCCAACTATTATTTTGCCGAAATATTATGCAACTAACTGAAAAACAAACATTTCAATTCACTTTTTCATTAACATCTATTTAAGTGAAGCATTTCAATTTAGTTGATCTTTGTACTTCCATTTCACAACAAATGTCAGGAGGGACTTTACAGAAAAGTAATTTCAATTCAAACACACATGGATTCCAGTTATTCCTAATTATTAAACAGTAAGCCTAGCTCATTATTCACATTGGTTTAAAAAGTTTTCTGTCAAAGCAAACCTACCAAGATTCTTGATGGGTTTGCTTGCAAGGAAACTCTTGTAAGTCAATGCATCAAGTCATTGATTGCACTATTCACTGGACACGTATGTAGCAACAATTGCATGCATTGTGTTTTTGACTTTGCAGCATTCCCTCATACCAAACATGAATGTAGCAAGAGTGGGGAAGAAAAACAGGAAAAACCTTTAACAGGAAGAAACCTCCAGTAGGACCAAAACCTGACTCAGACCAAAACCTGGCCATCTGACAGAGCAGTGGTGGGATAATTTGTATGTTAATTAACAGTAAAGTATTAAATGCTGCTTCTTTTCATACAGTTTCCAACGTGTCTGACATCAGTATGCAGATGAAATGTGATATTGTTGATTAAATGACCACATCAGAGTAAATGCTCTGGCTACATTTACAAATCTGATAAGCAAAATCAAGTCCAGTTGTTTTCTGTTTACCCACTCAGGATTGCTACTGGTAAGGACAGCTGAGAACCTTATTTTTTCACCAAGCAGACAGGAATATTAACTCTAGCACCGTCTTGGGGTTGTCACCATTTTCTTCTGCCTTTCCAACTAGAGCAGAACTCCTCATGGATAAGGAATTGTCATCGACAAACATTGGCCAGAAATATAAAGCCAAATATCTTGCATCTAAAACTTTTGAATTATCTGATCCTCATCATACTGTTTTTCACCTAAGCCTTCCTTCTGTGTTTTTCAGAAGGAAAGTAGACATTTCTATTTGACCATTCTATTTCCTATTTTCCCATCTGAAGAACTTCTATGGAGTGAAGAAACCACAGAAACTCTTTTCAGCCAACATTGCCTCAGAGTCTGCTTATAACCATCTACTCTTTGCTCTTACCACCACTGTCAGGCCACTCACCCCAACATGCGGACATATTACTTCTGCACAGACACTTCAAAGGAGATGGAGTCCTGGATGAAAGTCATGACAGACGCTGCACTCGTCCACACTGAGCCGGTCAAAAAGTCAGTAACCAGCACGCTTTGCTTTATGCTCGGATGAGCTTTGATCCGTTCTCAGCAAGTTTCTATTCAAAGGTTTTTCCTGTGAAGACCATAACTTCTTTATGCCAAGGTGTATTTGCATCATGGGAGAGAAAGTACAGAAATATAAATACCTTAATGTTCACATGGACGACAGACTGGACTGGAGATGCAACAGTGAAGCTTTGACAAAAAGGGACAGAGCAGACTGGACTTCTTAATGAATCAAACATCTTTCAGTGTTTAAAGCAAAAGTTAGATAGTTTAGATTGTTTATTTGATCTAAAACTCACAGAGAAATGTAATAGTTTTTACAGTCAATCAACACTCTAGCTGCAATCAGTTGTATAAAAATCAAATCAAATAGAAATAATTATAAGATGCTGTGTATCTTCTATCAGTCTGTTGTTGAGCATCATCTCTTCTGCTGTCATCTGTTGGGCCAGCAGCATCAGAACCAGGAACTTAAAAAGGTTCAACAGCCTGATAAAGAAGGCTGGTTCTGTTTGAAGAACCTTAGATAATATGAGTTACAACAACATTTAATGTCCTTTAGGATTATTCAAGTATTTTTAAATTGACCAAGTTGAACAATTACATAATAAGTCCCTCACAACAATTTATATTTTCTTGTCACCTCAAAAATCTTAGATTTTTCTGCTATGCTATTTTTCCAAAACTCAAATTGTTCATAAGATGATCTCCTTAACCTGACTGACTACCCAGGTTATGTCAACATAGCAATACAAACACGTTAAGACAGGGATCTGCTAGAAATCTTGTCACTTTCTTTTGCCTCAGTTTTTCTCGCCTTATATTGGAAACTAACTGTGCTTGTTAAACACAGGCTAGACAAGCTGAACGTGGAACAACAGACACCTCAGCAATGGAACAACTTGTTGAACCACACTGCCCTTACACAGCCTGAGATCCAGAACAACGAACGGAACAGAGAACCTGTACGACAACATTCACTTTCACGGGCCGATGAAAAACGCTTGAAAGACATTGAAAAACAGAATAGTCAGAAGGAGAGAGAGTATTACACCCTACAGAGAGATGGAGAAAAGTACTCAGTAAAGAAAGATGGAGTTAGCTACATGCTTCAGAAGGACGGAGATAGATATCTACTTCACAAAGACGGAGAGCGATACCTGCTGCGAAAGGATGGGGAGAAATTCTCACTGCAGAAAGATGTGGAGAATTATGCTGTTCAAAAAGTGAGTAATAAATATACACCAACGGAGGATAAATATGCTTCTTCCAAAGATGGTGAAAAGTTTCTACTTACGAAAGACGGAGAAAAGTATGCTCTGCAGAAAGTTGGAGACAGACACATGCTCCAGAAAGATGGGCAAATTTATGTTCATCAGAAGGAAGTAAAGAGACAGTTATCATTAAAGGAAACAGAAAGATACAGCGCCATGAGAGACACCGGAAACAAATATGGTACCATAAAAATTGTGGATAAATACGGCAATCTAAAGGAAGTAAGGAAGTACAGCACACTACGAGAGGGGAATAAATATGCTGCTGTTACAGACACAGAGAAGTATGCTACAATTCGTGCTGGGGAAAAGTACTACTTCCAGAGAAATCCAAGTTCAGAGAGGCCTTTAAATAATATCAACAGCATTAAGCTTCAGCCTGCTCAGGCAGCTGCCATTGCAGCTGCAGTGTCAGTATCGCGCCAGAACCAGGCAAATGTCAACGTCCAAAAACCTCTGCAAGTTAACAGGCCTGGAGAACAGCCTGGGGACTGCGGTCAGACAAAAGCAGAGAAGACTGTGGCCAGGGTTCCTCTGCAGGCCACAGCTCCAGTTCATGAGCCAGACTTTGGAATACCCAGCGCCAGTTCCATGCAACACGTGGAGCCGAGGGTTCCAGTTCACCGAACAAGAGAACTGGATGATGACACACGAAGGTAAGGCTTTCAAATGGCATCTTTATTATTATTAAGACTTTATACATGCATTTTTAAAGATTTGAACTGTTTGTCTTAAGCAAATTGTAGCATAAAATGACATCAACTGAAAGCTTGTGCTGAAGATAGAAAAATATTTTTCTTGCACTACTGACTTCAAAAACAGCTAATCAAATGTATATTTTTATTTGAAAATGAGGGTGGATAATGATGATATAAGCCAACATAATTAAAAATAAAAGCAGAAATATATATATTTAATGTTCCTTCCCTTTAAATGTGTTTTTGACAAGTAATATATATATTTTCTTTTGCTTTATATGGCTGTGTTGTCTACATGTTACACAGACATGTAGCCATAGCAACTGAAAGCAACAGGGCTATACGTATATCATTCAATGGTCCCACACAAAGAACAGAAATTACAGTCTGTTACAGTTTAATGTTTTAGGCTTTATGTTTGTTTGCAATTATTAATAAGTGATCACTGTACAGTGTTATAATAGCTACTGTTGTACAGCTAATCTAATACAGGTTATAGATTAGCTAATTTAAACACCTGCTCTACTGATGATCAGTCAGAGTTTGTTTTTTTTAGTTTTTATTTAAAACTTTTTTATTTTTTAAGTGAACCAAAACATACTGAATTCAACAGTACATATACATACATACATACACACACACATACACACGCACACACACGCATACACACCTACACACATACACACATACAGACATACATAGGAGGCCAACATCTGCTCTAACAGGAAGGAGTTTATTTCATTATGGCCTCAAACAATTGCTACTCAAAATTTGCTCTCTGACTGACTGAAAAATTGCTGTTCTGACTGTCTGTGCTACCGATCTGTCCTACCTTGCAGAAATTGTTAGAACTGCAGCACATGAAAGTTGAGTAGCGCTGTTTCCTGCATAAATAAACACACCCAAGAAAATCAGATAAACAATAAGTTTGCATGGAGAGGGGGGTTCTGTCACAAAGAGGTGTTTGGGTTCAGCAGCTGATCAGAGACAGGATTGCTTTCTAAATGTTGACCTGGTTTCTTAGTTTTGCATGATTTTTTGCAGCTGCTTTTTGTCATTGGTCCAAAACTACAAAGGTGGTTGGATTTGTTTGTATGCGTGAATTATGTCAGGTGTGAATTTTATGGTAATAGTCTTATTACTAATATATTTATATAAATATGGCCATGTTTAATGCTTTATCTGCTGAGCACATTTTCCTGTTTTAGGATTATGTACTGCATGTATACATGCACAGCTTGCACAAAATAAATATATTAACCTATAATGATATTTATAATATTATTGCCTTCGGTTTAAACAATGGGTAAAGGTAGCTGAAAGGTAAAACTGAAAAGCCAACCTTTCTAAGAGGCTCATTGATTAATCAAAGTACAGTTGAAAAGTTGTTGGTTTTTTCCATCAGGTTGGCCAAACCTCACTCTCAGCATCTTTGTTTAGGCTAAACTTAGAAAGGACACTTTTGTTAGAAATGTTGTAGTTCAGCATGTTTTCTTGGACTACATAAAAGCAAGGACTGGTTGACCTAAAATAGCCATAAAAAAGATGTGCATAAACACCCAAAGTTAGAGGGTAACACTTTAACAGCAAAACTGGAAGCTGAAAGCATATTTACCCTTGAACATCTTCCACATGTATTTCAAGTAGCCTGCTACTGAGTGACCCAGTCTTTTAAGACAATAAGAGTTTTACTCTGGAGAGATTAGCAAAAACAAACCTCCACACATCCTCCCTGTTGTTTCTTTCAGTGTTATGTCATACCAGACATTGCCCAGGAACATGCCTAGCCACAGGACACAGATCGTCCCCAGCTTCCCAGAAGGTTACCGCACACTGCCCCGCAACAGCATGATGAGGCCTGATAGCATCTGCAGCGTAGCAGGCTCTGTTTACGATCGGGCCCTCCGGCCAGTCTCCTCCACTACTGACACAGCGGAAAAGAGGCGATCAATGAGAGACGACACCATGTGGCAGCTGTACGAGTGGCAGCAGAGGCAGGCCTTCTCCAGGCAGAGCTTGGCACAACCAGCAGGTATTCCTGTTGACCTAGCAAACGTTCATACCGCTCCAATTAGTTTTGCTTTTCGTCACTTTTCAGATTTCATGTGCATTATTGTGAAACTGAAAGGAATAATGGTTTTAACATTTTTTACAAGCTGAATTTAAAAAGTTTGACATGCATTCACACCGGCCTGTTTAGTCCACTTCCACTTTAATCAAACTGTAGCTCATTTGTCCAGAAGGTTCAGTTTGTTTGAGGAGGTGTGAATACACAATCACTCTAAGGCGGACCAAAACAGTGATCTCTGGTCCATGTAAAAACTCTAAAGTTGATTTGGACCTTGGTGTTATTTTCCTTTTTTTAAAACTTCCAAAATAAAATCTCCAGCAGAAAACAAACAACAATAGAACAATAAAAAAAACTGACATATTGAGCATTTAGTTGTTAATAGCCTGGCTCCAGCTGGATAACAACTTTAAAATGCTACGGTATGCTCCACCATAACTTCTGCTGTTAACTTCTGCAAACACTAAGCACTTCTTCTTCTGTTTTATGGCGGTTGCCAAAACACTGAGTGTGCTCACTACATGTGGCATTACTGCACCCTCTATGTTGCTGCGCCCACAGATCATTTGCAGTTCACACAGTAGATCACACACAAGTTGCATATATTTGGAACTGTGAATGCAAAAAAAATGTGATTTCACAAAAAATTAGAATTGAGTGTTGAAGTCTGTAGTATGAATGTAGCCTTAAAGACATACCTCAGCTGGGGTTTTTTCAATTAGCATTTATAACAGTCAGCTTTGTTTTGTAATTTAATCAGAAACTCTGAATTTGTTTGGTTGCCATGTTCTTAGCTGTGGGTCAGTACGGCACCCTGCCCAGCACAAAGACCATGGGAAACATCTCTGAGCATGCTGTGGCACGCTCCATCTCCACCTCCCCGTCTCATGGCTCCCTGGCGCTCTACAGCAGTTTTCCCTCCCCTCACCAGCAGGCTGCTCCTAACCCAAGCAGCTCACTCTCTGAGGTGTCCTCACCTGTCCTCAGGGGGGATGGGACGTTGGATCGCCGGCAAAGGTCTCACCTCAGCAAAGTAAGTGCATGGCCTTTGGAGGCCAAGTCATGTAAAACATCTTTTGTGGAGTATTGGGCACTGCTATATCATATTCACACACTGCGGTCCACATCATAGTGTTTGCCTTTGGCATGTCATTTTCCTGCCTAATGTAGTAGATCTCAGATCAGATTGTTTTTATCCAAACAACCTACAGTTTTTACAGCCTTCTGAGAAGTTTGCTAGAACTACCGTTATGGACGAGTTTGGCTGGGAAACAGGGGTGGGTAGGATTTACACCTGAGTACATCTCTACTCCCTTTGGATTTTATGGACAGATGAACTGCTGTGGTTTGCAGGAACAGCCTCTGCTGGTTGCTGTAAATTTATATTCCACTCAAAAGTGGGATTAAGGGTTTTGTTGGAAAGCAGTTAAGAGTTTCTGGGATTGATCATAAAGTTCTTTGAATATATTAGGTGACGAAGGGAGACAGCAAAAGTGCCATAAAGAAATCTCTTTAAAATTCAAACTGTTTTATGTAGAAGAAAGAAAATCAACAAAATGACAGAAGTTTATTTATTTAAAAGGTTCCAGGTTTGCCCTCTCCCTTTATAAAGGATGTTCATGTTGGATCTGGAATCATGCTGCCTGTTTTGTGCAGATGACAGTGGGTTTGTTGAAGCAGGTGTACGATGGCGTCTTCAACTCCAGCTCCATAGCGATAAGCAAACTGCAGGAGGTCCTGACATGCGATATCTGCTTACTCAGGTCGCCAAAAGGAGTTTTTCCAGGACCTTCATGATGTGGGATGTCAAGGCAACAGTCATCAATGATTGATGGTTGACTTTTCTGTGGTGCTTAAACAAAGCAGAATGAGCAGCAGCATGTCCCAACTCACTTGAAGACAAACATGTAGAAGCTGAAGAGTCCATGACTGAGGTGGAGAATAAAACATTTGAGGTTTGGCAGGAAAGTTGAGAGTCTGATGTCTGTTTTGATGTGGCAGGAGAGGAAGATGTTGATCTTGTCCCCGAACTAGATCTGTTGAATAATGTCTTCATTTCATTGATTCTGTGTAGCCGTCTAGTTGATCTTCTTCTGCTTAAATCCTGTGATATAAATCCATGTAGACAGATGTTGGCTTTGGGAATATAATCCTGCAAGCATGTTTCTGCAAGGACATAATACTGCAATCTCTACTCTGGCTAAGTCCTTTTTAGGGTTTGGAGTTCATACAACTTAAGATCTGACCTTGCTCATTATGAATTCAGGAAAAACATGATTAGAACTTCCTTTTTTCTCTCACCTGTTTCCTCCTGCTTCCACAGTGTCTCCTTTTAAACTCATCTGAGGTTTGGGGCTGTAGTTTAGGCATTATGTGAGTCTTTGAGATGTTCATTATCTGCACCGGTTGTAAAATATCACATTGCTGCTATGGCTATTCATCATAATAAGTGTCAAAAAGTAAGCAAGTGCCTGTAAAATCCTTCCAGCTGTACGGTATTCAAAACTAGATTGAATAATTACCCCAAAAAGTCATATTTTAGCCTGAAGAAGGGGGAGGGGACCAACTTCCTTAAGTAGATTAATTAGAATGGAAGTAGCAGACCTACCCCACCATGAGCTGCTCAACTCCAGAATCACAGTAGTTATGATCAAATATTTCTTTGCATATTTTTTCTTCATCACTAAATAAGTTCAGTCCAATTCAAGTTCAAACATGTTTTAGTAATCCCAAAGGGAAATGAAATAAGAAGTAAAGGTTCTCAAATTAGAGGTTGAATTTTTCACATTTTTTGTGCTGCTGCAATAATTGAAGGATATATTTAAGGCTTGTTCCATATTTGTACCAGAGCTGTTCAATCTATTTTCCATCTATCACAGTATGGATGTCCATCAGACCGACGGTCTGTGGCAGCCTGTGTCTCTCCTGAAACCATCACACCACAGTCTCTGCAGGGGAAGACGGTGAGTGTTCACTTCTGCTCTGCACCTTCCTTTACCTCTTTTACTACAGATTAATAAAACAAACACTAACATGTTTATCAATTGTGAGTCATGGTGGCCTGTTTTGTTCCTTGTCACACCTCTTTTATTATTAGTGGCATAATTCTTTGCAATTTTACATCTCTGAACAGATAAGAATAACATAGCCTCAAAATATGTTGTTAGGATATCAAAAGAAAATATACTGTTGCAATATTTAGACAAATATTTCACATGGTTTCAGCGTAGAAATGGTGTTTTTAATTTAAACATATTCCAGGTTTTATAGCAATTTTTTAATGGAAAAATTGTTTTTATTTTATTAGTTGAAATTCCAAAGTAATGCAACTATAAACTATCACATGTTGCTCAGATAACAATACAGATTTAGTTACCTTTTTGGACTCCTTGCAGCGTGACATCACATGCAGAAGATCCCGCCCACATTTCCCTGCTGGTTGACAATGACAACTATTGGTTTAAACTGTTACCATATCAGTATAACATGTTAAATCATAAATGTACAGCCTGATATATAAGAGAAAAATGGATGGAGAGCTTTGATACTAACTCCATGAGGGAGAGGGAAATAGTTCAGTTATTCTTGCTTAACTTTGACAACTGTAGCATGTAGATGTGATGTGGAATTCAGCGTGTTTCAGTTCAGTAAAAAATCTAAAGGACGACCTACACAACAACTCTGATGGATCATGGGCAGAGCAGGTGTTTAATTTAGCTAATCAACCACTGCATTGTAAGATAAGCTAATAGCAGCAGGAGCTAATCTACCAAAGCAATCACTCAATAGTAATCAGAAAATAAACATAAAGACTAAAACCATGAAACTGTAACAAATCAAATTTTCTGATTGTTGTGTGGAAGTGTCTTTTGTTGTTAAATCCTGAAACATAAAGTTTCAGGATTTCATGGATTTCAAGCCAAAAGAAAATATATATATGTCTGCTTTTATTTTTAAATATGTCAGCTTCAACGCTCCATATTCTCTCATTTTCAAATAAAAAATTGATGTGAATTAAAAGGAATGTATTCAATTACTTGTAAAAAATAGATCTCACGTTGTGCACATGTGCAAAAGTTCCAGATGTGAACAATAACATACATGCAAGGGGTCCATGGCCAAAATAATTTTTTATTTTTGCTGTTGAACTGTTTGAATTGGTGGTGTGCTGGTGCCTATCTCCAGCGAGACATTTCTGGTGAGATGAGAGGTACAACAGGGCAAATTGTTTTTATTTATCTTTTTTTTATCAAAGGAGAATTTATATATATATATATATATATATATATATATATATATATATAGATTACAATTTTCTCTTTTCATTATCTTTTTTAAGAAAAGAGAGAATTATTAAAGGTTAAAATTATTATAATAATTCCTTTATTATAAGGAATAAAAAAGAACATGTTGGAACATTCTTAATATCAAATGTTGATCTATATGCTTTAAATCTGTTCCATCTTGAAGTTGAATTATTTTATTGTTTACAGAGGTCCTTTAAGTCACATATTGGGATATAAAGCCACCTCACTCAGACACACACTCCAGCGGTGATCTGGATTTGGAAGCACAAGCATTAATTGGTAGCTTTTCTCATGTTTGCATGTGAGATTTATTTATAATGTGGACATGAAGTAGAACAGGCCTCCTCTGCTCTGACTTCTTCTTCTCTGACTGCTGATAATGATAGGCTGCAGGATGAACCACTGTGTAAGACTGACTGCAGTGCTAAAGAAGTGATATGGGGCTCACCACAGCAACTTGGTTATCACACAGGACAGAGCAGAGCAGAGCAGAGCAGAGCAGAGCAGAGCTGTCCCCATAAAAGTCTCCAATGACACAGACAAAAAGATTCTCTTTGTGTCTGGTCACCTACCTTTTTCTTCTGCTCTTGTGGGATGTTCTGGGATTTTAAGGATTGTTTACGCAGAACTTTGATTTAGTTTGCATCATTCAGTGTATGAAGGATGATGGGGGAAAAAAGGAAAAACAAATTTCAGCCAGAAATGGGAATTGCCTGCTGTATGAATGTAGCATTAGCTTTGGTATGAGATGATTATTACCTTACATACATTGACAAAAGAGCATGTGCACCAATACAACATCATTTTTGATGAGCTGTTATCCCTTTTTGCCTTTTTACTGAAATTCAATATTGCTCATTAAGGGTTTTTTTTTTGTTTGTTTGTTTTTTTAGACAGTCCACTCATGCAAACTCTAGACAGTGAGGCAGAGTTCAAAATTAAACCCTCTATCTGCTCTACATGTGAGACAGGGATGCCAGTCACAGACACACCATAACCAAATAAAATGTTGCGTGTGCTGGTCATGTGCTGGTCATGTGCTGGTCATGTGCTGGTCATGTGCTGGTCATGTTGCAGGTGTTAAACATAAGCAAGGCATTCATCTGCATAAGACATGACTGGGGGCCCAGAAAGGTTATGCAAAGTTTTGTTTGAAATAAATATAATAAGAAAGTAATCCTCTTGTTTAAGAAGCAATATGCTGACAAAAATACAAAAGTCAATTTTAGTTGTTTCTTCTCCTCTTTGTGTTGCTGTGTGCAGCCTGAGGAGCTGACACTGCTGCTCATCAAGCTCCGCCGGCAGCAGGCAGAAATCAACAGCCTGCGGGAACATACAGTAGCTCAGCTAATGGCCCTGGGAATAGAAGGGCCCAACCCCAAGGTCAGCCCCGAGTGTGCATGCACACATTGGCTCTTTGTGATTCTCTGTGTCTTTGAGAAATCCATGAAGTGATTCAGGTGTGTGCTGGTCATTTCTCCCTTTTAATATAGCAAACATTTTGCAGATTCAGTTGTTTTGTGTTTGACTGCCATTGAATGTTTTCTAACCATGTGTTAGTTCATGCTTGTCTTGGTAATGTTTCATTTAAAACAAAAACATTTCAATTGAATTTGGTGTGTGTTTAAAGGTTATTTACCAAAAACAGACAAAATAATATGCATTTTTACAAACAATATGACTGTATAATCAATGATCCCTCATCTTTTTAACATTGGTCCAACGTTCTATCATTAGCATTTTTTCTGATCTCACATTGAATATCTAGCTAGTTAGTTCAGCTTCGTGTTTAAATGAGCAGGCTTTCAACCATTATTAGAGTTTATATTGTCATGGCGACCTGCATAGAAACATTTGCCAAAGCTTAAACAGTAAGGCTCTGTGATATTACATTGTTGTAATAACGATTGTGGAATTTAAGATGTTTCTAAAATGTGTAAACCTTAAAAAATGAAGGATACAGAAATACACTGGATTCTCAGCCAGCTTGAAGGTATTTATTCATGTGTCTCTGTTAACACACCAAATTCAATTTGTTCTCCACCAGTAAATCTGGGCACTGATGGATAAGTTTGTGATTTTAGGTGGTGGCAGCTGCTTCCTTGGGTTTGTGTTCTGCATGTGTGTCAGTCCAGTGTTGGTAGAGGTGCTGCTCCTCTGCATGCATGTTATTTAAGGACTTCTGTGCAGTGATGCATCTGTTTGCAGCTTTCTATGCTTTGGTGGTTCTTTCCAATCAGTCATTGTTTTGTGTTTCAGTCTCATATGGAAGCTTGTCCAGTAAAAACTTCTTTTAACTGATGGATGCCTGAGAACTTAGTTAAAAATTTATTTGGAGAATTTTGTACCAGTGAAAATGGTAAGACCTTTTAAACCAGTTACTAAACTAGTAAAAACTCAACTGTATACCTGGCATGAAGTGTATCAAAACCTTTCATGACCTTTGAAATATTACTGTATAACTTGCTTTAGCTACTTTGTCATTATGACCGGATAATATCCCCTGGATTCATGAAGTACCATGCAGCTTCCAGGTGCATGCTTGCTTGTTTTGGTCATGTCTCTCCAGTGCATCGAGTTTCTCTTCCCCTCTTGGTTCCACAGAGAAATGTTCCCAACACACAGGGAGCAACAGCAGCAAAAAAGCATCAGTATTCCACCACCCAGGGTGAACCCGACACACAGGACGCGATAGTGACGGCAGCAGCAAATTTACATCTTTCTTGTGTCGCCTTACTAGCTCACTGCATATCTACGTGTAGGAGCTCAAAATTCACATGCACAAATTTCACCTCACTGCACAAGTTCAATAGGATGAGAGAGAGAGAGAGAGAGAGAAAGAGAGAGGTGATGCATCCTGTCGTCCATAAGGATGAATGAACTCTCAGACCAGTTACCTGCCAACACCGAGTGTAGCATGAAAACGCTGTGAGGAGGACCAAGCAACCCAATCCCAATGGACTGACAGTCCACACTCATTCGGGTGTTTAATCGACAAGTTGTAAAAAGGCCAGTGCAAAATTGTGAACACTAAGACAGTTTGCTTAATTGCAAAAGAGCCTTCAATGTAATTGAAAAGCATTTCAAAAAATGCTGCAAACATTTGACACTTATACATCTGTACTCCCCCCCAATGTCCTAACTGGCAGTGTTGGCTGTTTTCCCTGTCTGAGACCAATTATGAATATATTTTTTAGGGTAAGTTCGTTTACAGAGAATTAACAATCCATTTTATTCATTTATGGTTTATTATTTGGGAATCAGAACTCTGGAAATCAAGACTGTTGTAGCAACCTCTGTTTGGCTTACATAATTATTAATAATTTATTAACATTCAAATTATTAATAAAATTACAATTCTTTAGGTGATTCGGGGAACCATCCAGAATTTCTGTGGTCATAAGATAAACTTTCTCTCTCTCTCTTGGAATGAATTCAGACCCGAAGGAGAAACTCTTCACACAACAATAAATGATCACTGAAACTCTTATTTCTAATCAAGTCTGAGAATTTATAGCCCAACTATACAGCTGAATTATTATTGAATAATTTCTTACTTTAACTACTGGTGTGCATATATACCAGGCTACTTATATGCCATAGTTGAATATTAAAATTAGAGTCAAATCAGATTAATAAAGAAACTATGACAAAGTGAAATGGAGTATTGAAAAACAACTTCTAAACTACCTAACTAATTAAACAAAAACATAAAGAAAAAATCCGGTTTACAGAATCATAAATGCACCACAACAGTCTTACAGGACAGAGTATCCCCTCTAAGACCCAAACAAAAAGGGGAGGAGGTTAAGTCAGTGTCCAGACTCAGACTGGCCCACCGTCTTTCAACAATAGGTCATAAAACTCTGCATGTTGAGGGCTAACGCAACACGCACAAAGAAAATGTGATCTTAGGCTTTGTACCACTGCAAAGTAGATATGAATTAGGAAATCAAAAAAGGAAGAGAAGTGGGAACAAGAGGGAAAAAATGGAACAGTCTCACTCTGAGCTGATCTCTCTCCAGGCAGCAGACGTAAACAGCTGGAGTTTCTTAGCAGAACCTCTGGTACTTTGGGTTGACTAAACCAAGGAAAGTACCTTTCTTGTTGAGGAATGGAGAGCTTGCCACAGCAGGCTCACGCAGGCAGCCGCATCAAGAGACTTTGACGTTTCCATGGGAACGCAGAAACATGATGTACGCAGACTGCTGCCTAGAAGTTCTCCAGTGAACACTTTGAAGGTTTTGAAATAAATCGTCTTCCTGGGCAGCAGGATAGAAGAAAAAGGTTCAGAGCTCTTGTCTCTTGGAGGTTGACTCCAACAAGACTTTGGGATTGAGGTCTTGCTTCTGTAGTGGGGATCAGTTCTTATCTGAACAGCAATGAGTTTTATTGCAGGGGGAGTGTTGGCAGTGATGGCTCCAGTACAAGGAATTTGAGGACATACAGTTTGGATAGTCCCTGATACACATACAATATTTGATACATGTTCCAGTTCCAGTGCTAAAGGTTCCCTAGAAATTAGTTTATTGAGCTTTGCATTATTATGACGTTTTCATGCTATTACTTAACAATGGTCTCAAAACAATAACATTATTATTAATCACTATTTTTGGAACAATTAAGCCCCCAGCAAAAATATTGCATTTTGACAAGTCAACATTGATATTAATACACATGTCACTTGGTAGTAAAGAACAACGTCTTTTTTGATTTTCATATGTTTAACATCATTGAAAATCTTAGAATCCACACTTTTCAGAATCTGAACCAGAATTATGTGTATTAATATTCTAAACTTGTGCCATTTTACAGCACAAGCACAGAACTATTTTAACTTCAGTTGTTATAAAATTAGGTATATATCAAATATACTTAAAACTGCAGTACGTAACTGTAATAAAATACATTTGACGTTTTTTTATGTTTTTTTACATAATTGTTGGAACTGTCACTATGTCACAACAGTATATGAGACCAATAATCTGAGAAAAAAAAAAAATCAAGCTTTTCGGCCTTCTCCCAGTGCTAACTAGAAACAACCAATCAGAGCCAGGAACAGGGTTATAGCGCTGTCAATCAAGCCTGTCTACATGCCTCTCAGATGTGCAGTTCCACCAGGTGTTTGCTAATTGCTGCTGGCTAGTCTGAAGGAGCAGAGTGGAGGAGTGGAAACTTCAGCTGTGAGGAGGAACTGCGCCTTGAAGGCGGAGCTAGGTTCACTGAGGAGTTTTGCACAGCTGAATGGTTGCCACGGCAAAGTAAAGGATTTCTCAAACCTGCATGAAATCAACCAATAAATCAATCCAGTTACTTTGTATAGCACATTTCAGCAAAAAGGCAGTTCAATGTCTTGATAACATAGAAGCCGAAACATACAGTCATAGAAAACACCATAATTGAGGAACTATTTACAAAGATTACGTTTTGATGAGTGACATCACTAAAACCATTGTTACACATCAAATGAGCTGGTCAGTGTTACATTTATTATGGTTCAAAAGCAACTCTACACAGGTTGTTTTCAGCCTTGTTTTATTTCAGCAGTTTTTCAGTTTTCTGGAAGTGTGTTCCAGATTTGTGGTGCATAGAAGTTGAATGCTGCTTCTCCATGTTTGGTTCTGATTCCGGGGATGCAGAGCAGAGCAGAACCATAAAGACTCAAGGCATATTTTTGATGAGGGAATAACATTTTAACATGACAAAGACTCAAGGCATATTTTTGATGAGGGAATAACATTTTAACATGACATGATTATCAAAAAAGCCAATTTTACATAATACTGTCCATCTTAAATAATAATAATAATAATAATAATAATAATAATAATAATAATAATAATAATAATAATAATAATAATAATAATAATAATATAGTCACGTGATCACTTCCATTCAGATGAATTGGCAGCACAGCATCTGAACTGTGCTGGCACCACAGAGCAGCACCATTTAGTGTTGTTGCTGATTTTATCTTGATAATAAAAGTGCAAAGGGGATATTTTGTTTTCCAAGGAACTGATTTTCAGATGATTTCATACTGCTTATTTTGGGTACATAGAGCATGTGATCTATTATTATTATTGTTGTTGTTGTTGTTATTGTTATTATTAATTAGGGAAAGAACTGAATATACATTTTCTATTCACCTGTAAATTATAGGGTTGTTTAATAAGTTTGAACTTATTAAAACTGCGCTGTAGTAAATTTCCTTCTCTTCTTATCTCAGATCTAACAAACAGCTGTTTATTCCATTTTAATTTATCTGGCTTTTCCCCTCCTTTACACATATGTCTGTAATTTCACAAAAGCATGGCTTTCATTTTCCTGCTCCTTCTTTTTTATCGTCTTTGACTGCTACAGACTGATGTTCTGTCCCACCATCTTCAGAGGAACCTTACTTACCTGGACAAGCAGGTGAGAACTCTGGTTTTGGCGCAGGCAGCGCATCTGTGATCTCTGAATTGGAAATTAAACTTTTGTTTTTGAAACGTCTCTAGCACTTATTAGTGTTCACAGCTACACTGAGTACAGTAGGTTGTAGGTGAAGCAGAAGTTGCTCTGATCTCATTTCTGGCAACATTTTACCTCTTTGCTGCAGCTAATATTGAGCAAAATCAGGTATTTTTGAGTGACATCTAATAAAAACACACTGATAGTAAATTCTCTTCATCATAGTCCCTGACAGTGACTAGAATATATGAGGCAACAGGTTGACATTTTGCCCACAAAGGTGCTGGAATAGAAGCAGAAGAAATATATAGTGTATTTGAGCAAAGTTGATGACACCCAAACTGTAATGTTTAGAAAACCGGGTCAGAGCGTCTTTTAATAGCAAGTCATGTGGGATGTTGGTGATCAGCAGAAGTCATCTATTAAAAGCTGTACAGAGAAGCAACAATGGCAATCCAGCAACAGGAGTCACGGGTGTCCAAGTTGTCTGATGCAAGAGACAAGTTAATCCAGGTCAAATTGCTCAAGACATTATTACTGGTTATGAAATAAGAGTGTTGGAGCTCACAGTGCATAGCTGCTAAGGGGGTTAGGACAGGATGGCCATGCTAACGTCGGCTCAGTTTCGTTAGATATCTGTAAACTAACAAAGTAATCTACACAGAGAAATCAAAGCAAACAAGTCTATCTGTTATATCCATTAAATAGTTTTTGGCCACAATTGCTATTAGCAGAAAGTGACATTGAAATGGCATTTTGGACCATTCTTCCACACAAAGTGAGGATGGTCTTCATGAAGATGCTCTCTGGTCTTCAGCTCCCTTCACAGATTTTCTTTCAGTTACATGTCAGGTGATTGGCTCGACCATTTTTGCATTCTTTGATTTCTCTTAAACTAGCTAAGAGTTTTTTGGGCTGTTTGTTGGAATCATTTTTATTTCATTATTGAAAAATCCAACTTCATTTCATCTGCAGATTATTTGCAAGAATGTTCAGTTTCATTTCTTCATTCATTGTTCTTTGAGTTATATGAAGACTTCTCTATACTGAAAGACGGACACACTATGAAAATCTTGCTGACAAACTTTATTGTTTGCAGATGTGCTGTTTTCCATCCTTCCATGAAAACAGTTCAAATTTGCTCTTTTTGAGTGGAGCATTATTCCAGTGTTCCACTGGTTTGTCCAAGTTTTCTAGCATCCTTGAAATAAGCTTCCACATTTTTTCTCTTCAGCATTGAAGAGATATGTTCATATAATCTCTGTGAGATAGATGTATGACTGGTTTATAGTATTTTGCCCCAAAAGGGTTAGGGGTAGGGTTAGTTTCCTACAATAATATCTTGAGAGAGCTTTTTACTTTTACCCATTCAAAGTGAAATGGGTAATGTAATGGATTTACAGATCCATTACAAGGAATCTGTAAATCCCTTGTAATGATAAAACTTTTTAATATCCAGCTGTTGTTAAATTGCATTGATGAGAGCAGGTCTGTTTTCTGCTGAAAAGTTTCCCCCCTATGTTTCAGCAGGTTTCTATGGCTTTCTGTGACTTTTAACAGTTCATTTTCTTCATCTGTTCAGGGCTCTGTCATTTTCATTTATAGACTTACTTACTTTGATGTCTTTGTGTATGTGGGTTATGGCATAGGTCTGGTTGTTGGGCACTTATTTTCTTCACTGCACTGTACATTAGTTTATAGGTTCCAGACTGCAGTTTAAAATAAAACCATAGTTTTTGAGCAGTTCTTTTTCTTCTTTTATTTATTATCAGCTAAACAGCATTTGATATCTTAGTCTCTCTTACCAGCTGTGTTATTACACCACTGTATCCTCTTCTTCCCGGCACTGATGCTAGACGAAGGAGAATGAGCCTCTTATCTTCATGATTCACACTATGATTGAGAACTCGGCACCAAGGCCGCAACTCTACCAGCAAGTAAGGTTTTTGGAAGGTGCTCACTTGAATCGGCACAGAGCCCATCCAGCCACCTGCTGAGAGTTTTGGCTGGGTCACAACCTTGTCATGGAGTTTTAGCTTCACAACTTTTTGGGAAATGTTTCTGCCATAATCCAAGAGCACACATTTTCAGTCTGAAAACAGGGCTTCATATCTTTTGTTCTCAAAACCTTTAATACTTTTGCTTACATTTTCATTTTGAAAGCAGGATTTCATGTCTTTCTTCTCAAAATTTCTAAGACTTATACTCAAAACTTTTCGCACTCATACTTAGTCTCTCCTTGGACTCTGATTGCTTACAAAACTTGGAACGGCCTCTTGGCACAATCGCCTGGCAACCTCTTAGCCAATCGCATGAAAGTGTTGTACTGGGTGCATTTGTTTCCTTCTAGCGGGTGTGCCTGTGTGTCTACTATCGATTGTAGCAACCTGCACCACCCACTGGATGTAAGGGGAAACAACGACGTCAGCTTTCTGCTCCGTACTACACTAAACAGCCACCAGCAGTGTGCTACTGATTACTAACAGCCTTCTGATCTTAGGCACGATTTTGTTCAAAAGACAATATAGTCTGCCTTATCTATCTAAGGCAGTTCCAGGTTTCGTAAGTGAGCAGAGAGTCCAAACAGGGACTAAGTTTGAGGGTGAGGAAAAGTTTTCAGTACGAGCATTACACGTTTTGAGAAGAAAGACATAAAATCCTGTTTTCAAAATGAAAATATAAGCAAAAGTATTAAAAGTTTTGAGAACAAAAGGCTTGAAATCCATGAAATCCTGTTTTCAGACTGGAAATGTGTGCTCTTGGATTATGGCAGGGAAATTCCACCAAACCAGCAGAGGGTTTTTGCAAGTGAAGATTTGCTCCGAGCAGAGATTGTGAGTGCAAGGAGAGGTTTTGAGTACAATCATTACAAGTTTTGAGAAGAAAGATAAGAAGTCCTGCTTTCAACATAAAAATGCTAAGAAAATTATTAAAAGTTTTGAGAACAAAAGAAATGAAGTCTTGTTTTCAGACTGAAAACGTGTGCTCTTGGATTATGGCAGAAACATTTCCCCATACACAACTGCTAAGTCACCTAAGTTTCATGATTAAAATTAGAGCATCAACATAAGAGCTGAATGAGGTTGGTTTAAATGTAAAGTTCCCAAAAAGCAACCTGGAAATTGAGGAGTTATTTCTCAAAAGAAGCAATCAATCCTTTGAAGACTTTCCTTTTTATCTGAGTATATAGGAATAAACTTGGGTTTGCCCTGCAGCTTTCCTTTGTTTCCAGCAAAGCTCCAATGTTTCAAAATGACTTGAAGTACAGCAGACTCCAGCCAAAACTTTGCTGTGGTTGCCCAGTTGTTGTGTATCCACATTTCCACCATTAAGCCCCAGTTTCACCACATTGATGCAGTGAACCATTCAACACCAGTCACTGAATCCTTCCCAGATATAACAGCTGATGTCTGTAAGATGTCTGTGATTCAGCACCTGCCATTTGAGATGCTTTCCTTTATTGGAAATGACCCAAACCGAAGCATGGGACATGTTCTGTCACACAGACCCTTCTCCACGTGTCTTCATCTGCCATAGTGTGTTGTGTACGACACATATCTACATGTCCAGATGAGTTTTTCTAAAGACGTATTTTTCAGATATTCTTTGGCTGTTTTGAAAATGAATTTCTTCATGAACAAAATGACTTCTACCCTTTATGAAAGGCTGGTTGAGGTCTGTACAGAGGGGCAGCTTGTGTGAATCAGGTTTGCTCAGATTAGCAGAGCTTTCTTGAGTCCAACCAGAAGTCCTTCTCACTTCACTATGTAAGAAAGCAACAGTCCTCATCATTGAGATTCTCTCAGTTTCATGCAGTAGTTAAGAGGTTAGCCCTGCAGGAGGGAGCCATGTCAGGATCCTGCTACAGAGCCCGGTCATGTTGATGTGCTGTGACATGCAGCCCCACATCACCACTGCCTGTGAAAATGTGCTGTGGGGCTTCTCAGTTATTTCTGCATGTTTGGTTGAAAAATCACTAAAGTAAACATTCCTGCATCTTCTCCTTCCAGTGATTAGTGTATGTCTATGAACACTTTCATCCTGTCCTCCATGTCAAAACAATAAGGATCTCACCTGACTCCTTATTTTGGTTTGTTAGCCTCAATGAGTAAACATTCGCTTCTTCATCGGTTTCCTCACAAACATCAGTTCCTGTTTCAGCTCATATGTTTATAGTTTAGTCTTTTGTTTTGTTTAGTTGGGTTTTTTTGCGTTTTTTTCCATAATATTCTTAATATTGTGCTGAGGAGCTTCAGCATTTACCTTTATCTACCTCTATGCTCCCCTTCTACAACATTTTTGTTTTGTTCCTTCTCTCCAACATTTAACCTCAGCTAACAGAGAGGAAGCTGTTGTGTATTCCATATGAAACCCTTTTGAAAGGAATTTTTGAGATGTTTGCATTGTTTTACTGGCAGTTCTTCCTTACACTCTGTAAGCTCTCTGTCTGAGCTGCAAAATAGTTTTCAACAGTATTTTTATAAAAGCCACTGAGTCTTCCACTATGTACATAATGGGACTCCATGATATCCCCATTTTCATGTGATCTGCCTCTCAACCCCAAAAGCATAAGATATGCTTGTATAAAATGTAAATCATTGGTACGTTTACAACTAGATCAACTGCCAGCTTGATGATTTGTGAATCAGTGTGCAGATCTCTTTCCTTAACGGCATCTAAGGAATATCATTGCATAGTCTCAGTGAGGGGAAACAGGTTTTCATTTGATCTTAGCTGATGGGTTGTTGGCGCCCCCCACTGGTCCAGTCTGAATGTTTCTCCTCTTTCAGATCAATCCAGAAGATTTTAAAGACAGCTCTTTAAACCAGTGCATTGATGAAGCTGATGTAGAGGTAAGAAAGCTTTGTTGTCAGTAAAATGCTGAGCAGTTCACGAACTGCACAACTGATCTCAGTGTTTACTCACATCAGACCAAGCTGAGCAGACTGTGTGAGAAGGACAAGGTGCTGAGGATGCAGGAAGAGAAGCTGCAGCAGCTGCACAGGGAAAAGGTACTGCCCTGAGCAGAGCAAGCTCACCTTTCCACTTGGAGATTAGTCTCAGGTATGCAGTAAGGAGTTACTGTTGTTTTGTGGCAGCACACTCTGGAGACGGTGCTGCTGTCAGCCAGTCAGGAGCTGGGTGAGCAGAGCGGCTCCAACACGGCGGCCATGCAGAGCCTGGTCCAACAAAGAGATGTTCTGCAGAGTGGCTTGCTCAGCACCTGCAGGGAGCTGTCCAGAGTCACGGCTGTAAGTTCAGACTCAGACTCTATCTTGGTAACTTTACCTTGGTAAGATAATGTTGATGGCAGCCTTATCTCAGCTGCTGCCCTCCTCTGGGAAGGAATCAGCCAATAGAACAACAGACCTGATGCAACTTCCATGAAGAGAAAAATTATTCAAAGAAAACAAAAAGTTAACTGTTGAAATAACATTGAATAGAAGGAGTGGAAGAAGAAAGGGAGAAAAAGAGGTCAGTTTGCCCTTCAGTAGCCAAAGTCTATTGCAGCATAACCACAGAAAGAAAATAAAATGCTACTTTATGTCAGGTTTAAACACCTATTAAAGACAAATTAAACAAACACAAGAAAGACAAGAGAGTTAGATTCTTTGTACTCGTGAGGAGAACAGACAGAGATGTGTTTTCAGTTACAATCTCCTACTGCTCTGAAAACACATCTGCCTGCTCCTCTCCTTTTATTGCATTCAGGATTCCTATCACATTGACGCTGCAACTCTCAAAGGGCGGGGAAAACAAATCATCACTTAGTTGCAATGCTAATGACAATCACTATCTAGACAGATTTTACCCAAACACTAGATCATTGTTGTTTCAGGCACGGGATTGAGCATAACACGTTGTATGTCTTCAAAGCGATGGCTTTATTGCTATCCAACAGATCAAGGAGCGCAGAGCTTCCTGCAGGGTCATAAACTCTGCCGGAAGCTGTTGTCACTTCTATCTCTCAGGAAAGAATCAAAGTAATTTAAAACACAGAAACATTCTTCATACTATACTAAGATTAAATGAAGTAAAGCACACAAGTAAAAACGTAATTAAAGTATAACTATAAGGCTACATGAAACAACAAATATTTGATAACACCAATAATACAATTTACCTAACACTTTACAAAACAATAATTTACCAGAAAACAAATGGCCTGAAGCCAAGGCTTATACTCGCATATCTTAGTCATAGACTCAACAGTTGACCAAAATGAAAGATATCGTCCATATACATAAGCACACATACACACATTTATATTCAAATATGCATGTATGCACATATATAGACTTATGTAGGCTATATTGTTCACATTTTCCCAATAGTGGTACATGGACAATGGTGTCAAATAGATCAATGAACACACACTGTAAGCTGAACTGGTGTTTATTTAATATATATTTTTTTATTAAGAAAGGAGCCCATACGTATCCTTATCATCTAGCTAGATGCATATACTGTATGTGTATATATATGTATATACATACACAAAAAATCAGATGTATATAATATTAGTTATAAAGTTTTTGAATATGTTTGTAAAGGAATTTCTTAGATTCTAATTGTACAAAGGCAGTCTTCAATGTGAAAACCTTGGTGACCACACATTCACGCCCCTACACATTACTAAATGCAGATCTAAGACTTACATGCACAGCATATGGGCACACACATCTGCACACACTCAGTGTGTCATTGTTCCCAGGAGTTGGAGCGATCGTTGAAGGAGTATGAGCAGCTGGAGGCCGACGTAACTCTGGCCAGGACCAAACTGCTGGAGCAGCTGGAGGCCCTGGGCAGCCCACAAGTAGCAGACAGACCCAGACCCACTCACAAACACACACTCTTTATTGGTGGCTCATGCCTTAATGACATTCTTCTCTTACTATATGTTTCTTTTGTGTGTGTATGTCTTAGACAGAACCTCCAAGTCAGCGGCACATCCAGATCCAGAAGGAGCTTTGGAGGATCCAGGATGTGATGGAGGCTCTGTCTAAAACTAAACCTCAGCAGAGAACAGAGTGTGGTGAGTTTATGAAACGGATCACTTCCACAACTTTTCTGCAACCTTGGCATCCAAATCTTTTTCCACTGTATTACAGTCATATTCAATAAGCTATAAACATTTCTCACTTGTCAGATTAAAAATACCTTATGAAAATAACAACCATTAATTAGTTATGAAACGTGATTTGACAAGCCCACATTTCTGTTTTTCAAAATAGCTTTTTGTTGGTATGATGTAAAAATCATATTTCAAATGTCAAGTTTTATGTTATTAAAATTATAATAGAAATAAAAGCTTTCAAATATTCATCTGTGTGGAATTAATCTATGTATTGTGATTTACTTAGTGATAAAGTTTCTAAAATTAATGGGCTTTTCAAAAGCTATCTAATTTATTACAGTAAATTGATTGAAGATGATTTTACTCTAAAATGTTTATTCCTGTTAACCCAAACAGGCAGTTAGCTCAGCGATGGCTTCTTATGCTCAGGCAGCCATGTTCCTGGCTGCGTTTAGTTGGTTTTGGAAATTTTGGTCTGACTTGTGGTTCCTCCAGATATTTCTACTCTTTTTGTTATATTTTGCAGGTTTTCCTGGTTCAACACCTCTTTCCAGTCAGCAGAAAAATGAGGTAAAGCCCACACATTACATCTATCACATCATTTAAATCATAACCTTTGGACTTAATAAAATACTTTCCACAGATACTTATCTGACCACATATTATTTGCTTATTTAGGCCACAGCAGCATTGGCACCCATTATTTATCTGAGGTTTTGCTGCTTTCATCACCAAACTCTCTTAGTTTGAACACCTGAGTGACATCGTTTATACTACAGTATATCGCAGTATTCCTGGGCCTCAAGGCACGCTGCACCGCATGTTTTAGGTGTTTCCTTTCTTCAGCCCAGGTGATTTCAGTTACTTGGTTTTGCTGAACTGCAATCATCTGAATCAGGTGTATTAAAGCAGGGAAACATCTAAAACATGCAGGGCAGTGTGCCTTGAGGACCAGGGTTGGGAAACACTGTCCCTTTGAACATTTTTTCATTATGAAAAGACAAGATTTAATTATTTCTGATATATCACTAAAATTCATTTTAAGTCAGTTTTTATTTTAGTGAATTAAAATATAATCAGAAATACTTATTTCAGTGATTCAATTCAGAAAGTTAAACTTTTATGTGATGGATTCAACCACACACAGGCCTATAGCTTAAGTACTGAACAATATGTCCATGTACTGTGCAGTACCTGCTAGCAGTACTTGGAGTACTTGGTTTGGCTCCTTTTGTTTCACTGGATCAGTGAGGTGTGGTATGGAGGACATCAGCCTGTGGTTCTGCTGAGGTATTCAGGATGTCCAGGAGGCCGGAGTTCATCCTGTAACCAGTGGATTGCCGGTTCAAAGAAATATGACACAACAACATCTTTCTGTTGTTGTGTCCTTGGAGATGACACTTCAACCACCATGAGGGCCTGGTGGTACCAGTGTATGGCAGCCTTGCACCTGTTGCTACAATGTAACTCACCACTGTCAGTATACTAATGGGTGACTGACTTCATGTGTGAAGTGCTTTGGAGTCCTCTGACTTGATAAAGTGCTATACAAGTACAGGTCATTTTCCATAATAGCAGACTTTGGGTCAACTGGTGTCTCTCAGATTCTCTATGGGATTTAGGTCAGGCCAGTTTGCTAGTGTTACCATGGTTATTAAAATAGGTATTTGTATGTTTGACAAAGACATGTTGGAAAATGAAATTATCATTGTGGTTTGGATTCTGTGACAGTTGTCAAGCACCCTAAAAGCTGGTTGCTTGAACCAGTTGCTTGATAAATGTAAAGTCAGCATTGCTATATAACATTTCTGAATTAAAATCCTTTATTGCCATGAAGTGCGGTGTGAGGTGGTGAGGCAGACGCTGAGGATCCAGGTAGATGTGACAAAATGATGATTTATTGTATAGAATAGTCCACAAACGTCCAACAACCAGGCAGCACGGCAGAGCAGAAAGCCAGGGCTCAGCCCCAGTAGCGACTGGAGGCAACGAATGGACAAACGACACTTATTAGATGCATAGACAAGGACCCAACGAGGAGCTAAGGACACAGTGGGGTTAAATACACAGAGGGTAATCATGGAAACGAGACACACCTGGGAAACAATCAAGGGGAGACAGGACAAGACGGAGACTCAGACACACAGGAAACTCAAAATAAACACAGAAAAACACGGAACATGACATTCATTATTTCTCTGATTATTAGGAATCGTGGAAATGTTTTGATAATTAATAATCAAAAATTTGTTTCTGAACAAAGTTTTGAAGTCTCCTTAACTGTGAGCCAAAAATCATGAGAAACTGATTGATATCACTCCGTGTGGAATGAATACAAGTGATATTTGAGTTTCACTTCTTGAGATGAATTCATGAAACATGTGAACTTCTTCATTGTCCTCAATTTTCTCTTAAATGCAGCTTTGTACTCCACAACAGAAGATGACTCAGGGAGCAGTCCAACAGTTTAAAATTCAAATTCCAGCACAGCCAGTTTAGTGAAGAGTTGTCTGTCTGGTGTGTCTCCTGCAGTCAACATGTCCCTGCTGCATGCTGGGTAGGCGTGTTTCTGTAGTCTACAGACAGCAGTTTGGACGTGTGAACATGCATCTATGTTCCAGTTTGTGCATAATGTGTGTGATGTGAGCACACCACTGAGCTTATAGTGTCTTCACCAGTAAGCTCGTCCTCTGTGTGAGTGTGGTCCTGTCTTGGTTCTGAGCTGTGCTGTTTAACTGTCAACAGGCAGTGCCACCCAGCCCACTTAAAGAGGGCACCAGGGTGCCCGCTCGCCCGCCCCTCCCTCAGTGCTATGACTCAGAGTGCATCCCTCACACACTCCCCCACCACTCACAACCTGGCAGCCGACCCCTCCACGCTCACCGCCCTGAAGAGCGCAAGGCCAGCTCCAGGAATGGAGCACACAGCGTAAGACCTGTTTAAAGTCTCCATGCTCCACTCCACCCTCCACCGTCCCTTCATCCTCCGTCATCAATGAACACACAGAGCCACTTCATCTGACCTCATTTTCAGCCTCACCATCAAATATTTACAGAATGAGAAGTTCCTCCCAGTAACTTACCCACCTCCATCCGCCCTACGTTTCTACACCATCCGCCTCATGATATTCATCCCATCATGGTTCATCCTGTGTTTCATCATTGTAGTCAGATTTTTCCTGTTGTGTCTGTCCTTCACTTTACCTTTGGACTTTAAAACATCGTGTTGTCCTCCAGTAAACCTTCTGATCTGTTTTGCAGCTAAGTGGCTGCAAATATACATCTGATACATCTCTATTATTAGTTATAATAATAGAGATGTATCAGACTCTTTAATATAAATTTTTGCTCTGTGACCTTTATACAGGAGAGTGTGTGTATCTTTTTGCAAAAATATTCATACCCCTAAACTTTTCTATATTTTATCAAACACAACTTGGAGCTTCATTGTGAAGTGCAAGTGATTCTTAATATTTTCAGTTTTTTTGAATTAAATTTCATTCAATAAAATTTGTGGCTTTGAATGTGACTTTGAATATACTCCATTTCACACTGATACCTCTGGACAAACTTTGGTGCTACTAATCCATCTCTGATGTTCAGAGATTGATTCTCTGAACATCTTCCAAAGGTCTGATCCCTCCACCAACTGGACATGGAGAGTGGATGGACAAAATCACTGATGTCAGGATTGACCCACATGAGATAGACAATGAATACATGTCAGATGAAGTGGACAAGCTACCTTTGATCTCCTTCTATGACATAGTTCACGACTTAGGAAACATGAAGAATGGATACTCCACGGAGGAGCTTCATGACCTGAAATCCATGGACACATATAATCATTGTTTAAATGGATTTATAATGGACGTACAAACCTTCCAGGTGAATAACAAGGTTCTGGTGACTGGTAGAGTAAGTACTCTATGTGTGAGATGACCTGATGTGTATAAAAAGACTAGAGCCAGGACACCATGACATCAGCAAAGGGACTTCTGTATCCTCTTCATTCAGAAAATACAATTTATCCCTTCTTCCCAGACTGTCTGCTAACATGTGGGAACCTACAGAGACTCCAAGCTGAGGTAAGCTAGTCATCCTTAGAACCTCAGCACATAGTGTTTGTGTACTCAGTCAGGAACAGAAATCCATTGTACACTAGGAAGGATTGTAGTGACAGTTGTAGGTGTTTGTCTTACAATCGGTGGGTTTCCAGTTCTCCATCTCTGCTGTTGCCTCTGCTGTTGTATCCTTTGGGCAAGATCCCCACCTGTCTGCCAGTGGGGGTCGCAGGGCCTGGTGGCACCAGTGCATAGGAGCAACCAGTAGCTTACCACCATCAGAATGGGAATGTGTGAGAGAATGACTGAATGTAGTGTCAAGTATTTTGGGGTCCTATGGACTTCGTAAATGGTACAGGCCTCTTACCATTTACTCTGGATCTGAAAATTGAGAAAATGCTAAAAACTTCCGCCGGGTATGAATATTTTTCTTCAAGCTCTACTGACTGTGTATTCTAACCATGGATCACTTCACATTGCTCTCATAGCAAGCTCCAGACTACCGGCTGTATAAGAGCGAGCCTGAACTCACAACTGTGAAGGAGGAAGGAGACGAGGCCAATGGTGATGATAAGGACAAGACTGAGATGTCTACTGAAAGTAAAGACACCCCACCATCCAAAGGTACATACAGACTTTGTGTTTACTGACTAACAGGAGGATAATGATATTCTAGCTACAGTGAGGTTTCTTCTTGTGATATTGTGAGAAAATGTGATGCATCAGATAAACTGGTTTAAATTGTAAATTTTGGAGAAATGGACTTTTATGCCAAGAACGCAGTGCACCCAGGCTGGAGGTGGTTAACCCTTCACTATTTCCTTATAAAATTAAAGAATGTACACTATATATTGGCAAAAGTATTTGCTCACCCATTCAAATGATGAGAATCGGGAGTTCCAATCACTTCCATTGCCACAGGTGCATAAAATTAAATATCTTAGCATGCAGACTGTGTTTGTGAAAGAACAGAGCTGAGTGAATTCCTGCATGGAACTGTAATAGGATGCCACCTGTCAAGCAAATCCAGTTACGAGATTTCCTCACTCCTAAATATTCCACAGTCCACTGTCAGCTGTATCATAATAAGATGGGAGTGTTTGGGAACGACAGCAACTCAGCCAACAAATTGTAGGACACATAAACTGATGGTGCAGGGTCATCGGATGCACACAGTGTGAAATGTAAAGTTTGGGATTATGGTGTAGGGTAGGTTTTCAGGAGCTGGGTTTGGCCCCTTAGTTCCAGTGAAAAGAACTCTGAATGCTTCAGCATACCAAGACATTTTGGATAATTCCTTATTCCCAACTTTGTGGGAACAATTTGGAGCTGGGCCCTTACTGGGCCTTAATATGAGTTGTGCACCAGAGCAGAAAGCAAGGTCCATAAAGACGGATGGCAGAGTCTGGTGAAGAAAACCGGCGAGTGACCGAGAGTCACTGCGTGTAACGGAAACCCTGTAAATTCTAGACACTAACAGGAACCATAGAATTGCACAAAAATCCGTGAGGGACGGCGGAGTCCCTGCTCGACATTCCATGAAAGAGGTGTATGGAGCCTGGTGCCGGAAGCCCTTTGAAAGGCTGTAAACATGGTTTTAAACTGTGTGAGTGGGAATAAAAATAACAATAAGTATTTTGTTCCATAAAACACAGTAGGAGTGTAACAGGTAAACCTTTTATGGATGCAAACTCCACTAAAAACCAACCTGTTTAGGATTGCATTTAAAACGTAATCAACTACAAATTTACTGATGGAACTTGACTCATTGTCGTGTTTTGATTATTGATTCTATGTTGCATTGTGTTTCTGTGTCTGATATGATGCAAAGCACTTTGAAATACCTTGCTGCTGAAATGTGCTATACAAATAAAATTTGATTGATTGATTGATTGATGTGGATGAACTTGACTGACTTGCACAGAGTCCTGACCTCAGTCTTATGGAACACCTTTGAGAATGAATTAGAGCTGAGACAGATGCAGGCCTTCTTCCCCAGCATCAGTATTTGACCTCTCAAATGCACTTCTGGAAGAATGGTCCAAAATCCCACAGTATACCCATAAATATATAGCCATCCCAGAAGAGTAGAAGCTGAAGAAGTAGAGGATGGACCTAAGTCATATGGATAGGAATGTGATGTCACTTAAGCACATATGTGAGTTGAGGCAAGTGAGCCAATACCTTTGGCAATATAGTGCATTTTAAAGCAAAAATCTGAAAATGATATATTTTAGTTTCTTTGTGTTTTCACACTAATGTATACAGATCACTGAGTGGCCCTGTTAATGCCAATCTTGACTTTTGCCCTGCATGGTTTGTTCTTGAATGTTTACCTTTTCTAATATTAAAGAGCCTATTGGTGTTTTCATATCTCTAATTCAGTTCTATTTGGGAGTAAAGTTGCAACATTTGTTACATTTTCAACTACTTCAGTTCTCTTTCGCTCTTCACTGTGTCACATAATCCAAATCCTTTGGAAAACCTGTTCCTCCCGGGCCTCTGGTGGGAGGAACCAGAACTAGAACCTAGAACTACTGAAGAAAACAACACAAAAACTTCTAAACAAGACACTAAGAAAACTTTGACCTGGTGACCTTTGATCAGACTGTTTTCCAAGCATTCCAAAATGTCACTTTGTATGGTCAGATATAACACATATTTGTTAAAATTGTCACTTTATAGACAGAAAAATTTATAATTATAATTATAATCTGTGAAAATATCAAACTTCTCCAACTCTTCTCTGAGCTGCTATTGCTCTCTGAAGAAATGCACCACTGCTGACCAAAATCAACCAATCAGAGCCAGGAGGAGGGTCTTGGCGCCATCAGTCATGCTCATGTACACACAGGTAAATGGTGGAGAAAGAATTTACCATGGTAAATTGCAATCAGTGGGTTCCCGCTCCATCTTCTGTCGTTGTGTGCTTGGGCAAGACACTTCTCCCACTTTGCCTGATGGTGGTGGTCAGAGAGTCCAGTATTACAGTCTTGGTCCAGACTGCCCCAGAGCAGCTGTGGCTATCAGCGTGTGAATATGTGTGAATGGGTGAATGTAGTCTGAAGTGCTTTGGAGTCCAGTGAGCTTGATAAAGCAAGTACAAGCCATTTATCATGATGGACAGCACTAAGACCCTCCCCCTGGCTCTGATTGATTATCTGTCTCATTCCATTCTGTCACAGCATAGTGACGCTTTTACCAAATATGTAAGAAAAATGTGTAAAAATTGAATACTACAGGTTTACAGTGTAGTTAATATAGCATGAATAATGATGACAAAGATATGAGGAATAGTGAAAGGTCTGAATATGTACCAATTTAAACTGAGGAGTATAGTTATCTTTTATGCTGCAGTGCACCTAATCAGTATTCTTTAGGTGTTCTGTATACAATTTATAAACATTTAATGCACATTCACTAGATGAGCCCTTGAACCTAAGTAATGGTATTTATTCTGGTGATTTCCTTTAACAGGCAATATTATTTGTTTTCCAATCAAGAAACTTTTACCTTCAGTTGTTGTAAAAATACTGGAAATTTTTATAAGAAATTAAAAAAGTCAAGGGGAAAAAGTCCAGAATGTGCTGGAAGTGACAACATTTTTCGAGCTGTGGAGTTGCACAGGAAGACAATGGCTGGGCTAGGTTGCCACAGCACATTAAACGATTTCTCAAACACACATGAAAGGACCAAAACACTCCAGATATGTTTTTGATAAACTTTACACATAACATTGTGTAAAGCTAAAAATAAGTTGATTTTACATAATACTTCTTTTTCATGTCTCTTTTCTTTTCCATCTCTTTATTTTCTTGTCTTTGTAGCATAGTTCAGTGCTTTAGCGAGCAAAATGCAGTGAAGCTGCTTCATTTTGTGGCAAAGGGTAAGTGACATGTTTTTTTTCCTTTACAGTGCCCCCCTACCCAGTGGGCATTGTTGCTCCCAGGACTAAATCTCCCATGAGCCCCCCTGAGTCTTCCACTATCGCCTCCTATGTCACCCTGAGGAAAACCAAAAAACCTGAATCTAGATGTGTAAGTGTCAACATCAACTTCTTCTGCATCAACAGAGACACCAAACCCTCAATTATAAAAAGAAGCCATACTATTTCACTCATGGGGCAGACCTATGGTCCCCTGCAGCAGTGTGTGTCAGAAGAGTGACTCACCAGTTAGAGAGTAAGTTTTTTAAGGGTTTTCACAGATTCAATTAAATGTATTTATATAATACCACTTCACAACAAATCCCATCTCAAGGCACTTTACAAAAAATGTAAACTCAATCCAATCTGACAGATTTCAAGTTACTAACTTTGACATTCCAATTCAATTTTAGTAATCAAACAATACAGTCAAGATCAATTTATCATTCAAATTAGATAAAAAGTTTTCTTTCTAAGTTAACTTAGCAGAATGCATATACTGACTTGGAATATTCATTCTTCCTGGACAGACATGTAGCAGCAGTGGACTGTTGTGACACAGTGTCATTGACTATGCAACCTGACGTCATGAATGCTCATGAGTGACAGTGAAGAAAAAAACTCCCCTTAAAAGGGAGCCATGATTAGTTGAACATCCATCCATCCATTTTCTGAACACCCTTTGTCCCTAATGGGGTCGGGAGGGTTGCTGGTTCCTCTCCAGCTGCGTCCCGGGCGAGAAGCGGGGGTCACCCTGGACAGGTCACCAGTCTGTCGCAGGGCAACACAGAGACACACAAGACACACAACCATTCACACACACACTCACACCTAGGGAGAATTTAGAGAGACCAATTAACCTGACAGTCATGTTTTTGGACTGTGGGAGGAAGCCGGAGAACCCGGAGAGAACCCACCATGCACAGGGAGAACACGCAAACTCCATGCAGAAAGACCCCGGGCCGGGAATCGAACCCAGGACCTTCTTGCTGCAAGGCAACAGCTCTACCAACTGCGCCACTGTGCAGCTTAGTTGAACATGTTGACCTAAATATGTTGTAATATTCCCATTGACTAAAAAAAATTTGTGATACATATAAACTCATGATTATTTCAAAAATTGGATATATATTCTATTTTTCACTCCATGGAGGTCACTTTTTGTTGTTTTCTTTTGTTGAAGATGGTTTTTGTGGTTTGGTCCATTCTGTGCTGGAATCTACAGTGTAAACACAGGAAAGCTAACATTACCTGAGTTGTTGTTTATTATGTTGCTTTTGACTGGTGTAAATTTAGACAGTGCCACACTGTATAACTGTTGGCTGTAATAAAAAAAATAATGAGGTGAGTCTTCATTACTTTCCACGTGAAAAAAGAAGAGTGACACTTCCAAAGGATTCTTATTTGTCCCCTCAATATTTCTCTCCAGAAGACTTTGAGTCATTTCTACTAGCTAACAGGTGGTTGCTACCCTTGCAAGCTAAAGCCAAATGCCATTCAACAGTTTTTATCCCAAACGTACTTAAACCTGCTGCTGGCTAGCAAGTGGAAGACACTTGCTTTCCTGACAAGCACCGCAGCTTCTTCTATACCCCGCCTGCTTCATTTAACCAGAAGTGATTTTGTTGGAAACTTTAATGGTGACAATGCTTTGCAGCCTGTCTATCATGAGCGAGCAGTGAAAGTGCCCATTAGCCTCCATGAGCTTCTCCTTCCTCAGCACTCTGCAGTCAATCTGACAGTTGTCAGTTGAACACCAAACCTTCACTAATGCAACCAGAAGTCTGAACCAGAAGTGATCCGTGCCATCTTGGTAGGCAAGCAAAGCAAACAGAACCATGGCTTTGAACAATAAAAAGAAAGTATATTTACACTCTTGACCAATGTACAAGAGAAATATACATTAACAAAATTGATCCTGTTGGGATCGATACCTAAAATCCGGTTTGTGTCTAAACCACTAGTTCACAATGAATCAGAAGTGAAGGAAAAAATATATATAATTTTGGGAAAGAAATGATTGGTTAAATGATCAAGTTAACCTTTTGGTTTGTAGTCTATTGATCAGTAAAGGATCTGATTTAGCATTTTAGAATATAACATCTTAAATGGAAACGTGTTTTGCAGTCAATCTTGACAACGAGTCGAGTTCTGTCAGGTGCTGGCTCTTGTTAAGATGATGTCACGTTCATGCAGTAAAACTCCTCGTCTTCCTGTTGAAACTGAAAGAAGGTTGATGCAGTGCATTGTGGGATTAATAGTTCTTATACCAGCCTTCTGTAGTTCAACCTTCATGGCTGGAAGCCCAACACATAGTCAGACTTTCATTCAATTTATTCAAAGTTCATAATTATCCATATACATTTAAAATTTCCTTCCATGTGTTCAAGATCCATTTCATTGAAATTACTATTCCTTATTTTCAAGGTTCATTGTAGTCTACATGCAGTGCTTTTCACACAGGTTACCAGAGCATTAAAGCACAACACTGAGTCTGGTCTTCCTCAGGATCGTCCAAGGAGTGCAGTGGATCAGATGGGATTTGGGGAGCGAGATTTCATCAGAACAAGGATGAGTGTTGAGGAGCAGCTGGAGAGAATGAGGAGAAACCAGGAGGCGTCTTCACTCCGAGAGAAGAGAAGAGAAACACTGTCGCACTCATCTTCTTTCAACAAAGACAACCCCCTCCTCCACTTGCAGGTGATTCTGCATACAAATACAGGGATTTAGCTGCAGGCATGTAAGTCTGCAGCAGAATGCCTTTGGCTAAATACTTGTATTCATGTTTATCTTTTCATCAAAACCTGACAACTATGTTGTATCTGAAAGTTGATTCAAGTGAGTATACCACAGGATATTTGCAGCCATTCATAGTATCTGTGTTTGTGTGGGTGTCAGCGTCGGATGCAGACAGAAGTGGCCTGTTTGAACTCTGTGGAGCTTGAGACAGCGTTGCTGCAACTAAAGGTTGCTCATAAGGAACAGACTGAAGCAACATCAGGAGCTAACACTGTAGATGGGCCACCAATCTCACCACAGGTTCGTCTCACACTCCACTTCCATGTTGTGCTCTAAGATAAATGCCACATTTCAAATGATGGAGACATTTCCAGTCAGTTTGTTTTTTGTTTTTTTCAATGTGATACCGATATCACAGTTTTGAGTACTGGCCAATATCGATATTGACTCAATGTGAGTCACACCAGAGGTGTGACTCACGCTAGACTAGTCCTTTTGATTAATCTAGTAGTTTTGACTTTTGTAGTTATTAGTCATATTCTATTTTTATTTGTATCATTTTTAAGCCTCCTGCAGTCTTAGTGCAACGTTGAGATGGAAAATGACAGATGGCACAGTCAGACGACGGGGTAGCGATGGGGATACACAAAAAAACTCTTAGAAATGCACATGGAAGTCAGTGCAATGCCTCCGGACCACAGGGTAAAACACTCAGGGTTAATGATATAGATATAGGTTGTTCAGTGGTCTTTAGTTTTTATGCAATTGAATTAATATTCAACAAGTTGTACAGAAAATTGAGATCTCATCACACATAAAGTAGATGAGCACATCTAATTTTTGTCTCTGCAGTAACAAAAACTACTGACTGTGGCCCCAATAACTACATATAAACAAGGACATTAAACAACTGCATTTGAATCTGCACAGGAGTTGTGAACACACATCACCACAACTTCCTCTTGTCCGCCTCTGAAGGAGAAATCTGCTTTAGAGTTCAATTGGACCTAAAAAAATTCAACCTGGCCAGGACCGAGTCCATAGACATGGTCTCTGAGCCCGATCCAACCCAACTTTAATTAAAGGGCCGAGCCTGAAGTGAACCTGACAAATTTTAACTAAGATTTTGCTTCTTTTGTTTGTAGACCACCTTTTGAGTAAGCAGTGCTACTTCTCCTGTTTTTAGCTTTTGTTTAACATCTTTGAGCTCCATTTTGTCACATGTAACATCACTACTGCTGGAGCATAGCAGGACATGTAGCTTACACTGAGCTTGTTGCAGTCTAGTTAACTTCTGCACCTTACTTTCTTTCTTTCCTCATCTACTCTATTTAAACTTTTAATGGATTAACACAACAACATTCTCTGTAGTTTTCTTTGTTCTATATGTGCTGTGAGTTTCTTAAAAGCTCCCCTCTAGCCAATGTTCTGAATGCCCTTCTGAGCCAGACGTGCTCCAAAGCGTTCTGTCCATAACACGCTATCAGCTTCCAATGAATGAGATGCAACTAATTCAGTGTCAGAGATGATTTCCAGAAGGGGTGTTTTTTATTTTAATTTGCTGCTTTTAGTTGCCTCCAAAATGTATTCTGTGCAAAAAGTCAAAAATGTCTGCACCAAGTATGTAATCTGTCAAAATGACAGATGGGCTTGAGATTTTTTCATTATTTAAAGGGAAAAAAAGACAGTATTCAGTTAATGTGACCCATGAGTCATGTATATTTTCATTACTTATTTTGTAGTGTGAAATGTTAAAATAGGCTTGATTAAGTGATATTACAAAAACAGAAAACAGCAATGGGGATGATGGGTTTGTCTGGATAGAAGTGCTGGACGGACTCATGTTCTTCTATCTGCATGCCTATATTGAAAATATTATATGTAAGCCAATATAATCTGATACTCATTTTTTGGCTGATATCAGACTAATTTCCAATATCAATATCAGAGTGGGGCATCCCTAGTTACAACCATTATACTTTCCATTAAAAGTAGAGTCAAGATCAATCTTAGATGTAAAAATAGTTAAAGTTCATTTCAAAGTTACTTTCTTTCCACTGGCTTTTGCCCATTTTATTCATTTTAATATTTAACGTGATGTAATATATGATGCATTTTTACACAGGGAAACCATTTGTGGATTTCAGTATATGTAATGAGAAACTTTGTTCAAATTTGCAGGAAGTAAAGAGAACTGATCATGTGAAAGATTCCCAGCATGAAGAGGTGCAGCAGGAAAAGGCCACGAACCTGCTGATCAGAAACCAGCCACCAGCAGATGAGGTACAGTAAAGTTCTTGAAGATATTAGCAGACAAAACTGGTAAACACAGTTTAAGTGTTTATCAGAAGTTGGTCAAGAAAAAAAAGTTCTACCACTGGTAATATGAGTAGCTGGTCAGTAAACTGGCTTTATTAAAGGTCATAGGCTTAAATCCCAGGGGCTCGGGGGAAATTGTGCCCCCCACCCCCTCCCAAAAAAATCATTGAAGAAACGTTTGCATCTCAATAAAATCAACATGAAAATACAAAATAAACAAAAAAAAAAAAGAAATAAATCTGCCATTTATCCCAGAAAAAATTAAGAATGTGTTTTTAGGTTCTCCCCCATCATTATGAGAACAACAGTTCAGTCCAAAGTGTGGGAGGAGCAACAGGCTCCGTTAGAGCCGCTGAAGTGAGGAGTTAGCTGTTAGCTCTGGCTCTGCTGCACAAATAACAAGCCTCCAGTAAGTAAATACTTAAAGCAGGGGTCTCAAACTCAATTTACCCAGGGGGCCACTGGAGGTAGAGTCCGGGTGACGCTGAGCCGCATCGGGTTTTCCAAAAGAAAAGCTCTTACAAAAACATTCCAATGTTATCAAATGTCTTTTTTTTTTGTACTTAAAATAAGATGAAAAAATAAATAAATTAACAATTCATAAGAAAAAAAAAATCAATCAGTAATAAATAAATAAAATGAAAATAATAATAATACAGCAGATATAGAAACTAGAGAAATGTAATTATTAGAATTCAGATTCAAATGGCTGTATTAACAGTTCTTTAATCTTTAACTTTAATCTTTAACTTTCTGAACATGAATGGAACATTAAACATGAACTGTTATGAACATGGATTCTTCTGCCTACTTCTTACTGCTAGGGGTCTGGCAGCACTTCTTCTCACATAGCCGAGCCACATCTAGCTTAAGGGAGGAGGCAGTTGAAACACGAAGTAGGGTGAAAATGCTCGTCAGTAAGTTTGGACCTGTACTTGGACTTAACCACTTCAAGGTAGAGAAGAGCTTTTCGCACAAGTATGTGCTCCCAAAAAGAGACATGATTCGCTTGAACATTTGGGAAAGTTCAGGGAAGCTGGGTGGCAATTCTCTCAAAAATCACCCGACCTTGTCTGCTTTTCCACTCACCTCTTGAACTTGGCTTTGAGTTCAGAGTTGTACTGCAGATCAATGAGCTCCATTTGAAGCACAGGAGGGGCATCTTGCATATGAAAGGAGAAGGGGTCCGCAAAAATTTGAAATGTGGCTCTGTGTGTCTTGAAGTCTGCAAATCTATGATGAAATTCCTCCTGTAGCTTCAAAATGACATTTACTTCTCACCACTGAATGGTGTGCCTGCATCCATGAGTGCCTTGCATGCTGAGAAATGGCAAAGGTTTGTCTGTGAAAGCTGGGCTTTCCATAACAGAAGTTTCACAGAGAATGCTCTCATGTTCTCATAGGCAGCACTGACAAGTTGCCCCTGGCCTTGTAACTTCTTAGTACATTAAGTTCATGTATAATAACAAGAAAAGCTAAGTCCATGAGCCATTTGGGATCACTTAGCTTGGGAACAGCAACCCCATCTTTCTCCATGAAGGCTTTCACTTCCACTCTCAACTCAAAAAATCTCTTCAATATGTTTTTTCTGCTGAGCCAACGTACCTCGGTGAAGTAGAGCACATCCCCATATTCTGACTCCATTTCCTCTAAAAAAAAGCACAGAATCTTCTGTGCTTTAAGCTCCTGGATCTGGTTTGGTTGATGCATTTCACAACGACAGACATCACATTGTCAAACTTCAGGCATTTGCTGCAAAGGGCCTGCTGATGGATAATGCAGTGCAGAGCAATGGCCTCCTCCACACTGTCCTCGTCCAGTTTTTTTTTTAAGTTCCTCCCTGTCATTGATGGCGCTCCATCGGTTCTTATTCCATCAAACGTCTTCCATGGCAAACCGGCATTCTCACAGCTGGTGAAATATCTCCTGGTGGTGCTCTGGTCATGTATTGGAATTACTGTGAGCAACTCCTCTGTGACTTCAAAGTTGCCATCAACACCACGGACATAGATTGCGAGCTGGGTAGTGTCGAGGATGTCTGTGGTCTCATCAAGAGCAAGTGAGTTTACACTGAAATATTTTGCTTTCTCACACAGTTGATCATTTCACAGGTCAGAAATGCGCTCTGCCACGGTGTTGGCAGAAAGGCTGATGTTGCTAAACTGACCTTTCTTTTCTGGACAGACATATGCACTTTTTGACAAATTCACCTTCTGTGAATGGCTTTCCTGCTTTAGCAATCATCTCACTAACCACGTAGCTTGCTTCGACTGCTGCATCATTCTCTTTGGTTGCTTCCTTAAAGAAATCTTGTTGCCTCAGTAGACATGTTTTAAGATCAACAGCCCGGTTGGCTCCCTCATCTCCCTGGTATTTTGCATACTCCTCAGCATGTCTAGTTGTGTAATGACGTTTCAAATTGTATTGTTTGTGCACTGCAACTTTCTCTGTGTAAATAAGACACGTCGGGATGTCCCTGTGCTCAACAAAGAAATATTGCACTTCCCACTTTTCCTGAAATTGTCTGTGCTCATCACCAGCCTTTCTCTTCACTACAGGCTTTGAAAATGACGTGTTTGGGGTTGTAGTTGAAGTTTCAGTTCCAGTGTTTAGCTGATGCGTCTTTTTCGCTTCTTTTTCGGTCCCACTGAGCAGCAACTTCCAGGTCTAGACTGGACGCCGAACCGCGTGAAGGGGGAGCAGCCGCGGAAATTGCGCATGTGCCACGTGCAAATAATGACAAATAGAAAATGCACACAACTATGCTTATATTCACGAAACACCTGGCCAATGCCCCGCCCCCGAGAGCAATATACTCCACCGTGATTAGTAGGTTCGTTCAGCTCCGCACACAATACTGAAAAGTGCCAATCATATCAAACTAACATTAAACTTTTATGTTAAGGCCAGGGCCACAAACTAACATCCCGAGGGCCGCAGTTGGCCCGAGGGCCACGAGTTTGAGATTCCTGACTTAAAGCAAAAACATGTAACCTTTCACTGCTCAATAGAGTGAAACACATTAACAATAAATATCAGACTGGAGTTTGTTGTTCCATTACTTTGGCTGAATCATAATAAGCTGCCTCATTAGCAAAACTGCTTTCATAGACTTAAGCTTTTTTGTCAAAGTTAGCAAACATCTCATTCATATTTAGCTCTTTAACTTTTAATTAATTAGAAGAGTTTGAAACGGGAGGGAGAGGCTGAGCAAATAACCAACAGCTCTGTGTGGGAGCTAAGAACAGAAAAGAGAACAGATAGAAGAAACAGAAAGTTATGCCTTTATTTCTCACTGTCTTCAATGTAGAGCCTTTAAAGCCACAAAATAAAATCTGAATATTCTTCTATATAAACCTGGTACTTTAAATGTTATGTTTAATTTATAATACTCCCCAGATATTAATTTCTATGTACTTGTTGGTTCTCAGTCACCGAGAACATGACAAAACTAAAAAAGGCTTAAAAATAAAGCAACTTAACAAGTTATAATTTAAACAGCCCCTAACTTGTATTGGGAGCCATTTCCATAAATCAATGTTTATGAGGAATCTTATTAAGAGGAGTTACGCATTAAAGCTTTTTTATTTAGAACCTTAAATTTTTGTTATGGTGTAGCAGAGATTAGATCAGTCAGACTGAACAAAACTCATATAGAAGCAACATTTGAATTTTAGTTTTATTTCTCAATCGTTTGCTTATTGAGAAAAACACTTGATATGCATTCCTAGTCATTTTTGGTGCTCCAGCTTGAATGTGGTTTAAAAAGTTTTTAAACCACATTTTACATTACATTTCACTAGAACCTCTCCCACCCCCCCAAAATTGCTCTTAAGAAATGTTCCTGTTTATGGTCCCCCCCCCCCCAATAATGAGATTGGATTTCCACCCTTGTGTTTCCACTGCAGAAACTTTACTGTTGCTTGCATTGTGTCATTGACTTTGGGGAAATCCCTCAAACTGAGCATAGGGATGTGTAGTGAGAGTGGAAAGGAAAACTGCCATTTAACAGGAAGAAACTTTGAGCAGAACCAGAACCTGACTCAGTGAGCGGCCATCTGCCATGACCACGTGGATCGATCGATCCGATGGGTTGGTCGTTCGTTTGTTTTATTTAATGCTAGGAGCTCATCTGTGTTCCAGGACACATTAATAACAATCCTAACTAACCAAGTATGTGCCATTTGAAAAATTAGAGAAATGTTTCAGCTTTGAAAAGTTTCTTGTGTGAAGACTGATTTAAAGTTGCAGTATGTAACTTTTATTTAAAAATGTTTCTTTTTTACATCCATCCATCCATTCATTTTCTAACACACCTAATGCGGTCACATGGGCAGCTGGTGCCTATCTCCAGCGGTCAACGGCTGAGAGGCGGGGTCACCATGGACAGGTCACCATCACAGGACAGCACACAGAGACAAACAGAACAAACAACCATCAAGGAGAATTTAGAGAGATCAGTTAACTTGACAGTCATGTTTTTGGACTGTGGGAGGAAGCCGGAGATCCAGAGAGAATCCAACATGCACAGGATTGATTTTATTTGTCAAGAAGGTCCTGGATACAGGACCTTCTTGACAAATAAAATCCTGGATTCAGGACCTTCTTGACAAATAAAATCCTGGATTCAGGACCTTCTTGACAAATAAAATCCTGGATTCAGGACCTTCTTGACAAATAAAATCCTGGATTCAGGACCTTCTTGACAAATAAAATCCTGGATTCAGGACCTTCTTGCTGCAAGGCAGCAATGCTACCAACTGCATCTCTGTTTCTATACGTATTTGTTAAAAATGTCACTAAACTCCTGTGAGTGTAAAATGAGATTGATAATCAGTTAAAAAAGGAGCTCTTCTCTCTTTGTGGTCCTACTGCAATCTGCAAAATACAGGCTCGGCAGAAACTTCCCCCCACAGTTCAAAAACATGACTGTCAGGTTAATTGGTCTCTCTAAATTCTCCTTAGGTGTGAGTGTGTGTCCGTGAATAGTTGTGTGTCCTGTATGTCTCTGTGTTGCCCTGCGACAGACTGGTGACCTGTCCAGGGTGACCCCACCTCTCACCTGGAACGTAGCTGGAGAGGAACCAGCAACCCTTCCGACCCCTCTATCGATGGATGGATGGATGGATGGATGTTCAAACATGCTTCTGACATTTTATGTTACTGCCAGCCCCTTAATTTTCTTCTGAAAGTATTCTTTATTTACTTCAGCTGTGTGAGAGCCAGAGGGTGATCATTGTGGACCTCGGCACAGATCCAAAGCGTGTGGAGATCGTAAACTTTCAACCCTTTGAGGATGATGAGAGCAAAGGTCGAGATCTGAAGAGCTCTCCTACAAACACCTTAACTGAAAACAGGTCTGTGTGTGGAGAGTGTAAAATATTATAAACAGGATAATCATAGTTCTGTGGAAAGTGAGACCATGACAAATATCCCAAAACAAACTGAACTTGAATTTATTTTTGTTTAATACAGACAACTCAACAAAGCTAATGTCATCATGGTAGAATGACAGACATTATGAGCTATAATCAATACCACAGAGGTGGTGGCTCTGCATCGCATTTAGAGACTTTTTGAAATATACTACATGTTGAGCTTTTATGAATGTGATGTGTTTTGCTTCTGCTCAATGCAGTTTTCAGCCATCAAGCCCTGAGCCTAAGGAACAGGAAACAGAGGAGAGCCTAACTCCAAGCCAGGAGGAGCAGCTTGATTCATGCAAACAGCTGCCTGGAGACAGCAAGACGCACAACAGCAACATGTTGTCTGGTAAGAAAAATTCTTTGCTTACATTTATCCAAAGACAAATTCCTTCAGATAAGATAAAATAAAATGCCAGTCTCATCAGATCAAATTAACATTTCCATTTGTTATTAAAATATTATTTAAGTTTACAATGTATGATGAAGCTGCTGCCTATTAATGTTAAACTGACACATTAAATTCTTTTCTTTTTCTCAGAAGTTTACTTGAACTAAATTTGATAGGTTTTGCTCCTCAAAGGTCTTAATTTTGTATTAGCTGTACCAGCTCATGTTATATTTTTACTCATTAATGGATACGATTTCAAATGTAACTGACTAACTTTACGCAAACAAATTCAAGAAATAGTTTGGGTTTTGTAAGGTTAGATTAGATTAGACAAGTTGTGATTACAGCAATAAATGTACATGTAACTAATTACTTTCCATAATATATATTTTCTCCACATTGTGAAGGGCTTCTACTTTCTGTGTTATCCATACAGCAACCTTACAGTACAGTAAAATATTATGATTTTATTTGTTTTGGTTCACACAATGAGCCACTGACTGTTTTTGTTATAGTATGGGCACAAATTTAAAACTACTTGCAACAAAAAGAGAAAGGTTGTATGTTTAATAAACCACTTAGAATTGAGTTTAGCCACCATACATTTTATTTGCGCAGTAGCGCAGTGGGTAGCACTGCTTCCTTGCAGCAAGAAGGTCCTGGGTTCGATTCCCGGCCCGGGGTCTTTCTGCATGGAGTTTGCATGTTCTCCCTGTGCATGGTGGGTTCTCTCCGGGTTCTCCGGCTTCCTCCCACAGTCCAAAAACATGACTGTCAGGTTAATTGGTTTCTCTAAATTCTCCCTAGGTGTGAGTGTGTGTGTGTGTGTGTGAATAGTTGTGTGTCCTGTATGACTCTGTGTTGCCCTGCGACAGACTGGTGACCTCTCGCCCAAAACGTTCGCTGGAGATAGGCACCAGCAACCCTGCTGACCCCACCAGAGACAAGGGTGGACAGAAAATGGATGGATGGACATTTTATTTTTTGAGACTTTTATTACATGATCTTTTTTTTTATTAACTTTCCTAAGTAAAATGGTGAGACATGACTAACATGCTTTCCTCTCTCTCTTCTCCTCCCTGCAGTGCCGACGTTTACCTTGGTTAGCAGCGACACGTGAGCATGGTCAGCCTCCGTGTCCAGAACAACATCCCATAAAGCCCAAATGTAGCCAACCAGCACAGAGCATGTTTCCACGGCTTTCTGTGTTCCTGACAGAACCACTTAGAGACTACAGCTACATGCCTGCACAGAGATCAACACTCCGTAGTAGCAATCAATGGCTGGTGGGAAGTCTTTGGATCCTGGCACAGACAGAGCTCGTTATTCCTTAGGACCTTTTAGACATTTTTCAAACTGAGAAGCTCCTTTTATCCCCTAAACATGTTTGTATAAAAAAGATTGCGAACTGGTTATAGATTATGTTTTTACCAATGGGCAAACCCTGAGAAGGATCAAAAGGAAAAAGAGTCTTATTTCAGTGACTCAATTCAGTAAATAAAACATATATCAGTTAAATAATCACATCTTGTTTTTTTAGACTTTATTTTTGTTAATTATAAGTTTTTGCTTAGATCTAAAGAAAACAACATTTAAGTTTAGAATATGTCATACACATGGCTTAATCAAAAGTATGTTTAATCCCTGTCTGAAGGATGTTGTTTTCAAAGTTTCCTTTTAATCTGACAAACAAGCCCTGGCTTGTTTGTCAGATTAAAAGTAAACTTTGTGGGGTTTCTGCTGAAAACAGTCAAGGTTCTTTACTGATATCCTCAAGGGCAGATCTACATGTTAGACTAATCGAACATGTTTGATTAGTCAGTTAGGACCACTGCTGGCAACCTTGAGCTTTTCTTATCAGACACCTTCACTGTTTCTGTCCATTAATTAACATTTGCTATGTTTTCTAGAAGACTGCTAGAAAACATGGCAAATTAAACATATAAAGAAGATTTCTGATTCATGAATCATTTTCAGACATGTTTAAATTGCTTGTTTGAAATTGAAGAAATGATGACAGCTCACTGGCATCTTTCATTAAGGGGAAACAACAGAGAAATAAGGATTGTTTTGGATTTAGCGCCATCCATCCTCCCATTAACTCTGATCAGCTTCCCTTTCCCTGCTGAAGCATAGATTATGTTCTGGATTTTACTGAGAGGGATCAGAGTAAGGGGACTGAACCCAAAGCACTTCTAACATTTTAAAAACATGTTTTTTGTTTGTTTGTTTGTTTGTTTGTTTTTCTTTTGAGAAATAATAATTTCCAAATACATCACAATTATGCAGACCTTTGTATTGGTCCACTGAAGTTTGTGGACAAATGTTAAAGGGTTATGAGTACTGTCACATGGCTCTTCCAAAGTTTCAAAAACCAAATGGCCTACGGGTGAGACTATGTCTCACTTTACAGTGAACTGAATGACGACATACTGTTTTACATTTTGTGTCATCATCCAATCTTCAATCTGATTAAAAATATTTGATTGATGCCGTTGGAAAGCCATAGCATCAGGTCAAAGACAAATCCTAGTGGCCCCCAGCTTTCCTTGACAGTAACGGTTCCCTCAAACCTTTGTATTACCTACACCTGCTTCTTCTAGGTGTAGCACCAGGTGAGAAAACTGAAATGGTCTGTGTGGCAAAAATCCAAAGCAAATACAAGTTGAGTCCCAGACAGATGGAATCTTCTGCGCTGTCCTAGCCTGGCCTTGGACCTCGCCTAGTCCTCGCCTTCCTGCACTATTCCACTCCATTCAAATCTCACTTCAAAGCTCAGTCTGGGCTTTCTCCCATTGACTTTGATTCCCTCTGGTAGAATTTCTACTAGCCCAATCAGTAAAAAGAAAGTTTTAAGGATAACATTGATTTCCTTGGTAACACTTTATTTGACTGGATGTGAATAAGACTGTCATGACATTGTCATAAACATGACGTAACACCTGTCATGTACATGAGTATTGAATATTTATGACTGTTGTCATAAAGTGTCATTTGGTAAATCATGACACTTTTAATGCAAAGTTGACATTATTCAAAATATCTTTGTTATGACAACTTGACATTAACCAAGAAATCATGATCTGACATAAATTTGTTATAAAAGTATTACTGATTAAACTTTAGCTTTAATAACATAAAGCTATATTATTTTTAAAGTTTGATCAGTAATCATGATCATAACAAATTTATGTGATCATGATTTTTTGTCATAACAAAGATATTTTGAATAAAAGTGCATTAAAAGTGTCATGATTTACCAAATGACACTTTATGGCAACAGTCATAAATATTCATGAAGACTTACTAATGTTCATGACAGGTGTTACGTCATGTTTATGACAATGTCATGACAGTCTTATTCACACCCAGTCAAATAAAGTGTTACGATTTTCTGTTCTGTTTTCAAATTGTAGTCTTCCTGTAGTTTCAGCAATGGCAGTGAAGGAAGTGAACAAACCGTTCAGACCATGTCGGCAGCTTTGCCACATATTGAATTAACTTTAACAGCCATTTAATCATATCAGCTCTCTTCACTGTGGAGGATGGTTGTTTACAGAGCAGGCAATTTCCAGTAAGATTCTTAGTGTCAAACTGGCACATTTTATACAAACGTTTAAAACCTCAGAGCAAAACCAGGAAGCAGACCTTCTGGATGAAGCAAACTTTAGAACAAGAAGCAGGCTATCACTGCCCCAATAGAAACTCACATTTTAGAATGAGAAGCAAAAATGCTAAATGTCTCAACTAAGTCTTTTCTGTAATTGTTTCTCAAAAAGGCCCCAGGCAAACACTTCTGGCCAATTTAAGGCCACTGTACAATCGGAGCTGCTGAATATGTGCAAACCATTTCACAGTACTGACACAATGTGGAGCTTGTTTCTGGGGTCATTAGAATTTTGTTGCTAAACACATAGACGTTAAAGTACAGAGCTATTAATCTGAATAAGAAATAGCGTGATAATCCTTGCCATGTCTGCTGTTAATGAGCTGCTGAAGGCGAGTGTACATCCATTTGCCTTCAAACACATGTAGTGCTTAACATCAACCCCAAGTGACCACTAAAGTGTACTGATTTTAAACTCATTTTGATTTCTGTCTTGTTTAAGGCTAAAGACTTCCTGTTTTCATAAAAATACCACTTGTCCTTTGACATATATGCAGATAAAGTATATCATAAATATATACAAACACAGGCAATTTTTCTTCAAAATGGTGCCACTTCATGCTGCTGTTTTTCTCTTCTTTTGTAGAGAACTAACTCTTTTTGAAATATTTATTTGGATTGGGTGATTTAAGTCTTGGTTGGGCATGCAAAGTATTAGAATGCTTCAGAATTTTGTCTGTTTTTGCAGCTTTTGTCTTCTGTTGTCCTCTCTGTTTGCTTAAGTAGCAAACATGAAATAAAGAGTTTGTGATTCTGTCCTAGATGGTGACACATAGGAGAATAGCACACGTATGAAGCAATAAGGCAGACTTTGGCGCTTCAGGACGAATAAATTTAAGACATGTATAAACTGTAAAACTAATTCTAAAAAGAAGCATAATTTATCTACAACCTGAAAAAGAGTGAATATTAAAGACATTGTTATTATAAGGGTCAATATGCAAAAGGTTCATACCCCATCTGTTTTATATCATGTGAAATAAATGTTGATGTTCCTAAAGTTGTTCAGTCTATTTTCTTTAATGGATGATCATTTCTCTGGTGCATTCAGTTGATATACAGTTCTAAATATAAAATGGACTTTCCTCACCATGGGATGTCTTACTTGTTTTATTTTATTTTTGTTTTTGGGAAGGCAAGTCAGGGAGAAAAATGTTGCTGTCAGACAATTGCTATTACACAGAGTGTAGTTGTCACGCTCCCTTTTTCTCCATGGAGCTTTAAGGTTGTAAAGACACTAAGTTCAATGTTTGAAAGCCTGTTCACTATTCGGTTCAAATATGTTCTGTTACCCATAAATGTCACTTTGATTATTCTAATAATGTGCATGTAAGCCACATTAAAGGACTGATAACACTTCCTTGTGGAGTTCCATTAGCAATACCTACTTAAATAATAATATGAGAATTCTCTGCATATTTATAATGTACATGTGGAAAAACTAACAACTGTAACATATAATGTCCAAGGTTTAAATCACTGTCACTTTTCAGTTTTTATTGACTAAAAATGCAATCTTCTATTACAAGAAACCCATTTAAAAGAGTTAAAACATAAAAATCAAAGCTGGTACTCAGTAAGCTAGCCCTGTCTTACAATATTTGTACAAAAACACTAAAACTGTTTTTTTACTATGTTTCTGTGTAGGCACTCCTAAATCTACTGCTTTTGTTTTGTTCCAAGGAGCATTAATGAGGTTAGCAGTGTTTCATTTTTCGAACTTCAAAATGGTTTAGTTGCTATGGCTGTCAAATATTATTTACATAGCATTTTAAAACATTAACAACATACATGTGACACCTTAGCTAAATGATCTGCCATATCATTCCCTTCTATATCTTTATGAGCAGGTATCCACATAAACCTAATCTGTCATGAAGTGCTGAGTGTGGTGGTGAGGCAGACGCTGTGGATCCAGATACAGAGTGAAAATGGTTTTAATGCACAAAAACTAGACACAAAAGGTCCAGCACTGCAGAGTGGAATCCAGGGCTCTACGCAGGTAGCAAACAAGCACACGAATGGACAGACTGAGGAACATCAGAGGAGGACCCCATGAGGAACACAGGACACAGGTGGGGTTGATTGCACAGAGGGTAATCAAGGAAACAAGACACACCTGGGAAACAATCAGGGGGAGACAGGACAAGACGGAGACTCGGAGACACGGAAACTCAAAATAAACACACAGAAAAACACGGAACATGACATAATCTTTATTTGATTTTGTGTCATTCTAAATATAACTTTATAAATTTCATATACCAACTCCATATGACTTTCAGATTTAAAATAGACATTAGTGATGATAATGAATCTGAATATATAAGAACTTTTGCTATTTTATTTTGCTCTACCCACTGTAAGGCCATCAGTATTGCTAACATTTCCACTGTATAAACAGCTAAATGTTCAGATGTTCTTCGTTTCATAAATATATCTAGTTCAGGAATAGCATAAGCAAATCCTGTTTTATTTGAAACTAAATCTTTTGAACCATCTGTATATATAATTATAAAGGATTTATACATATTCCTAATTCTGTCATTTATAAAACTTACCCAGTTATTATCTTTATTAGCCTGCATTTCTTTATAAACCTCTAGATCAACAGTCCCATAAGGAAACAACCAAAAAGGTGTAACTGGATGAGGCACCAGAACACGGTACCTCTTTCCCTGTATCCTCATTTCTGCAGCGGATTTATCTGCTGCCCATGCAAAACAATCTATTTTACCTTTTCTACTCTCCCAGCAAGGTCTCAGGATTCTTACTGCTGGATTATTCTCCTCCTTATGTCCCTGCAAACTCACCCAATAATTCAGCATAATTTGCTTTTGTCTTAAAATTAAAGAAATCTCTCCCATTTCTACCTGCACCGCCAAAGATGGAGATGTCTTCAAAGCTACATACTATAATCTCAAAGCTTGATTCTGAATTATCCATCCATCCATTTACAATACACCCTTTGTCCCTAATGGGGTCGGGAGGGTTGCTGGTGTCTATCCCCAGCTAATGTTCCGGGCGAGAGGCGGGGTCACCCTGGACAGGTCGCCAGTCTGTTGCAGGGCCACACAGAAAACACACAGGACACACAACCATTCACACACACACTCACACCTAGGGAGAATTTAGAGAGACCAATTAACCTAACAGTCATGTTTTTGGACTGTGGGAGGAAGCCGGAGAACCCGGAGAGAACCCACCATGCACAGGGAGAACATGCAACCTCCATGCAGAAAGACACCGGGCCGGGAATCAAACCCAGGACTTTCTTGCTGCAAGGCAGCAGTTCTACCAACTGCGCCACTCTGCAGCCCTGATTCTGAATTACTTCTAACTTACTAATCACTGTTTTCACAGCCTGCCTGTAAACTACACACCCATAATGCAATAATGATATAATCAAAGCAATATATATCTTTTTTAAAGTAATTTTATTTGCACCCTGTTAAACACCTCATTATATTTATATCTTTTTTACTTTTCCCTTCAATAAACTTTACATGATCATCCCATAAAAGCTTGAAATCAAACATAATTCCTAAAAAACAAAATTTACTTCCTTTTTCTATTTTTCCTCCATACATTTTTAAATCAATTTCCTCAATTTTCTTCCTACTGAATACAACAGTCTTTGTTTTACTTACCGAGGATTTAACTCCCCAGTTATAACCCCATTTTCAACAGATTTAATAGAATTCTCTATTTTCTCATACACTATTCTTACATTTTTCCCTTTTCTTCACAAAGCTCTGTCATCAGCAAATAATGACTGCATGACATCCTGATCTACTTCTGTAAAAACATCATTAATCATGATTGAAAATAATAAAGAACTGATAATACTTCCCTGTGGAATTCCATTATCAATTTTATATTTATCGGATCTTGTTACTCCCATCTATAGCTGTATAACTCTATTCAACAAAAAATCTTTAATCCAATTATAAACCCTTTGTAATGAAGGTTTTCATTACTGGTATAAAAACACTTGAAAGGGGTTGAATGATGAGACAAATACAAATTGAAGTATTTTATTGTTTGTGTTTTGTCCAGTGGCACCTCCGCTGGAACTGATGGTGTCCTGTTAAAATAAAACAAACAAATGGATGGGTCTTGTAGTTACAGACAGTTGTCTGAAATACACTGAAATGTTTGTAGAAATGGCTCCGTCTCTTCCTCTGCAGGGTGTTCAGGCTAAAAGATTCCCCGGGGGCCTGAACACCTTATAAAGGTTCCGGAAGAGACCAAATGCAGATGGAAAAGGGGGAGCGATGAAACTATGTATTTTAGAAGTTTAATGATTGGATTTATATTTATAGAAAGGTATTTTAGAAATGAAATGGCAGCTTAAAAATGAAGAGTGTTGTTATGATTATGTTGAAGATTTAGTTGTTTTGTCAAGATTGTCTGTATATAGGTATTTTGTCCTACCCTGTTCCTTGGTGGGGTTGTTAATGGGAGCAGCCAGGGACTATAAAAACCTGTATGTTGGCCACATTGCAGGTTAGTAGGTGTGGCTGCTGCTGAGACCCATGGCCATTGTAAGCAGGATTGTTTCTATGTTAAATGTTGGAAAATAAACACCTGGTTGGTTTGCACTATTTCTCTGCCTCAAGACTCCTCTGTAAACCAGCCGCTAAGGGCCATCCTAACACCCTTCCTGTAATCCCCATTTTATATAACTTTATAAGCAAGCCATCCTTCCATACCATGTCATATGCTTTCTCAATATCAAAAATACTACTACTACTTCCCTATTAATTTGAGCTTTTCTAATATCTGACTCCAAACACACAACTGGATCCATTGTACTCCTTCCTCTTCTGAATCCACTTTGACATGAAGACAAAAGTCCTTTACTTTCTACATAATATGTAATCCTTTCCATTATCATTCTTTCCATAATCTTTCCTAAACATGAAGTAAGAGCAATTGGTCTATAACTAGAAGGGTTTGTTGGATCCTTTCCCGGTTTAATAATTGGCACAATAATTGCTTCCTTCCAATTAGAAGGTAATCTTCCGTCTTTCCAGATCTTATTATATAATCTAAAAGTTTTCCTTCAACTTGATTCCCTAAGTGTTTTAACATAATATAGCATATCTGATCTTTTCCTGGTGCTGTTAATCCTGTTCTAGATATTGCTCTTTTCATTTCTTGCATAGAAAAAGAAACATCCATGACATTACCTGGAGTTGTTCCACCTTCTAAAATAAACTCATTTGCCCTTCTTCTCTGCTCCCTCCTAAATTTCTCCTGTTCCGTTAAATTATCTGAACTATGGATCTTTGCAAATGTTCTTGCCATTACTTCAACTTTCCCTTCATTTGTTACTGTTGTTTCTTCTTCATGTTTTAGATTTGGTTTTGTTCTCTCCTGTATGTTTCCCCTCATTTTCTTAATCATTTCCCAAACATTAGCTATAGGAGTTGTTCTATACCCTCAGCAGGGTCCTGGAGGGTGTATGGGAGTTCGCCCAACCAGTCTACATGTGTTTTGTGGACTTGGAGAAGATGTTCGACTGTGTCCCTCAGGGAGCCCTGTGGGGAGTTCTCCAGGAGTACCAATCAAGGACTCCTTGATTGGTACAGGTCCCTGTATGACCAGTGTCAGAGTCTGGTCCGCATTGCCGGCAGTAAGTCGGGCTCGTTTCCAGTGAGAGTTGGACTCTGCCAGGGCTGCCCTTTGTCACCGATTCTGTTCATAACTTTTATGGACAGGATTTCTAGGCGCCGCCAGGGTGTTGAGGGGATCCGTTATGGTAGCCTTAGGATCAAATCTCTGCTTTTTGCGGATGATGTGGTCCTTTTGGCTTCCTCAGGTCGTGATCCGCAGCTCTCGCTGGAGCGGTTCGCAGCCGAGTGTGAAGCGGCTGGGTTGGCGATCAGTAGAGGGTAAAGTACCTTCTTCAGGGTAGAGTTCCTTCTTCAGGTCAGGGGGGGAGTCCTGCCCCAAGTGGAGGAGTTCAAGTATCTCGGGATCTTGTTCATGAATGGGGGAAGAAGGGAGATCGACAGGCGGATTGGCGCAGTGTCTGCCGTCAAGCAGGCGCTGTACCGGTCCGGGCATCTGGTCAGGATGCCTCCTGGACACCTCCCTGGTGAGGTGTTCCGGGCACGTCTCACTGGGAGGAGGCCCCGGGAAAGACCCAGGACACGCTGGAGGGACAATGTCTCTCGGCTGGCCTGGGAACGCCTTGGGATTCCTCTGGAGGAGCTGAATGAAGTGGCTGGGGAGAGGAAAGTCTGGGCCTCCCTTCTGAAGCTGCTACCCCCGCGACCCGACCCCGGATAAGTGGAAGAAGATGGATGGATGGATGGATGGATGTCAATTAAATCCTATTTAACTAATCTTTTTTAGTTATTCAAATGACTATCCAAGCTAATCCTGGTATATGTTCCCTGACAGTGGCTTTTTTCTTTTGTCACCGACTGATTTAACAATAGACATTTGTTTTAATGTATTTGGAGTGCAGTGCTTGTTGGGGCAGACAGTATTCTTTGAGTTTTGATTTGCCTCCTGAAAAACTAAAATTCGTCAAAAATTCTCTTTTTTTTATTCCTAGTTGGCTCTCTGATCTGATCCCTCATATTTTTACTCATCAGCCAGAATTTTACTCTTCCAACAGCTTTAAGTCTGTTTCTGCTGTGCAAGATTGATATATCTTTGCAGAACAAAGAAATAGTGGAAATTTCAAGAAGGTGCAAATTTTGGAGGTGAAGGGTTTAATTATTTTTATTTAAGAATCTTGTGAAAGATCTTCTCGAAGTCTTCCCAGATGTCAGAGTTTAGTCTTCTTGCTGGCTCTAAGTTTATTTGTGTAGCACATTTCAGCAACAGTGCAGTTTCACAGTGATTTACATAATAAAAAGCACACAAATATGAAGTCACAAAATATACCATAATCAACAATTGAGAAAACCAATAACAACCATTACATTTTGATGAGTGCCATCATCAAAATCATTAATACACATGAACTATAAAAGGTTCCTTTTATTTCGGCCACTGCTGAAGACAAATACTCCTCTGATGCGATCACATACATACAGCGGCTCATCACGCTTTTATTTTGAAAAGCAAAATGAAGCAGTCACGTGACCCATGCAACGCGAGGCCTCGATACTTGTGTCGTTGCAAGTCGACACAAACATCGAAGCGGGGCTTCATCGGACACGCCCCGCTGGCTTCAGATGGCCTATTACTAACTCCTTTATTTCTCTCTCATTTTCTTCTGCAGACTCATCACAGTTTTTCCCCAGTCTTCCCTTCTTTCCTACACCTGCCTTCGCTGATGAATTTTCTCTTTTTGGACTCATCCTTTCACTTCTCGATGTTTCACTGCTCCCGTCACTCTCGTTATCTGTACTATTTTCCCACTCTGGTCTATCTTTGTGTAAGGTTCCATCTCAACCTTACACAAACAGACATGCAGTGAATAAATTGATTTTCAATCATTTTTTGCACTAAAGAATAAACACGTTTTCATCGTGTTTATTTCAAATGTGTATATATTTGAAATTTTAAATTGACATTGACATAAAAATGGAAAGTTTGTGTTTATATCATAGGTTTGTGATGCATTTCTACCCTAAATAAAAACATATAAAACTTCAGGTATTTCATATTAAGATACGTGAAAAAACCTCATGAAAACTCCATATGTGGTCTCAGTAAGAAAGGCTTCAATTATGCCGCATGAACTAATTAGTACATTATTACGAGAGAACGCAAAAGTTTTGCGAGCTGACGCGAAAGAAAACTATTTCCCCATGTCCCCTAGAGGGCTCCGTAGTGTGCTGATTTTTGATCGTTCCTCTTAAGCTCAAAGAGTTAAGTTTTTTTGTTTCTACTCAGAACGTTATGAATCCTTGCACTGATTTGTTCTACGCATCTGCCAGGCCCTGAGTGGGACCAGGGAGCACTGCAGCAACACCCCTAGAAAGAAACAGCCAACCAACACTCGATAAATAGGCTCATCACATCACCGCGTTCACTCCTCTAGTTTGGTTCCCTTATCTGTTTGTTGAAACACGTGGAAATGAGAGAATAGAACGTTAAAGTGAGCGAAGATGCTTCACTCTGTCAAAAGTTCACTTTTTTTTTTCCAACCTCAAGGGCCGCTGTCCTGCAGTTTTTAGATGTGCCACAGGTATAAAACACTGGAATGAAATGACTTAATTATCTCCTCCTTGTGTAGACCAGTTCTCCAGACCTAATTATTCTATTCAGATGTGGTGCAACAGAGGCACATCTAAAAGTTGCAGGACTGTGGCCCTCAAGGACTGGAGTTTGAGACCATGGTCTGGTCTTCTCGTTTTTACTAAGTCACTGCCTAATAAGATAAGTAAGACCTACTGCTTAAAGCAACAAACTAAAATTTAAGGAAGTCTGCTGCTTTTAGAAGCCATCAGTTGGAGGTAGTGAGAATACTTGTTTGAAACGGTTTTTTTTCTAAACGTTTTGAATTCGTTGTGGGTAGTCTGTTTAATAGCTAATTCCTTTATAAACCAAGTGAAACATCTTCTGAAATAGAGCAGCTTTTTCGCCACAATTTTTATGACGTCACGCCACCCTCAGCTTTGCTTTACATTTGAAGCTTAGAGCAGCACGGGGTAAACTTTTCTCGCGAAACATTACAAAAACAGCGCGTGTTCTGTGCTAAATGGCTCAGATGAGGGCTGAAGGGACTGAACACGGTTCTCAGTCTGAATCCAAACAAAGCGACTCTTGGACCAGCTTGAAGGGACAAGCCGCGGAAGACCCCAAACGGGAACCGGGTGTCAACAACGAGGACAAACCAGCCGAGGACTGCGGCAGTTGTACGGCAGTGGGGCCCGGGCACAACCCGCCGCCCTTTTCCGACATGGACGGGGAAGGTACGTCGCCTCACAGCAAGCCGGGCAACAACGATGTTGAAGGTGGCTTTAAACTCGGCGAACCTGGAGAAAGCCCTGCGCAGGGTAGTCTAGCGAGCAGCACAGACTCCGCACAAGAGGGCTCGCAAGTGCTGAAAGCAGAACAAAGAGAAGCGGAGAACGTGTGCAGCTCAGCGCCTCGCGGCTGCACAAAGCCCGCGGGAAAGGCCGAACACGCGGCCAGGAGGTGGGTCGGCGTGGAGTTGAACTCCGTTGAAGGAGAACCGCTCAGCCGCATGGACTCTGAGGACAGGTTGGTAAAAGCCGGAGAAGGAGGCAGAAGGCTCACTTGCGTTTCAGAGATGTTTCGGAGACCACACGGTCCAAGTTCACAACCTAAAGCGTTTAATAAAGTTTTTAGGGTGACTGTCTGTGTTTCCTAAGAAATTATTTCTTAAGAATAATGATCGCGTTGTATCATAACACTGTAGTATGCCGTACCATGTGACGCACATGTAGTGATAACATTTACCATGTGATTATGCCTTTAAATCCGCAGTAACACTTCCTGCTCTTTTAACTAGTTTGAATTGATGTAGAAAGTAAGCAGCAGTCAGAGATCCGGAGACAGACTTTCAGAAAGTTCTTCTCAGAGGCAATCATAACCGATGTGGTCTAGAAAGGCCTTGATGTCTGAGAAAAACATCTGATTTTCTGAAAGTACAACTGAGAAAATCAAAAGAAAATTTGTTACCCATTTCAGAAAGTGAAGCTGTGATTACGTTTTTTACTTGAAATTTTGATAACAGATTATAAAAAAATCAATATTTAATGTCTCAAAAAATTATAATATGGTAAAACAAAACAGAATATTCTAAACAGAAATTACAGACTTCTGAAAAGCATATTCAGAAGTCTGAATACTCAATACATAAATTACTGTATCGGTGCACCTGAGGCATCGTTTCTGCTGTGGTGAGCAGAAAACCCAGGTTGCATCACATCATCAGCATGTTGGATGGGGTTTCTCATCCTCCTCTTGAAGTTCTAGTTTGGCCCTTAAGAACAGGATTGGCACATGGTCAGTGGAGCAGCTTTTGGTACCTTAAGGTTGGCCCATTGGAAAATTAAATCATCTCCATACAGCATGCCATTGATACACATGAAGTGTTCTAGAATTTCCTGATAGATGGCTGCATTGACTGTGACTTCAGAAAGTCAGAGGACATCTGGAAACTTAACTCTGGCAACATGCAATCTGTGCCTCTCCACTCTTCCGCCAGACTGGCACTTTGATTTCCAAACTATATGCAGAATTTATTTTCATTCAAAAAGGGGCTTTGGACACCAAGCAAGAGGAAAAGAATTGAATTTTTCTGACTCTGGTCAGAAGCTTCTCCAAACTTTTTAATTTTTCTCCTACCACACCTTTTCCCTCCACTCAGTTTTCCATAGCTGGAAAACTGCTTACAGCACCATGCAAGCAACCAGCTTCTTCAGCAATCTCTGTGGAAGCAGCCAGTGACTGTCTTCCCCATGGTTGTATCCTAAGATACAACCTCAAGAGGCTTGAGAAACTTCTGCAGCCATTTTTAGTGATTAACATGTGACAACATGAGTTTGTTGGTATTTTTCACATTCTAATTTTGAGTCTCTGCATTTTGGGTTTTTCTTATCTTGTAGCTATTATCTAAATGACAAGAATTAAAAGACTGAAATATCAAGATGTGATATTAATGTGGTCTGAGTGTAGAAACAGAACTGAGGTTTTATATAAATGTGGCTAATTAGTGAAGTTAGTGTTGGGATTGGTTCCCCGCCCCAGGGACAAAGTTGGTTCACTTTTAGTTTTTTCCTTCAATAAAATGAAATTATTAAAGTAGGATTAGCATTTTTTTCACCTCTGTACAAGATGATCATCTGAATCAATTGGGATTTGATTGTTGACTTCCTGAACAGTAATGGTCAAGTGTTATTGACCCATTAGCATTGTTGCTAATGTAGCATTGTATCCAAAACATCATGATGAAACTTTTAGTTCAGGCCATTCTTTGTTGCTTCTGTTATGGTTTCCTGTATCTGTTCCAGTTTCTGCTCCACCCTGATGGACATAGAGAGCACTGCGTCCAGCGGTCGTTCCACTCCTGCCATGCTCAATGGTCACAGTGGGGGGGCAGCGGCAGTAGCAGGCTCTGGACCTGCTGTGAGCAAATCTCTGAACTACACCTGCTGCTGGGATGACTGCCAGCTGCTGTTTTCCAGCAGCCCTGACCTGGCTGAACACATCCGAGCCATGCATGTGGACGGACAGAGAGGAGGGGTCAGTCTATGTGTGTGTCTGTTTGACTTGAATTCTGCTGGTTCTGGTAGCTCACACTGTCAGCGTTAGGGTTGACACAGACCACCATATTTTCATGTTGAAAAGTTTACAAAAAACTGGCGGTATGATCAGGCGTGATAATTTTTCCAAACTTACCCGTTTGTGTGTGAAGCACACACACTCTTCACCCAGTTCTAAACCTCTGTCTTTTCTGTCACTGTTCCTGGTGTATAAAAAACCCTTAGCAAATAAAGCCTGGTGGCCTGCCAGGCCTATACAGCGTGTGTATACTCACACTGTGAGCAGTTCATAATGAGATAACTTAGCTGTGCATTAAAGGTGGATAAAAAAAAAAAATCAACATTTTTGTTCTGTATTGACTGTAATCATGATAGAGTCCCAGATTAAGTTTAGTTTTGAAGGTACTTTCTGTTTCAATACAATATTTATATTGTCACTTATTGTTGGTGCAGTATTTTTGTCATTATTTAGCAGAAGTCAGTTTTCACTTTGCAGTGTTTTTTTTTTCTTTTTTTGTAAATTGTTTTGTATAAAAAGGCCAAATTTTGTTGATCATAATTAGGGGTGCACCAATAAATTGGCCCCCATTTCCTTTCTTTTGAGAGATTAGCTCTAAATATCAACTACTGTCCTCTTTTGAGAGGTTTGACTGAGACCCACCAACTCTGTGACATTCTTGCTACATTTCAGAAAAAAATCAGTATTGGCCAAAATTGGACTTGCTACATCAAGTTATTAAAAATTGTAATCGACCAGAAAACTGTAGTCAGTCAGTGCAAGATGAGAGGATCTGGTCTGTCTACATTTCTGCATTACAAAGTAGATTTAGGACAATTGGTCCTCATATTTTAGACATACATTTGCAGTCAATTCTAGTTTTCAATCTGATTGTCTGTCACTTATTGTTGGTGGAGTATTTTTGTCATTATTTAGCAGAGGTCAGTTTTCACTTTGCAGTAAAAAACCTGTTTATGGCTTTCATAACTCTGGTAGAACATGACAGCTGTTTACCTGAATGCTGACCACAGCATAAAGTGATTGTTGGTGCACAGCTGCAGAGGATGTTTGTTGATGATGTTTGTTAGGGGTGCATCAATAAATTGGCCCCCCATTCCCTTTCTTTTGAGAGATTAGCTCTAAATATCAGCATTGGTGGAGTCTGTGCTTCAGGCTCCACCAATGCTGACTGCTGCAGCTCTCTGTGACTCAGGTGTTTGTGTGCCTGTGGAAGAACTGCAAGGTGTACAACACTCCGTCCACCAGTCAGAGCTGGCTGCAGAGACACATGCTGACCCACAGCGGAGACAAGCCCTTCAAGGTGACATCACACATCTGCAGCTTCTACATCAGGTTCATGTTCCCCCTCCAACTAACTGTCCATTCTCTTGCAGTGTGTGGTTGGTGGCTGCAATGCCACTTTTGCCTCACAGGGGGGGCTGGCACGCCACGTCCCCACCCACTTTAGTTCCCAAGGTTCTTCCAAAACATCCAGTCAGGGCAAAGTGAAGGAGGAATCTCCATCCAAGGCTGGTCTGATCAAGAGGAGGAAACTCAGGAACAAATATAGACGCTCACTGCGTATGATTGATACACACAATCATGAATTCAGTCTAATAGCTGACATCAGTCAGTCTCACAATGAGATTCTTCACCTGTTTTCAGCTCGACCTCATGACTTCTTTGATGCACAAACCATGGAGGCCATCCGGCATCGAGCCATATGTCTCAACCTGGCAACACACATTGAGAGCCAGGGCAACGGACACAGTGTGGTCTTCCACAGCACGGTTGGTTCTCTCTCTGGCGCTCAGAGCAGGATACCACAGCATGAGTTCACCACTGCTCTCTTTTGGTTTCCAGGTGATAGCCAGGAGAAAAGAGGATTCTGGGAAAGTGAAGGTGCTGCTACACTGGACACCTGAAGACATGTAAGTCCTGAACCCCCCAGAAACTCCACTGTTCTCATAACTGGTCATTTTAGCAGTTGTCTGTCAGTTTCCACTCAGTGACATTAAAGTGTTCCTGTATGCATCAGACTGCCTGACGTGTGGGTGAATGAGAGCGACAGACTGCAGCTGAAGACCAAGGTGGTTCATCTGTCCAAGCTGCCGACGGACACAGCTGTCCTCCTGGCCCCCAACATTTACAGGCAAGGGTGAACATGGAATTGCATTGCAAAAAAACATTGAAAATAACTTTTTAAAATCTTTTTTTTTGTGCCTGTTTTTCTCCTCAGGATGTTCTTCTGATGAATTCAACTTTGCTGAAATACCAGGGGAAGACATTTCTGCTCAGCTCCATGTGAAGTTTCCTCTTCTTCATCCAGGAGGATTTTAGGAATTTAGTAACTTGTCTCCTTGGCTTTTTTTGGCCACCAGTATTATTAGGTGCAGTTTGTAGAAAGCATGTTGCTTGTTTTAGGTAACACAGCTAGAGTGAAAAACAAATGGACTGCATCTGTAGAGAGAGGCAGTTGTAAATATATAAGATTTGTAATATATTTTTATACACTTTTCGTACTCCCATGTAGCTGATGCAGACCTTTTTAATAAAAGTCTCAAAATGAGCTCATGTTTACATTCAAACAGACAGTTGTTTCTTTGTTCTCATTGTCTTAATTAATTATCATTAATTCATAAGCATTAACATATTAGGGTATATATGTATACCCTAATATATTTATGTGTGTGTGTGTATGTGTAGCCGCCCTCTTCTGACTCATCTGCTGTACTTTCGTTGTGGAACCAGCAGAGGACCCCGTCTGCTGGCAGTAGGCCAGTTTTATTCTGTTTAAAACAAGAATATTCTCAGCACAGTTCTTGGGCTCTGGCGTTCCCACCACACACACCTTAACCAATCAAAAGAATAAAAATAACCTCAATAACCATTGAGTAAGGTAAACTCAATAAATGTCATTAATGTGGGAATTAAATACCCAGTACAGTGCTGCGCTAAACATAAAACAGTTGGGGAACAACATATAACAACTTGTGAGGCTGACAAACATACTTTTTAGGACATTTTGAATATTTTAATACACAAACAAGACAACTTTGTAAGCTCGCAGCTCGGCACGAACACAGGATATGAGGAGGTAACAAGAAAATAAAAGCTTCTTCTTTTCTCTGTAATTTTTCCCTTTCGAGTTCATATGACTTACAGTTCATCAGTATGTGTTCTACATTTTATTTTTCTCCACATCTCACATTTATCACTATTTTTCCTCCCTATTAAATAAAGCATGTCATTTAAGTAGGTATGACCTATTCTTAATTATTATTTCTTCTCTTCTGTTTCTTTCATTAATGCTCCGAATTCGAACTGACTTTTGTACTTCATATAATCTTCTTCCTTTCTTATCTTCATTCCATATTTTTTGCCATTCCTCCATTTCTTTACTTTTAATAAGTGATTTTCCTTCCCCTTTCCCAAAAGGAATTGAAATTGTTATTTCCCCCTCTAAAGCCCTTTTAGCTAATTTATCTGCCTTTTCATTGCCTTTTACTCCTTCATGTGCTGGCACCCAACAAAACCAAACATCAATGGCACCCCTATATAATCTAAATAAAATATGATGAATTTCTAATACCAGATCTTTTCTATTATTTCCTTCTCCCTTAATACTTTCCACTACTGCTTTAGAATCTGTGTACACCACCACCCTGTCTGGTCGAATCTCCTCCACCCATTGCAAGCTTAATATAACTGCCACCATTTCTGCTGTAAAAGCCGACAATTGATCTGATATTCTTTTATAAATACATTTTTTAAACTCTGGAATATATATTCCTATTCCCACATATCCTTTTAAATTCTTAGAACCATCTGTATAAATTTTAAGGTAATTATTATATGTAGTTCTTAAATAAATATCAGTCTTTATCCCTATTTCATTTAAATTCCAATCATTTTTCATTGTATTAATTTGCAAATCTACATTAACCATAGCCATGGAGGAAATAACGCTAATTGGATTAAACTAGGGTGACCAGACGTCCTCTTTTTCCCGGACATGTCCTACTTTTCAGACCTAAAAAAATGTCCGGGGGCAATTTAAAAATCGTCCGGGATTTTGGTCAAACACATTACATAGCTTACAGTGCATTGTGATTACCCCGTTGGCGCATGTGTGTCCGCCAATTATAAGATCACTAAAATTATATCTTTGCTTTTCCTATTGCTCCTAGTTTGAAGTCAGTCTTTGAAGAACAGGATTTGTTATGATCATCATCATAGATCCTATTACTGAGATAGATGAAAATGTACAAGGTTATCACATTATCGCGTTCACAAAACGTGCACATTTTGTGAACGCGATATTGAAACCACTGATCCTCTGTTCCTTTTCTGCGCAACCATTAAGAACTTTTTAATTGCTTTGTAGACAGCTGTTGTTTTTGGTCTGTTATAAAAAGACAAAAAACAGAAACTCTGTATCAACGTTATGTATCAACGAAATGAGTAAAATTTTGCCAGACACAAGTCTGGCAAAATTTTACTCATTTCAAAATCGATTTGTACAAAGTTGTGGGAAATAATGTTAAAAATGGAAAATAATTTTTGGGCTGACATGCTAATTATAAATTTTTTCCAGCAATAATCAAGTAGTACTTTATTTCTTTTTATAATTTTATTTTTAAGTATTCTTGAATAAATGGATATTTTTCCTTTCTGAAGAATGAAATATTGTTTTTCATGACTAATAAACATGTTGATATAAAATAAAATAAATTAATAAAAATAAAACCAATGTCCATGACGTTTCGCAAGTACGCATATTGAAAAATGGCCAAACTGTGAAATAACTATTATTACAAAATAGTTTCGTTTTTGAAATTGTATTTCAAAATACAAATACAATTTCGTAGCCAAAAATTGTCTTAAAGGTAGAATGAGATGTAGTTTTTGTAAGATTCACTTACTGTGTACTTTTTATATTTTTGGGTAACCTATAAAAAAAGACCAGAGAAGATGATATGTTGACTGACGCTGACGTCATAAAAGATTGCCGGAAGTCCTACTGCATTGGCAATGAAAGATGGCCGGGTTACTAAAAAAGGTACGTGTAGAGGTCATGTTCCTTTTAGTTTGTTAGGGATGTAAAGTGGCGGGTGAAACTCAGCAGAATGTCAGGCAACAGAGTCTGATGATGGTGGCAGCAGCAGCGGCAGCAGCGGCGGCGGCGGCCCGCAGCAGGCTACAGCTGTGCGAACGAGCCGTCAGCTTGAGAAGAAGTTTCTCCATGCTAACATTACTTACAGTTTGATAGGTTATCTTCACCTTAATTAAAATATCTATCTATCTATCTATCTATCTATCTATCTATCTATCTATCTATCTATCTATCTATCTATCTATCTATCTATCTATCTATCTATCTATCTATCTATCTATCTATCTATCTATCTATCTATCTATCTATCTATCTATCTATCTATCTATCTGATAGCTTTAATCGAACAATAAATTGTTACATTTCTGTTTAATAGAGAAAAACTGGGAAACTGATAATGTGACCGTTTGCGGCCACATTATTAAAACAAACTAACAAAAACAAATCAACTTCAGTTTGAATTGAGTTCTAGCATTTTTAATACACCTGCATTTTTCCCTGTTCTTTCTAAACTCTACACTTTCTCTTTCCATTATTGTACTTCGACAAAAATAGTCAAACCGGATAACAGTTTGACTATTATCCAGGGCTCAGCTTGCTGAAGAGTTGTTTAAGAGTAAGAGTTTAAGAGTTGTTCCTTTTAGATGTGTTCTCTTATATAAAAGTTCTTTTACCGCTGCTCAGTGAAGCTTACCTGATTGGGATTGGATAGTGGGAGTTTGTGGGTTTGTAGAACCTGAACTTACAGCATCTCTCCTGTTCCCTTCCAGACCACCGGCCTCGTTGGCCTCGCTGTCTCCCAGAATCCTCATGAGGTGAGCAGGGTGCAGTTTGGAATTTCTCAGCTGAAGTTATTCACTCAAAGATTTTCCTCTTTCTCAGCGTCTACGAATTCTTTATGCAAAGATCTTGGCATCGCTGCAGACCATGCCACAGGACGCCGCATACAGGAAGTACACAGAGCAGCTGGTTAACGAGCGCTTTCACCATGTGAAAACGGTCAGCAGACCCAGTTCACCATATCACTCAGCGATTATTCAATTAAAGATGAAGCTTTGATTTGCTTTCTGTTGACAGGAGCCAGATGTTGTGAAGCTAGAGCAGAAAATAAACGGTGGACAGATTGAAGAAGTCATCTTCCAGGTAGGAAACAAGAGTAACTGACAGCAAAAGACGCTGGCTGTTCCAGACTGTTGGCTTGAACAAGGAGCAAGTTCAAACCAAATATTGGTTTCAAGATGTCAAAGATTCAGGACTGAAACTCAAACTTGAAAAAAAAGTCAGAAAAGCTGTTGGAATGGTCAACACAGCAAATCTTTTCGTCTAGAAAGGTCAGGATGCTGCGTACAGGAAGTATGACCACGTGAAAACAAACATTCTTGATCTCATTTGTGATTGAAACAGAAAAAAAGTGGATACTGGAACTCCACCCAGTATCCGATGATACTGGAACTCCACCCAGTATCCGATGATACTGGAACTCCACCCAGTATCCGATGATACTGGAACTCCACCCAGTATCCGATGATACTGGAACTCCACCCAGTAGCCGATGATACTGGAACTCCACCCAGTAGCCGATGATACTGGAACTCCACCCAGTATCCGATGATACTGGAACTCCACCCAGTAGCCGATGATACTGGAACTCCACCCAGTAGCCGATGATACTGGAACTCCACCCAGTAGCCGATGATACTGGAACTCCACCCAGTAGCCGATGATACTGGAATCTGCTGCAGTAGATGATCAGTGAAATGTTTGATCAACCAAATGTTTTGAATGGGTTTATAATTCTGGACATTTTTTGTTTGCTCTACTTGTTTTTTTTTTTTAAATCCAGCATGTGTGAGATGTATAATGTTATCAATTCTACAATATTTATCAATCTTTTTTCCTTGTAAAGTATCGATTTTTCATCCGCGAGTACAAGACATTAAATCCTACATTAAATGCCTGGTGTTCCAACTTGCACATTTATATTAAAAATGATGTAACAAAATTGAGAAATTCCATTATATAAGTGAATAAAACAAAAAAGGTTCCTTTTCTCCATAATATATAATACTTAATCAATCAATTAATTTACTTAATCAAAGTAAATGTATAACACAAAAAATTATTACACTATCAGTTCAATTGAATTACTCTGTCCCTCTAAAATCTTTTTAAAAATTGTGAAAATGTATTGAATTGTACCGCTTGCTGAATATTGTGATACAATATATATATATATTGTATCGTGACAATAGTGTATCGGTACAGCTATAACAGATACAGATGTATTTTATATGACAAGGAGTATTTAAAAGGTTTTTAGTCCACAAGGAACAAAAGTGGAATAATTTAGAAGTGACTAAAGACATGAGCTGATAATCAGAATAAGCTTAGAAACTTTGGAGGAGGAACATTGTTTTGAACATTGAAAGCTGGATGCAACATTCAGTGGATTTTAATGCAACAGCAAACTAAGATTGTTGCTCTGCTGACGGATCGTGTTCTGTGTTGCAGGCGGAGTGTGAACTGAGTCTGTCCAGGAAGATGGCTGACTGGAAACCATGGGAGCCACTGGTGGAGGAGGCTCCACCCAACCAGTGGAAGTGGCCCATCTGAAATGAGTTCATCTGTCATTCTGTTGCTGTGTGTGTGAGTTCTGCTTCTAATAAAGAAAAGTCTAGAAGAAACATTAGTTCCTTTATTCTCAAAGTTTACTCAAAGTGTTGTACATGGAAACATCAGCGCCTGTTCCTGCACAGGATCCAGAAAATGTATATGACATGTAGTGACAGTAAGAAATTCTGCTTCTGACAGCAGCACCACTGCTGGATCCTTCAGGCTTTGGGCCCCTGAGCAGCACTGGTGGCCCTCTGTAACAGCTGCAACATGATGGGATAGATGGAAGCAAACTCTTTTCCCTGCCGAGCTCTCACCAACTGCACGTAGGCCTCCAGGGCCCCCCTGTGGAGACAGACACACACACACACACACAGTCTTCTAATTGATGTTAGCAGAGGAGTTCCTGTCTGACTGCACCTGTAAATCTGGGAAAGGACTTTATTAGAGTAAAGCTGTTATGGATGGGGAGACTGACTGGGTTTTTAGTCCAGTTGCGGGTTACCATGGCAGCGTGCAGACACAGTCAGTGTTGGAAATCAGACAAGGTGGATTTGTTGGAAATTTGTTGAGAATTTGACCAGAGGAGGTTCCTCTGGTTCCTCTGGAAAACTGCCAGAACGAGTCCAGTTTGGACTGAAGCAGTGAATGAATGGAACATTTAAACAGAAAATAAAGAGTTCTAAAATCCAGACCTTTGCAGAGTGAGGAGGAACTCTGAATGTGAGACTGAAGTGCCTCCTATACCTCCACAAATTGCTAGTTAAAGTCAAGTGATGACCACTAGAGGTCATCACTGCCCACAAATACAATCCTACTGAGACTGAAAAGGTGAATGGTGAGAGAAGAGAGGAGCAGACCTGATGAGGGCGAGTCTGTCTCTCTCAGAGGGGTGATCATCCAGCCACTGGGAATAACGTGCAATGGACCACTCTGCTCTCTGTGGAGGGGCAAGCAAAGTCCTGTATCATCCCAAACTATGTGTGTGTATGCGTGTGTGTGTTTGTATTTATATAGACCTGATGAGGTGATTTGAGCTCAGATGGGGCTCTGGTGAAGAGAAAGTGAAGCACGGTGCTGTAGGGGATCAGGTCACCTACTGCAGGACTGCTGGCAATCAGTTCACTGGTCTGAAACAGCAGAGGTCTGAAACACAACACACACAACGTTTCTTATTGCACACACACAGTGTCCAAAACTTTCAGCAATGAAAACCTTAATGAAAAGCTGAAAGGTCTGACTGTTCTTTTGTACATCTACTACAAGAAGAGATAAAAACATGGCTGGATGGAACAGAGCAGCATCTCTTCAGCTTTTTATTGATCACACAAATAGTGTCTATTTTTCATTTCAGCTCATAAAAAGGGGGCATACAAATAAAGGACCAACAAATGGTCTCATCTGACCTAAATTGCAAATATGGGAGGATTTTCTTTTTAAGGATTTTTGGTTTCTTGCAAAGGTCTCCCCCCCGGCGGGGACTCAAACTTGTGACGGCAGCGTCAAAGCCTGAGGCGACAGACCCTCAGCCACGCGGTGGCTGGGAGGATTTTCATTTGTAATGTCCTGAAACCACTCAGCAAACATCTAGGCTATGTTTCCATAAAAGCTCAGTCACAGGTTTCATGGCTGGCATTTACTTCATTCGGTACACATGGTTAAAATAGAGCAGGATGTGAACCAACTAATTACTAAAATAACCCACTTTGGTTCTTTGTTATACAAGTAAGGGAGTAATTTGCAGTCGGAGGGCACAGACCTGAAAGAGCGCAACATCCTGTACGGCTTCCCCAAATCGGACACTCTCCTGCACAGAGGGGCTACAGCCATCTCCATCTGACACACAGATTCACACATTAATAATGCAGCATGCACTATAAGCACTATTACAACACAGTCTGGAAGGGCTTGGACTCTGAACTGGACTCTGAACTGGACTCTGAACTGGACTCTGAACTGGACTCTGAACTGGACTCTGAACTGGACTCTGAACTGTCCAAGCCCCACATTTCAGCAGATCCTTACCTGTGCAAAGTCAGCAGCCAGCCTCATTTTGCCTCCTTCCCCCAGGGGGCGCAGCAGGCTAGCATGGCGAAGGAACAGCTCAATGGCTCTCTGGGCGATGGACTCCGTGTTGTCATAGACGAAATCCACACACTGGAAATGTTTGAAGTAGTCGGCCATTACTCTGGAGATGAAACCCTGCAGCTCCTTCATGTACAGGGAGCATGGAACATCTGGCTTATCAGGGCTGGACAGAGGCCTGGAAAACACACAAAAAACACACACAGACACAATTGATGAGGAGATGATGTAACAAACAAAAATATTTAATATTAGCATAAAGCTGCTCAGAGCAGCTGAAGTCTGCACAAATGTTGAGTTTTCCAAGTTCTCCTTCTCCCAACTAAAAATTGATGTGAAACCACTTTTATTTTCTTGAGTTAACAGAATGTGAAATGAGAGCTAATCTAATCGTCTCTCTTTGAGGCGTCATTCAGAAAGGATCACAATGTCTCTCTTCTGATATTGTGTGTTGGTGACAAAAGTAAAAAAAAAAAAAAGTCAACTTTTAATACTCTTGCTGTTGAGTACATTTAATGTTAACAGTGAACATCAAAACTTGATTTTGTAAATAACCCTATTACAAACTTAGGAAAACTATTTCCTAAATATTCATTTCAACCCAAACACCTCACTGGGTTCAAATAGAAGTTTGTGCCTCTAGATAAAAGTGGAGGCCAGACAAACTTTCACTTCAATACAGCATGAAAAACAAAACAACTTCAAACTGCAACAGCAGAAGCTTGGCATGTTTCAAAGATCCAGTCAGAACACACTCAGCCTGTGACTGAGAGCATCTTTCTTATTTCACAGAGGAACAAAACAGACAGTAAATGTCTCACCCTGAGAAGTCTTCTTGGTGAAGTGTGATGATGATGGCCTCAATAGAGTCGCTCACAGACTGCAGCAGAGGCTGCACTGCGCTGCTCATCAGGGCCTGAACTCCCTGAGGTCAAATCAGGTCAACAGTTAAACAGCCACATTGACAGAGGAACAGTATCTCTGTATGTTAGAGAAACGTTTGTGTTATTATATTATATGTTATATTTATGTTATATTTGTGTTTAAATGGTTTCAAAACCACTTAAAACACTGATATTAACTCCAGCCCATCCTGATTTCCTTGCCTTAAACTTGCAGGCAGGCAAACAAACTTTCAGGCTAAAACATCTCCAAGGAACCTGCAGCACTTCAGCAACAAATTATTGAGGAGTGACTGACTCGTTCTGACTCATTAAAATTGGTCCTAAGCAGAAAGGCACACAAATTAGAGACTACACTCCACAATCCCTTCTCTCTGTGCCCTTCTTCCAGTAAAGCTGATAAATAAAGACTACTAGCACTAAGAAAACCTTTAACAAAGCTGGACTGTACCAATTGTTAGATTTCCTCAGATAAACACATTTATTTATATTTAAAGATCTTAAGTACTGTTTTGAATTAAACCAAAAGAAACTTACCTTCCAGCTGTGTGCCATAAAGTTCTTTGAGGTAACATTTTAAAAAGAAAAAGACTGATCTGACCTGAATTGAAAACCACATAGTTCATAGTTGAATCATGAGAAAAGTTTGATACCTCCAAAGAAGACAAGAGGGCATCTACTGCAGCTGGTGGACTCGCTCCCAAAGCAGAAATAATCTGCAAATGAGAAAAAAACTTCTGTTAGCAAGGGCAAAAATAGTCCAGAACAGCACATGTTCACCAGGAAGACTGTCACTCTGATGAGAAGGTGCTAAAGCTTCTCATCAAAGCCTGCAGGTCAAAAACATGATTTTGAGGTTAAATTACCTGAACGAACAAAATAAATATAACATTAACTCTTTTCAAATATTTTATCAAGTCTGATAAGCCTGTCAGATTGAAGATTATGTGCTTATATATTTATATTTTAATAATATAGAATATTATTAATTTATATTAGCACATAAGCTAATATTTGAGCAAACCCTGAAGTTCTCTGACATTTGATTCTGAGATTATAATTGGCTGGAAGAAGGAGGGCAGAAATGATTTAAAGCCTCCTGTAAACACTGTAAACAAGAGTCATCCCATTGCTTGGTGTCAACCACCTCAATCAGGAGAAAGACCTTTGGTCATGTTTTCTAAAGGTAGCACTGACCAATAGACATGGCTATTTTTCAGTACAAATAGTCAGAACATGGGTAAGTAGTTCTGGTCCGATAAGTGCTGTTTAGTGAGAGAGCAGCGTGGTGTCTAATAAGTATTAGTGTGTAGTTGGATATGAATTTACAACTATAACATTTAGCACATTGGGCTGCACAGTGGCGCAATTAGTAGAGCTGTTGCCTTGCAGCAAGAAGGTCCTGGGTTCGATTCCCGGCCGGGGATCTTTCTGCATGGAGTTTGCATGTTCTCCCTGTGCATGGTGGGTTCTCTCCGGGTTCTCCGGCTTCCTCCCACAGTCCAAAAACATGACTGTCAGGTTAATTGGTTTCTCTAAATTCTCCCTAGGTGTGAGTGTGTGTGTGAATGGTTGTGTGTCTCTGTGTTGCCCTGTGACAGACTGGTGACCTGTCCAGGGTGAACCCGCCTCTCGCCCGGAACGCAGCTGGAGAGGAACCAGCAACCCTCCTGACCCCATTAGGGACGAAGGGTGAACAGAAAATGGATGGATGAATGGATGGATGGACATTTAGCACAGGGATAATACCAGATTATTTTCTGTATTATTTTACAGGTGTATTTAGAAAACCTGCTACATCCAGTAGCTCTGATGCAGCCCACCATGTTTTTGTATTCAAAGATGTTAAGTTGACAGGAAATGGAAAAATATTACTTGGTAATATGTTATTGGAGAACATTGCTGACAATACTGATAATATATACAACTATAGAATTTTAAAAACAACAAATCAAAAAAATACAATTAAAATAAATATCAATTATTTACACTTTGATTAAATCCAAATTAAGTCATCAGTTAGTGGACCTAAAAACACAATGTAATGCTGATCACATTTAGAGCTGCTTAGTCCAATGGTGAACAGACTAAGCAGCTGTCTAAGGGCCCCCAGGCCTCAAAGGGCCCCATAAACACTAATATTTTTACACAAACCACAGATACAGAACTATAACATGTTTATAGACAAACACGTATTAGTGTGTAGTTAGATATGAATTTACAACTATAAAATTTAGCACAGGGATAATACCAGATTATTATTTTGATTCAATATTAAATTAAATGTAAAATTTTAAGGAGCTGGCAAGTTTACTTTGTAAAAGTTCAAAGAACAATTTTTGAACATTGTAGTTATGTTTGGTTACCATAGCTACAGTCTGATGCTAAGAGTTTTAGTCTGATTTTGAGCTCTTTGTTCATAAATACATCTTAGTAAACTACAATTATCACTGACTGCTTTTAAGGGTGGCCAATTGAACTAGGCCCCTGCCCCAGATTTCTCTAATGCCTTGTTGAAATGCTGTTAGTGGTAATGACGTTCTAATTCTGCTCAAGGCCTCATACAACCTTGGACTGGCCCTGCATGACGACCTAAATCTACTACACTGCACATCCCTCTGCTAGTTAAAGAGAGACAAACGGGGAGATTTAATTTATGTGGCTTTAGAAGCTCTTCCATTTTGCATCTATTGAGGTTTTTGATAAGCGCCACAGAAAGTGATTTGGTTGTCTGAGTTTTAGGGAGGAGTTTTCTCTGCCTGAAAGCGTTTGTTATGGTGCAGTCATGTCAAATCATATGACACCATATGCATCAGCATGATGCATGATGACATTTTATCTTATAAAATAAAATAAAAAATAAATAAATAAACCCAGCATGCTGCATGACTAACATGTGTCTACACAAAGACACACACAAATACAGCTCTGGAAAGAAATTAGAGACCACTGCACTGAACCCCATTGAAAACCTCATAGTTATCACCAAATATTAATTTCTGAACTCTTCCTGAGTTAAAACATTAGTATCATTGTTTCAAAACGAATATAAACTTTTCTTTGCATTATTTCACACCTGAAAGCACTACGTGTTTTTTGTTGTTTTGACCATTTATCATTTTTCTGCAAATAAATGCTAAACAAATAATTACTAAATGCTAAATTCTTACTTAGGAATTTCAGAGACTTGTCAGTAGTAGTTCAAGAAGAACTGTCTCCCCTCAGACCTGCTGCAGGCCTTATATAGTATATACTCCATAGAGAGTGTGCTCACGTACAGTCTGTGTGTCTGGTATGGCAGCAGCACATCCTCAGACAAGAAGGCGCTCCAGAGGGATGTCAGGACAGCAGAGAGAACCATAGGCTGCCCCCTCCCCACCATGGAACAGATTTACAATTCCAGGCTCCGCAAGAAAGTTCTGGACATTTTAAATGACTCTTCACACCCTGGCCATGGTCTCTTCCAGCTGCTGCCATCAGGCAAGAGATACAGAGCAATAAAAACCAGGACAAATCGCCTAAAAACAGTTTCTACCCGATGACAATCATGGCACTAAATTCAAAGGCATAAGAACTTCTGCTCTTGACATCACTCTGTTAAAAATGTAAATTCTGTTTACTCTGAGACACCTCCAGGTGCTGCAACCATCTTCTGATGTCAATTTATTTCTTGTTTTGTGTTGTTTCTTCATCTTTTTATGTATGTATATTTATATTGTGTGTTGTGTATGTGTATATAACCTGCACTTTAACTTGAGTCAAGCACGGTCTCAATCTGGTTGTAATTTGTTGATGACATTGACAAATAAAGCTTATCTTATCTAGTTCATGGAACTATTGACAGAACAATGTTCATTTTATTCAGACAGCAGTAAAATCAGAGAACCTGATTAAGTTTTTTCCACAGCTACATGTAAGTATGAATAGATGTGGAGACATGTCTTACTTTACAGATTTATTCTTGTGTGTATTCCATTAAAGTAGATATAGCAATTGATATGAATGTATTTTATAAGGTTTTTGTTTCTTTTATATATGTTCAGTTTTGTGTGTGTATGAGCACAGATTCATACTAGAGTTACTGTGGATATGTTCCACACAGTGGTTGTGACATGTCTGGAATAAATCAGTCAAATCAAATCAAATCAGGCAGTGAGCTTATTGAGTGTTTTGTAGGCATGAGGAATATTTGGTATTGGATTAGGTGTTGAATCAGGAGCCAGTAGAGATTTTGAAGAACTGGGGTGATGTGGTTCCTGGAGTGAGTGCAGGGCAGCTGAGAACCTGCTGCAGTTTTTGCAGATGCGTAGCGGGAAGTTAGAAAGATGCAGGTGATGGTATTGATGTGAGATTAGAAAAAGTCACAAATCATCCAAAAAACTGCATCAAAAAAGCTAAGTTTCTGCTAGTTTGAAATTGCAGAAAGTAAAAGTTTGAACTAGACATTACGATTGTTTGAACTTCTTGCTTCTCTCTCTCCATCCATGACGCCTCCTTTTCAACTCCTCTGGGATTCCTGGCTTCAGTTGTGCTATTATTTCAGCTTTTGCAATATTAATCAGCTGCTCCCTGTTGTAATTCCACCCTGTTGCTATGGTTACCCATCGTAAGGAAAGCGCAAAAAAAAAAAACTCAGTCCATTTGCACAGCATCCAAAACAAGAAGAAATGCTTGTCCAAAGAAAACAGAAAAAAAAATCCTGAGAGGCAGAAATGAAAGTTTGAATAAAGAAAAAATCTCAATGAAAGTCACAGAGCTAATGGGTTGCATTAGCAGAATTCTAGAAATAGAATTAGATTTTTATGCACCCTTGTCAAAGATTTCAGCATTTATTTTCACCAACCTTACAGGCTTCTCCAACTCCACAGTAAAAGTAGCTTACAGCTGTTGTACACCACATGAAACAGCAAGTCAAACTACCACACTACCAACACAAACAGTTGGTGTAATTCAGTAAGTTAATTGGAAATTCTCCTCTGTTACCTTAGCAACAGCCTGTTGTAGGCGGTACAGAGAGTTGACCACAGTAACATTTCTTCTTTGCCCCTCTGTCAATGGTCCAATCACCTGACTGGCATCTCCTTGAGTACAGAGCTGTGGACAGGAAGGACACAAAGGGTTCAATTAGTTACAGAGTGCAAAGTTAAGCTTACAGACCGAAGACATAATCAGCAAATGTTAGAAATAATTCCCCACATCTCTCCCTCTGCTCTAGCAATTGGGCAACAAGCTATATTTGATCTGTACCATTGCAGAAATAAAATATCCCAAAAGAACTATTTTTTTGTAGTTGTCAGAAACTAAAAAAAGATAGACTGCCTAAATTACCTACTACAGGTAATTTGGTTGTAGTAATCATTAGGTTTCTACAGAAAAGAGACCATGTTAAGAATCTTGCTGTTGTGAAGGGATTTTTTATTTCAGTTCACCAATGTTTCCAGATCTTCATTTCCACAAGCATATCTTCAGTTCTGGTCTGAAATGACGTTTTCCTGTTCTGCTGTATTTTGGGTTATGGTAGTAACCTAAAAGTTCACATCAAGAGACAGTCTTATCTTGACTTTAGAGTCTTTCAACATGCAGAGAATTTCATGGTGAACTTAAGGACTAAACAAGCCCTAAGGATACATGAGTGGAGATAAGGTATAAGACACTGGACTGTGTTTGAGGTCCAACAGGCTGCTGTACATACCAGCTGCTCAGACTTCACACAGAAGAGTTGGATGGTTTTTGCAGCATTCTTGGCCACAGCAAGAGAGAGGTTTGGATCCACTGATGCCACATTCATCTCACTGGAAATAAAACAGTCTCAGTCAAATGTAGCTTAGTAGAAGCTTTTAATTAATGACTCGTACATATAACGTATTTCTATGGAAACAACCCAACATTTCGTATGAGCTCATAATATTGATCTCTGACATCAAATCAAATCAAACTTTATTTGTATAGCACATTTCAGCAGCAAGTCATTTCAAAGAGCTTTACATCAAATCAAACACAAAAACACAATGCAACAACAAAAACACAACACCAAGTCAAATTCCATCAATAAATTTCTAATTGATCACGTTTCAAATAAAACTCTAAACAAGGGAGGTTTTAGTTGAGATTTAAAGGAAGTCAGTGTTTCAGCTGTTTTACAGTTTCCTGGAAGTTTGTTCCAAATTTGTGGTGCATAGATGCTGAATGCTGATTCTCCTCGTTTGGTTCTGGTTCTGGGGATGCAGAGCAGAACCAGAACCAGAACCTGAGAGTTCTGGAAGGTTGATACAACAGCAGCAGATCTTTAATGTATTGTGGTGCTAAACCATTCAGTGATTTATAAACTAACAACAGTATTTTAAAGTCTATTCTTTGAGCTACAGGGAGCCAGTGGAGAGACTTTAAAACTGGTGTTATGTGCTCTATCTTCCTGGTTTTAGTCAGAACGTGAGCATCAATATTATATCCTTGACGTTTACATTACAGAGGAGAGAGTGCTGCTATTTTACATTTGAACAAAATAAGTGACAAAAATATACCTGAATTTTCAACTAAGAATGATAGAGAAGAAACAGTAAATGTTAACAAAAGTTCAGGAAAGTTAGGAAAATTTAAATTAGCTCTGCCACCCACTAACTTTAATAGTGACAACAAAAGTTACAACATGTTTATTCAATCAAGACTTTTACTGGACCTGCTGGGAGAAAAGTCACTTTTATGGAACAGAATCACACCTTCTAACAGAAGTTTTCCTCTCTCAGAAACTCTGATTCTTTTGGATATTTGTGTTTTTGTGACAAAAACAAATTCTGTTTGTTTAATGGCATATCAATTTAGAACAAAAGTCATCCGAAGGCACTCAAGAGTTACATGGAACATCTAGTGGAATACAAAGGTTAGTAAATTTATCTTTCATTTATTTTTGCATTTTAGAAAAAAAATGCAAAAAAGAATTTCATGGTGAACTTAAGGAATAAACAAGCCCACATTATTACCCCTCTGCTACCGTGCTAACATGAGGTGTGAGGTTTGTGATAGAAATTTCGCATCTCATTCATTCATTATCTCACTGTGATAATAATTTGGATTGATCTTGTCAAAGAGCAGAATTTGTGTTGGTGGGGTTCAGACCTGCAGTAGCCACAGAAAACTAAACTGTAAAAACCGTCTAAAAACTTGCAAAAACAATTTTCTGATTGAGAAATTTCAAGCTGTCAGTTAATTTAGAACGTTCTTCTTTCAATTATATTTAAAATAAAAAATAAAGTTAGATTTTTTTTCACACATGTGACACATTGAAACTTCTAGTACATGTGTGCTATAAGACAATCAGCTGGCATGTAGTGAACTCACCTGCTGATGGTTTTTATGATGCTTTCCAGCTCATCATTGGAGGGTGGGTTACGCCCCCCCATGGGGAACACCAGGTTGATGGGATCAAACAGACGGGACAGGGACTTGGAGAGGTATGCTGCCTCATACGGCTGCAGAGAGTCCTTCAGGGCCTTTTCTGGACTGCATAAATGCACACACACACACGCACACACACACACACACACACACACACACACACACACACACACCGGATCAAATAATGTCACAGACATTCAATCTCTCAGGCGGCAATGCAGTAAAAACCAGCATCATTCTGTAACAGATATTGCCTCATCAAACCATGGTCAGTGAACATAGTTTGATGCTACCTCTACAAGTGCAAGTTAAAACTCTACCATACAAAGTGAAAACCCTTTAACACCAAACGCTTCTCTGGGCTTAAGCTCATCTGAGATGGACTGATACAAAGTGGAATAGTGTCCTGTAGTCTGATGAGTCCACACTTTTGGAAATCAATGGCTTTGTGACCTTTGGGACAAGGAAGAAATGACTGTTCAGACTGATGTCCAGAGAAAAATCAAAGGCCAGCGTCTGTAAGGTCATGTGGGTGTATTAGTGGGCCTGTCGTGATAAACAATAACTCAATTATTCACACTATAAATCAAAATGGGCTCAATAATAAAAGGAGGGGAAAATAATCCCTTGTTTGTTTTTGTCGTGTCTCTCTCTCTTTCAACCAAGAGAATGACAGAAAGTTTCACTGTGGTGCATCAAGCTACGCCTCCCCTCTCATTTCTTTAGGAAGGGCTCAACATACAGGGAGCAGGCGGGTGGGTGGATGGAGGATTTTCCAACCTGGAAAAGTTGAACAATTTCAAACTTTTTTGTGTTCGGCGTAATGCATGAAGTACGCTGTTTGCTTGGCTGGATGAGGGCAAGAAATCATCACCTCGCTGCACAAACTCCATAGAAAATGAATAGAGAGGGAGCAGCACTGTTTCCTCTTAGATAATAAAAAAGTTCATCAAGAGAAAGTAGCATATCATCCACAGCCACTATAAATTCTTTATTTGTTCAGGATTGCAGGAATACATAAAACAACAATAACACCATTAAAACCTCAAAGTGGAATAGGTGAATGCCTGAGAGTGAATGTACATTTTTGTAGGTACATGGAAGTTACATAGCAGCCTGCTTCTCTTTATTGAAAATAATGTTTTTTTAAAAATAGAGCAGACAATTCTACCAATCTGCAGAAACGACGGAGGAGGCCGTTGCTATTAAACAGGGACAGTGTGTTTTTACTGTTGCTGTACAACTCATCATTTTGGTATTAGAGAGTGTTAGCATCAAACAGTGAGACACTAATACTCTGAAAAATGCTTTGCCACCCAGCTTCATTCCAGACTAAAGTGGCTTTATCTGGTTCAGTTGGTTAATTTGAATGAACTCACTTGTAGTCCTGTTTTCCATGTGTGAACAGGTCCTGGCTCTCTATTTCTGCGGTAGTGATGTCCAGCGGCGTGTCCAACCCCCCACTGCTGGTCAGAGCCCCCTGCAGGCTTGTGCTGTAGTGCTGCAGACGGCGCCACAGCTCATTGTACAGTCGCAGAAGTTTCGGGTACTCTCCTTCAAAAGCTTGCTTGAGGAAAGAGGAGGCTGCAAAAGAAAACAAGGAAGTAGATAAACAAGCGTAAGAGTAACTTTTCAGCAAGGTATAGACTAGAGACTTTTTTAAAGTAAATAATTCCTTATTATTGATGAAAACAATCTTGTTCTATTGCCAGGTAAATTAACATGGGAAAAAACATCTTGTTATAAGTTAAATCAGAGATGGGATCGGGGGCAGCTTGACCGTATCGTTCGACACGTTTTCCTTCTCCGTCTCATACGGGTCAGTGACTTTGTTCATGTATCTTTCTCTCGTACAAAATATGTGGCCAAGATTGTCCACATATTTTCTTGTAACTGGTCTGGAAGCCATGGGTCTGCTATGCATTGAGCTGTACTGGAGCTTGCCTACTAAGATGGTGCAGATCATGTCTGGTTCAGATTTGTGGGAACTATGTATTCATTCAGCTTGTTTGCTAAAAAAATCACATAATCTACATTATAATTGTTCTTCTGTTCTTCTACATAAGAATTAACTGTAAAGAAATAAATAAATAAAGAAAGTAAAGAGGTTTTCTGGAACTCGGCAGGGTTGTCCTCTTTCGCCTCTACTATTTGCTATCAGCATTGAGCCCTTGGCAGAAAGAATACGGACAGACCCTAAAATTCATGGAGGAACAGCAGGTGGAGTCACCCATAAAATATCATTATATGCGGACGACATTATTTTGTATATTTCTGATCCTCTGAGCTCAATCCCTAGACTTATGACTAGTTTAAACGATTTTGGAGAAATCTCAGGCTATAAAGTTAATGAAACCAAGTCAGAAGCTTTGATGTTGGTGGGAAAATGGCCGACAGGTTTAGATAAAGAGGTCACTTTCAATTGGTCCAAGAGGGGATTCAAATATTTAGGTGTAACAATTTCACCACAAACCTCACAACTATTTAATGGAAATTTTAGTAGATTAATCACACAAGTAAAATCAGACCTGACTAGATGGGAGATTCTCCCTCTGTCCTTTTTGGGCAGAATAGAAACAGTGAGAATGAATGTACTCCCACGATTAATGTATCGATTTCAGGCACTTCCTATTTGGATACCTGCCTCCACTTTTAAAATTTTAGATAAAATTATTAATAACTTTATTTGACAAAGGAGGAAACCAAGAATCAGACAGAAATTATTGTTAAGCCCAAGAAGAAAAGGTGGCCTTGGTCTGCCTAATTTGAAATTGTACTACTGGGCAGCACAACTTCGCATTGTGGTCGAGTGGCTTGTACAGGATGAGGAGACCAACTGGATCGGTCTGGAGAACAATGCTTGCCCACTGGTACCTCTTGAAGCGATGCCATTTGTGGAGGGAAAAAATTGGAAGGATTTAAAAATTGAAAATGAGTGGATTAATTGTACATACAGAGTCTGGAGTCTAGTGAGGAAGAAAATAGGAGCATCTTTAACTACATCACATGATAAAGAAAGATTGAAGAATGTGTACATAATGGAAAAGATAACAGCAAAACTTCATTTAAAAATGGACATTTTTCTGAGTGTTTGGACCCCAGCTATTTCCCACTTTGGATGGTCACTCTGATAAAGATGCTAAGTGTTATAAAAAGCTGCTAGTCCTTGGTCTCTCTCTCTCTCTCTCTCTCTCTCTCTCTCTCTCTCTCTCTCTCTCTCTCTCTAAGAAATCTCAATTGCCTCTGTCTCTCTCTCTCTCTCTCTCTCTCTCTCTCTCTCTCTCTCTCTCTCTCTCTCTCTCTCTCTCTCTCTCTCTCTCTCTCTCTCTAATAATCTCTCTCTCTCTCTGTTTTCTGAGCAAAACAAATGACAGACTCTCTCTCTCTCTCTCTCTCTCTCTAAATAATATTTTGTCTCTCTCTCTCAACTTTCTCTCTCTCTCTCTAGACTCTCTCTCTCTCTCAGGGATGGATTGTGAATAGGAAGGAGAAATTTTCTCTGGTTCTCTCTCTCTCTGTCTCTCAGTGATTTGCACAACTCTCTCTCTCTCTCTACTAATATAAGCACTCTCTCTCTCTCTCTAATTTACTTCTCTCTCTCTCTCTCTCTACTCTCTCTCAAAAAAAAAAAAAACAGATGTTGTGCTACTAGAGTCCTAGATTTTCTGTTAATCACCTGGGGAATTACATGTAGATTCAGATTAAACCAGAATATCTTACAGTACTTATAGCTGGACATGAGTTTGTCCTATTTTTCTTGTAAAGCTTGAGGGATTGAGCAGATTTTCACAAATTAATTTAAGTGAACTGAACAGTTCTAATCAATAAGTGGATGTAACTAGGTATGCAATGCACAAGCAGAGAAAATGGTTCCACAAAAGAAAGAACCAAAGATTTTGTCATGAAATTAATCTTCATCTATTATATTCTCTTTGATTCAACCAGATCAATTTAGTTCATTATCTGCTATACTCTGATCACACCTGATATGCCTGACCAGTTTGTGGCAACTATGGGCCCCTTTGGTATACAGACTCTCAACGCATCATGATGTTGATTGCCGGTAATCTGTTGCTACTTTTGATTATGAAAAACAAACTGTTACAACAAAAATATCTACACAAGTTCCATGTTAATTAAATACAATACACTTTTTTTCCCTTTTTTCTGCCTAAGAATATTTTCAGACAGCCTATGAGATCCAACAAGTTTTAACAAAGTTAGACTGAAGCCAAGTACAAAGCAAGCAGCCAAAACCGCCTCTCCTATTCTCACTTTGGGATTCTCTGTAATCAGACAACTCTGTGCTGAACGCCTCCATGTGATCCGGGAGAGAGTGAGTGTGAATGTGAGCGATAAAGAATGAATGCTGTTGTTGCAATAATTAAGTCTTCTTCTTAGTCCTGGTCTTACAAATATTCAAACATACACTCAATTATCCACTACCTGCACTTTATATTTCAGTGATTTAAAAAAAGATACTTATTATTGTACTTTTCTGATGGGAGAATTCATTCAGTTTAAGTGATGACTACAATGAAAGAATAATTATGAAGGTTAACTCAGGCACCATCATATTAACATCCACATGTTTAGGGAAGCAGATACAAACAGTAACAATAAAACAAACATGGTGTTCAACAAAAATAACTAGCAACAATGCATTTATTCAATCACAGAAGCTACATTGTTGCTCTGAAGTAATGCAGACTGCAGACTGTCTCAGCACAATGTTTTCATGTTTAATTAAATAGACTCTAAACTGCCCAAGTCAGATGAACAAGTTCAGCCAAAAACTTTAAATATTCTCACTTTATGCTCTGTAATCAGACAACTCTGTGCAATGTCATGTGATTATGATATTGTAACTGTCATAATGTGAGCGATAAAGAATGAATGCTGTTGTTGCAATAATTAAGTCTTCTTCTTAGTCCTGGTCTTACAAATATTCAAACATATATTATTGTACTTTTCTGATGGGAGAATTCATTCAGTTTAAGTGATGACTACAATGAAAGAATAATTATGAAGGTTAACTCAGGCACCATCATATTAACATCCACATGTTTAGGGAAGCAGATACAAACAGTAACAATAATTTTACAAACATGGTGTTCAAGCCACATTGCTGCTAAAATAACTGAGCAACGGATGCATTTATTCAATCACAGAAGCTACATTGTTGCTCTGAAGTAATGCAGACTGCAGACTGTCTCAGCACAATGTTTTCATGTTTAATTAAATAGACTCTAAACTGCCTCTAAATCAGATGAGTTCACAAAATTTTACTTTAAATTGCGACTTTTATGCTTTCAGTTGCAATGTCATGTTTTTTATTATGATATTGTAACTGTCATAATTGCAATGTCATAATAAAAATGACATTGCAATGTCATTTTTCTTGCCATCTCACAACATTGAGATGGCATATCTTTAATAATAAGATCAGCAGATATTCAGTTCCTCCAGCTGTTTGCTATTTGCTGCTGGCGCTAGTCTGAAGGAGACAAGTGGGGGAGTTGTGGAAACTGCTCTGTGAATGAAGGAATCCAAGCAACATTCCAGGTGTGTTTTTGATGAGGGAACAACATTATGACATAATGCAAAGTTAAAAAATGTGATTTTACAAAATACTACATCTTTATTTGCTTAATTTCTATCCTGTTGACACAGAACTGCATCAGTGACTCTGCTGTGCATGTATGTCCTCTAGGTTTAATAAACTGTCACCAATAAAGTTAAGTCAACCACAGCTGGTTTAAGTGGGCCTTTATGGAGGAGGAAATGATGCAAAATCTAGTCAACATGTAAACTTCATTCATCTGTTGCAATATAAAATGATCACTCACATATTTAGCTAATATTTGTGACCAAAACCATCACATTAACATTTACTCTTGGTTGTGAGGTTTACATGCAGCAAGGCTTTAAATTTATGTTTATTTCATATCAATTAAGAGTCCTGATCAAATCATTTTCAATGATCAACAAAGTGATCAGTGCTGACTGCTGGTAACTGTTGTTCTGTTGTGCAGCCTGATTTTAGATCAGCCACACCTAATGAGCTGTTTTGCATATCTGAGCTTTACAAATCATGGTCAGTTCTTCAGTACACAATTTGTTAAACTGTAGGTTGTGTAGATTAGGTTGTTAATCTTATTATTAGCTTTGTTTATTTTTTTTTCTTTTAATTTTCAAAGACATTCACAGAAAGAGAGAGACTGTATCGGACATTGTGGCTGCGCCCAGATATTCCAGGACAATATTTAATGGCCCTGCATGATCAGAGCACAGCCAAACAGTGGAGGATTTTGTAAACACCATTCCAGGTAAACAAGACACACGCTCCTGTAAAATCCCATCCCACTGCAGTAAGATGTCATTTGTGGTTTACAACAGTACAGCAAACCCATTGATCATGGTAGAGAGGAACGACAACCATGAGTTTACAAGCTTGGAGGAGAAAATAAAACATTCCTGAAATTCAGACCAATCACACAATAGTTTTGAATGCAGACGGGGTGAAAAGTTTGCCAGGGGGTTCTGACAAGGAGGAGTGAACGACATGAGGCTGAGAACAAAATGTTAGGGAAACATTTTGAAAAACAAAACAAAAAAACAAAAAAAAACTATTTTGGTTTTGGCTCAACCATGCTGGGCCCATAAGTGTAAAAGAGAGATCTGTGTAGAGAACTGAAACATTTGTTATTTTTGTCTGCATCTTGCTGACTGGATCTACAATTAAAGAGTACAATTTAAATGACCAATCATTTAAAACAGACTAAACAAGTCAAAGTTAACATAATAATGTTCATAATGACAAAACATTATCATTATGAATATCATAATCATCCAGTTTTTGGAGGATATTTGAGGGTTACTAGCCCTCTTATAGAGGTCTGGAGAGTGAATAAGTTCAAAGATGACAAATAACAAACTAAAAATTTAATTCTGTACTGGTCTGACTTCACGTAAACATCTTAAATCAAAATCACATATTAAAAACGAGAACACAGATCAGCATACTTCTGGATCATCAGACAGGAAATGAGAAAAGATGAAAAGCATACGACACCTGCTTCTACCTTCTATAAGATAACTGAACAAGCACGTTGGCATGGTTACACAATCCAGCTTAGATAAAATTGCACTATATTATAATCAACATTATGTGATGACCACACAAAAAAACAGCTTACAGATCAGTTAACATTAACTCTACTCTTGTTAGTGTAGTTCAAGACCGTGGGTAGAAATCCAGCAGTGAGACAATATATGTAAAAGTTCTGAGAAAACAGACCAGTCATACCTTCAGTTGCTCGATGAAAGTCCTCACTGAGTGTAGTGGTTACATCTGTCCAGAAGGTGTAGAGGATATCTGGCTGACCATCCTGCTATCAGACAAAATAAGTGAGACCCTGATATCTCCTCTTTTTTTTCTTTTCAAGAGTTTTTAAATCCTAGTGGCCTTTCTTGTGCTGTAATTGAACAGAAAATAGGGAGGAGAGAGAGAGGGAAGACATGCAGCGAATAGCCTGAGACCTGTGTTGTGATCCATTTTTACTCACAAACTGATCAGATTTAATTCCTAAGCATTCCTTGTACTGGAGCCATCACTGCCAACACTCCCCCTGCAATAAAACTCATTGCTGTTCAGATAAGAACTGATCCCCACTACAGAAGCAAGACCTCAATCCCAAAGTCTTGTTGGAGTCAACCTCAAAGACACAAGAGCTCTGAACCTTTTTCTTCTATCCTGCTGCCCAGGAAGACGATTTATTTCAAAACCTTCAAAGTGTTCACTGGAGAACTTCTAGGCAGCAGTCTGCGTACATCATGTTTCTGCGTTCCCATGGAAACGTCAAAGTCTCTTGATGCGGCTGCCTGCGTGAGCCTGCTGTGGCAAGCTCTCCATTCCTCAACAAGAAAGGTACTTTCCTTGGTTTAGTCAACCCAAAGTACCAGAGGTTCTGCTAAGAAACTCCAGCTGTTTACGTCTGCTGCCTGGAGAGAGATCAGCTCAGAGTGAGACTGTTCCATTTTTTCCCTCTTGTTCCCACTTCTCTTCCTTTTTTGATTTCCTAATTCATATCTACTTTGCAGTGGTACAAAGCCTAAGATCACATTTTCTTTGTGCGTGTTGCGTTAGCCCTCAACATGCAGAGTTTTATGACCTATTGTTGAAAGACGGTGGGCCAGTCTGAGTCTGGACACTGACTTAACCTCCTCCCCTTTTTGTTTGGGTCTTAGAGGGGATACTCTGTCCTGTAAGACTGTTGTGGTGCATTTATGATTCTGTAAACCGGATTTTTTCTTTATGTTTTTGTTTAATTAGTTAGGTAGTTTAGAAGTTGTTTTTCAATACTCCATTTCACTTTGTCATAGTTTCTTTATTAATCTGATTTGACTCTAATTTTAATATTCAACTATGGCATATAAGTAGCCTGGTATATATGCACACCAGTAGTTAAAGTAAGAAATTATTCAATAATAATTCAGCTGTATAGTTGGGCTATAAATTCTCAGACTTGATTAGAAATAAGAGTTTCAGTGATCATTTATTGTTGTGTGAAGAGTTTCTCCTTCGGGTCTGAATTCATTCCAAGAGAGAGAGACTCTCTCACATAGGCAATATATATATATATATATATATATATATATATATATATATATATATATATATATATATATATATATATATATATACATACATACTGTATATATATATATAAATAATTCAAACATGTCTTAATTAACAAATATATTAAACTATGAATAATTTTTTTTAACAAATATATTAAACTATGAATAATTTTTTGATTAATCATTAGATGTTTCTTATATGTTGTCAATCAAATGTGATCTGTAACGTTATCCAGCTCATTAGCCAGGATTTTTAGGAAATTTTTCCAAGACAATCTTCTCCAGCTTCTCAGCTGGAGACTTAAAAGACTCAGTAGAAAACAAGAATGAGACGCGGACTCCTTCAGTGTTTTCTGAACAATAAAAGAGGGTGGGAGCTGCAGCTCATTTGCAGCTCATTCTGGATTTGACACCTGGATTCTGAGTTTCAGGCAAGGGATCAAAACATGGTTGCAATAAATACTGTTGAACAATTTCTGCAAGCTGCTGTGAGCCGACATGTTTACACCTTAGTGGAAAAAAACACACAGGCTCATGTAAAGGACAGGGGAAATGGTGGTGCAGCTGTACTGCTGGGGAGCCTTGCATTTACACATGTCATTAGGTCTCAAATCACACCTCCATCTATGGGTAATTGGTGAGAGCTTTGTTGCCATGGTAACAGTCTCCCAGTCTGATTTTGTAGAAAGGGAAAAGGGAAACGCTGATGATGACCACAAAGAGACTGCAATGGTTACTACTGAAACTATTAGAACTGTAACTGAAAAAGGTGACATTTCTCTCCTTTTCTTTACAACTATCATTCTTTCATAATCAACAGTTCATGTTCAGCATATTAAAACATTATTTTTGTAACCTCAAAACTTTTATTGTTCCTTTGTTGGTGCACTGATGGAAGGGACGTTTTTTTGCAACATGTTTTGTTTGGTTTGTAATTTTGTGAGATAAATGACACAGTCAAATAGATTTATTTTGTAGTTTCTCTTTTGTGATTTTTATCTAAAAATAAAAAAAATCAACTTATATTTAGACTTTTTGGTAAGTATGGACTGTATAATGAAGACATTACTACAGTAATAACCAAGTATTTGTGCATAAGCTTCTGTCATTGAGCCATTCTCTCTCCTCAGTATGATCAAGACAGATGGTTGATCTGACTTCTGCTGGATATTTTATTCTATTATTTTCAGTGACTGCAATAAGTATATCTCTCATAAATTCTGTCAGTTCTTCTTTTTCAGATCATCAAACAACTACTTGTGAAAATCAGACAAACATTACCTGATTAGATCAGACTGGTTGTCCCTCCCTAGCCAGCAATAAATGCCCTCAAGTTTGTGATAACTGGTACACAGTGCATTCCATCACTGTGAAGGAATTTTTGGCAAATTTGTTTTGCATAATTGTTGTAATTGAACACCATTGGAGGGTTTTCCAGCATATATGCCTTTTAAAGGTGCCCTTAAGGTTTTTTTCCTTAAGGGAAAGAGGCTGTTGTTGAATCATGAACTTTCACCTTAGCTGAGCCAAATAAGATCTGCAGAAGTTTAGATGTTCTGAAAACTGGGAGACATGAGTCCACAACATCTGCTGCTGGATCATGGACTTCCTGACAGAGGGTGAAAGTAGGATCCCACTTGTCCTCAGCACTGAGTGTGTGGTAAGCCCCACGAGGTTGTATGCTAAGCCCCCAACACTACACTGTCTACACCCATGACTGTAGAACCCAAACAATACCATCATAAAGTTTGCTCATGATACCATGGTGGTAAGGCACATCTCTGGAGGAGATTAGACCGCATACAGAATGGAGATGGAACAACTGTCGACAGTAGGAGGTGTAAACCAGACATTCAGCATATCATTATAAATCGGAAGAGGGTGGAGATGGCGCCAAATTTCAGGTTCCTTGGCACCTAGATCAGTGAAGGCCTGACCGGAAAGGCTAACTCCACTTCAGTCCAGAAGCAGACCGTACTTCCTGAGGATTCTCAGAGAACTGAGCTCTTGGTGTCCTTCTATCCCTGCTCTGTGGAGTTGGTGTTGAGTCACAGCATCTCACTGTGGTTCTCCAGCTGCACTGCGGCAGAGAGGACGCGGCTCCAGAGGGTCAGACACACCACCCAGAGACTGATTGGCTGCCCTCTTTCATTTCTGGAGAAGATGCACAGGACCTGCTGCCTCCAGAGAGCCTGGAGCATCATCAAGGACCCCTCACACCCTAGCCATCACCTCTACAAACTCCTGCCCTCAGGGAGGCGTTTCAGGCCAATAAAGTCAAGGACAAACAGATTAAAAACAGTTTCTACCCAAGAACTGTTGTTGCTCTGAACACAGCAAATCCATCTAAAATCTCATCTTTATTGTTTTATTTATTCTTCACATCCCAGTTTTCTGTGTTTCTTTGAGAGTTGCTGTTTTTACAATTTTGTTGTGCTTTTTTGTGCATATTGACATTATAAGGAATTCTAACTCTGCTTCTTCTGTAAACTGCAGTATAAATGATCAATTACTTGGAGAAATGTTGGTAGGCCGATCACTCGTGAGAATGTTCTCACTGTTCCATGGGTGGATAACGATTCTCATTGTGGTTCTATGGATTCCCAAAGCCTTAGAAATTGTAACCCTTTACAGATTGTCAGTGATATTGTTTCTAATCTATTATGAATTTCTTTACATTGTCACATGAGGCGTTACTCCAAAGAGCTTTACGCTACCAATCTGTCATTCTTCCATTCATACAGTTATTCACATGCTGATGCTGGTTAGCTGCACAGTAGCAACAGCTGATCTGGGGCAGTCTGACAGAAGTGAGGTTGCCATACAATTGACACCACCAGGCCCTCTGACCACCACCAGCAGGCCAGGGATGTAGAGCATCTTGCCAAAGGACAAAATAACTGATACAGACAGAGCTGTGTTGAGAACTGGGAACCCACCAGTGACATGATGAACTTCTACCTCCTGAGCAACTGCTGCCATCTCTCCTACTCGCTTGCTCAGCATATTACTTTCACAAAGTGGAGTGAGTTTGTCACTGAACTGGAAAAGTACCTTCATTTAATGACATTTTTGAATTTAGTGATGCATTCATTGACAAAATAGTAAAAATATAAATTCCAACAATACAGACGATGTTAGGAGTTAAGTTGTGCTAATATTTTCCCAAAGGGCCAGGTTGGTGTGCATAACTGTTTTAGCTGAAACTTGTTATACTGACTTGATATTAATAGGGTTAAGCTTGATAGACCATCTGATCACAACTGTTATCCAAAGATTTTAAGGCAGTAATTATTCCTTAAAAATAAATAAAAAATTGTTATAGCAATGCAGATATTTGTAGTGTAACCGTGTAACATCAGAGTGATTTAGATTTTTGTTTACCAAAAAGAAAAATTGGCAATTGGAAGACAGATGGACTTCCAATGGGGGTGGACGGACGGACAGCGTATTGCAAGAAGGGGGAGGAGGTCTGACTGAATGCTAACCCCCAAAATATGCTATTTTGTTTATAGATTTATAAGTAATTTCCACTGTCTGTAATAATGTGTCTATCAGAGGGTTCCTCTGGTCATTATCTTTCATTAGAGCCTCATTGATGACTGTATGTTGAAACTGAGGAGTGGCAGTCATTTGAAGTTTGTATATCAGATGTTGTCCAAGTGTGCCATTTGGAGACGCTAAATGGAGACTCCAAATGGCACACTTTGGAGTCACCATTTGGACTCCAAAGTGTGCAATGTTCATTTTTGTACCTCCTCAAAAATAAACATGTCCAAAATGACATTTCTTTTTGTGCTATTTTGATCAGTCTTGAAATCCACAAGCAGAATACTTTATTCTACAGATTTATTGTATTTCCCAGTCCATACATTCAACACTCAATGTGTATTTACAAGAAATAAAAATGAAAAATCTGGGTGGAGCAAAATTTTTCAATTTCTTTTGTGTTACAAACGTAATAGCAACAAACTACTTGCAGTTAAAGTATTTTTGACTGCAAAAATAGAAAATTTAGTTCGTCATCTTCATAAAGAGACCAAGCTTTTGCATGTACTCCAAATTGTTCAAGAATAGCAGCTGATTTAATTTGGGTAGACCTTTTCAGGCATTTTTGGTGATTTAGGGGGTGAGGGTTAAGGGGTTAAAGAACTATGAGATCACATCTGCTGTGAATTGGAGACGTTTAATAAGCTGAGCTGAACTGATATTCCCTTAAGGTCCAAACATTAAGCAGACACATAGATTGAAACCATAAGCAAAACACTTAAGCCCACTTACCTTGATGATCTCATCAATAAAGCACACATGGCTGACAGGGTCTCTTTTCTTCATTAGTACTTTCTGTAGGTGCTGCACCTGTAGGATTTTTAACATACGTCAGTCATGACACAAATTATGTTGATACTGAATACTGATGGGAATTTCAGCTCTTTTCAGAGAGCCGGCTTTTGTGGCTTGGCTCCTAAAAAAGAGCCATTTCTTTTGGTTCTCAAATGGCTCTTAATTTATGATCATCTGCAGACCCATATATAAACATAACTGGACAAATAGAAATATTTTTTTTGATAAATATTTTTGCATTCAAAGTTCCCTATAAGATAAGTCTTGCTTAATTTTACATATTTTTTCTGTTACGAAAGCAGACATTCTTACTTTTGTATAATATTTTAATCAAACTTTAAATTTTTAACAAAAACAAACAAAATACTGCAAACAAATTTACTGAACAGACTCATAATAATAATTTATTATTCTATAATATCTTTAGTTTTCAGCCAGATCCTGATTATCTTCTACAGTTATATTTATAGGTTTTGATGCACAGTGGAGCCACTGAACGAGTGAGAGCTGAGCAGTGAAAGGGAAAAAAGTGGATCTCTCTCTCTCTCTCTCTCTCTCTCGCTCGCTTGTAGCCCCTCCCTGATAATGAGAGGGAGGGGCTCCTGTCATTCACTTCAAAGAGCCAAAACGTTTGCAACCAACCATTCAGCATGATGAGTTGTTTTTTAGGATTTATCTAATAAAGTGAATGTGGAGTCAGTTTGCATGTGTGTGTACCTGTTTGCATGCAGCACATATCTGGTCCATCAGTTTCTCCAGGTTGGTCCATAGAGCAGCACGGAATGCTGCCGTGTTGCCTGGTGTAGGCATCACTGCTCTCCCAGGAGCTCCTGGAAGGAGGACAAGCAGCATTTCTGCTTTTAAAATCATTCAGATCAGAGTCAGAATTCCCTTATACATAGTCCATAACATGCTTGAAATGTCAGTTTTACTTTGCACATGTCCTCAAATCCTAATAAGCACACTGAGGTAATGGTGATGAGACAAGTGTGAACTAGTTTTGGCTAAATGAAAACCTTTAAAATAAAAGAAAAAGAATTTAGAAAAATCATTTGGGTGTTGAAACACTTGTGAAGTAGTTTTCCACAGAAGAGCAAAGACAAGATACTGTTGTTGCTGTGGAATATTTTATATTTTTGAACACTTAGCTCAGTATTTGTGGTAGCAGGGCAGTCTATCTAGGCCTGGGATTGATCCAACTTCTTCTTGTATGTAGGATGCTCTCTATGCAGCATTAGCTCTGATACATTGCATAAGATTAGTTTTTGACAGGATCCTAAAAATTATTTTATTATTTATTAACTGAAATATCAACAAAAACTTTTATCGTGCATTTTATCATGTCTGACTGCACATTTGAAAAACTAAAACAGTAGTGGATATCACATTAGTGCGAAGATGAGATTTTTACCTGGATTCAACAAACTATTCTCTATGGTCATGGTATAATATTCTATTTGGGATCCAGCCAACTTATGAACTGGGCCGACCCAGAGAGGGCCATTGTCTTTAATCTTTCTGAAATGAGGGCAATGTGCTTTTAAACTGTGTTTCTACAGTAATTGAACCAGTTATTGGTTGATTCTTACCTCTGGGGTTAGTTGGTTGAGTCAAACCCTTGATATCAAGGGCTTTGGAGACATTATCCCTTATGGTGGCCTGATAACCCCCTACCACAGAGTTGATAGTCTCTCTTAAACTGCCCAAGTTATAAAAAACTTGCAAAGCTGTTCCAACTTGGGTTGGGTTCTGAGCAAAGAGAAAAAAGAGGAAAAATATTAAGGAATAAAATGTAAACTGTGAGGAAAATACTCATGTAATTTTGATGTTCTTCCCTCATTGGCTGCCTTTCCTCCCCCAATCAAACACATGTGTGGGACCAGTTAAAGCACTAATTCTGATCTAGTGCAGATCTGGCAGGTTTTTAGTACCTACAGAGCAGCTGTGGGACAAACTGCTGCAGAACAGGATATGACTGTTGTATCACTGTTCTGCACCAAACTTTACCAACTATACCAAGGCCTGAACAGAATGGAAGGATGAAAATACTAATCATTCTTTGCTTTTTATTACTATACGGAGCATTAAAATGATAATGTTTCAAAGTATGAAAAATATTTCAGATAAGAAACTGGTTACAAATTCCTGTGGTGACTGAAATTAACAAGGTATACAAGGTTAGTGCTGCTATATACAATGCTTCTAATTATCACTGAACTCTGGCAAATAGTCTGTTTGGTTCCTTTTGTTAGTAAAGCAAAATATAATTTAAAACGTGTAAAGAGAAAAAGATGTTGATGGTGGAAGGTAACTTCAGTCTAAACACTATGAAGCTTATGAATAAAATTGCCCCTATAAAGACCAAAGTTCTGCCTGCATGAAAAACATCAGTAAGGATCACTAAGAATAAAGAAGGTATGGATATTTGAATGTTGGCGCTCTGGAAGCGAAATCTGGAATGCAAAAAAACAACCCTTCAGAGTTTTAGAAGATTTCTCCCCAATCCTGTGGGTGAGAACAAAGGTTGTTCATTTACATTACTTTGCAATAAAAAAAAACAAAAAACACTGTGTAAACGTTCTCACTTGCTCTCTGTGAGCCTCATAAACATCCTGTTGCAGTATAATGGCGAGGTGATGATATAATATATATATATATATATACATATATATTAGAAGAAAATCTCCGTAATAAGATCTTAGCTGTCTTTTCTCTGTGTTTATTTGGATATAATGCAGTTAGAGGCTGTACAGCGGAGCAGTTGGTAGCACTGTTGCCTTGCAGGAAGAAGGTCCTGGGTTCAATTCCTGGCCAGGAGTTTGCAAGTTTTCCCTCTTCATGTTTGGGTTCTCCGGCTTCCTCTCACAGACCAAAATCATGACTGTCAAGTTAATTGGTCTCTCTAAATTCTCCCTAGGTGTGAGTGTGGTGAGTGTGTGTGAATAGTTGTGTGTCCTGTGTGTCTCTGTGTTGCCCTGCGACAAACTGGTGACCTGTCCAGGGTGACCCCGCCTCTCACCTGGAACGTTAGCTGGAGATAGACACCAGCAACCCTCCTGAACCCACTAGGGACAAAGGTGTACAGAAAATGGATGGATGTATGTAGTTAGGTAGGATCCATGTGGTCGCTCAGCATGCATTTAAATATCGGGTCTAAACGGCACATTTTGAGTAGTGGGCCTGAAATCCAATCACTCCAATACAGTTGTTGCTGAACAAACTTTTGTAATATTGCATTTTTGTTATTTACTTTAGTATTGGAGGCTTATATAATTGTACCCTGTAAAAAAAACAAAGTATAAATACAGCAAGGCCTGTCGCAGTAAACAAAAAAATCAATTAATTGCATGATAAATGAAAATTGTTAACCTAATTTTAATTTAATTTATCAGCTTTATAGTTTTTTCCTGCCTGGACACTGGATGAAAAAAGATTCAACTCTGGTGCTCTCCACTGATCCCTCCAGTCCTTATTTCCTTAGTGTAACAGAGGAGTGAACTATTGCATCAGGTAGTCGATGTGCCCATCTTCTCTATCTAAATCTAATTATTATTGGAGGGCAATATGGTATACAGACTTTATAATCTGTACTCTTTTGGTTGAATGTAGTTTTTATTTCCACTTTGGTTTTATGTTGTTTAGTTTTTATTCAAGTGCCTTTCGTTGTTAACCGAAACTGAGAATCCATTTTATTTTTGGTTGTTTTGTTTATTTTGTTTACCAGTTCCAATGTTAAGTGTTCTTTTGAAAATAAAGTGTATTTACTTTTGGCAGGATGTGCTTGTATTATTATGTCATTACCATTATATCAGTTTAAAATGGTCTTCAAACAATATAATCATTTATCACAATAATTTTTGAGACCATTAATCGCTCAGCAACATTTGTTGCCCTGACAGGCCTAAATACAGTAAAATTCTGGCAACCACAACTGTCGGTATTTTACCTTGAATTAGACACTTTTTTTTAACAGTGTAGTATTGTAGTGGTGGACTAAATTGGTAAACCTCCACTGAAAGCCCAAGCCCCAAATGCACAGCCCCCTAAGCATACCTCAAATCTACTCTGCTGGTCTACTGATGCTGACCTACAGCCAGTTTATCATAAAGTTGAAACTTAGCAACTTTATTAGAAAATAATGTTATAACTTCTGACTATTACTTTTCTTGTGGGTGCTCAGACAGAATGTGTTTCAGTTAACAGCTCTCATGGACACAGAGGTCCACCATCAGGCTGTTCATAGTTTGGACGAAGCGACCGCTGAAGTTGGTTTCCGATTGAAGCTTTGGGAGTCTTCCAAAGTTATCAGCTAGTCCTTCATATACTGAATGCTGGCCAACCAGTTCTATTTTGTATCTTATATCTGATAGCTAAGTCTTCTAAACCTATGCTGTCAAACTCTTGGAAAACTAATTATTTTCCAACAGTTGGCTGTATTTTTTCTAGGTCTTGGCTGTGCTTTTTTTTTCCCGTTTTGTTTTTTTCTTTTTAAGATGAGGCCTAAAGAAATCCAACATGGCCAGAGCCCATCTACACCTTGTCCAAGCCTGATTCAACCTGACTCGTTAACTCTGATTAGAGACCTTTGATCAAAGTAATCTTGACGTATTTTAAACTGCTACCAGTTTAAAATACGACAAGACCTCGGACTTTGCTTTCTGCTGGCTTGGAAGTGTAACTTCTCTCATTTTTAGATTTAGTTTAACATCTTCCAGCTCCATTTTGTCACTTGTTTTCATTTCCTCTATTATTACTACCTAAAACTACAGTTTGGTTTTTGTTTTGTTTTTGACAGATGGGGTGGGTCTAGATGTATGGAGATGACAACAAACAAGCAAGATTTTGATTTCTGGGTCACCTGGACCCCCATCAACAGATGGCCTACAGGGTTTGTGCTGGCAACAGCAGAGCGCTGAGGTGAAACTAATTCCCACAGAGACATGACCCAAATGCTCACATAAGATACTCAAAGAAGTCCCTTGACTAATGGGAAAAGTAGTCTCTGTGTGTATGCTTTACATATATGCATGTGTTTTTCTCTGAAGTGTCATATCGGAATAAACATGACAGACACACTCCTGAATCACAAAGTCTTCTGTATAAATCAGGTATCTGAGGCTGGAGTTCCCAGTGGATAAAGAAAAGTCAATCAAAAAATAAGTATCAATATTTTTACCATTGAGCAGAAGTTGACCCACAGTAAAAACACACACAAGTGGATGCCTTGTTCTTTGTCCACTCCTTGATATTCTCAATTTCCCTCTAAATTACTTCAAGACTTTTTTGAATACAGTAAGTTACTTTTTATGGTCATAATTTCCTGAATATGACCACATGTTCATATTTATTTTATAATTTTACCCTCCTAAGACAAAGGGGAAACGTTCTGAGATGTATTAAATGTATTACTATAATATTTTAATCGGGCAATACGTGAGTTTTGATTAGTGTCGCAGCGACAGTCACAGTACCGTTTCCTCATATCAGGGTGCCTGACCCAGAGCCGACGTTTTCCCTGACTTGCCTGTAGCGCAACTGGGATTTAGTCCAGAACTAGGGACCCCCTAGTCAGACAGGGGTCTGACTAGGGGGTCAGACCAAACTCCAAGTCAGACATTTCCTTTGCAGTCAAACCATTTCTGTTTTTGAGAGGAGGGGTTTTCCTTACTATTGCTAAGACCATTAGGAAAGTAAATAAATGAAAGGTTTTTTGTAACTTCAATGTTGAAAGAAACATTTTGTCCATAATTTAGTATTTGCAGGAACCCATTCTGCATGCACTCTTCTCCCTACTGTGGATCTGGGACAACTGAAGGCAGAAGCATGTCAAGGATAAGAATCAGTTAATAATCATCATTTGACTGAGGGCAGTCAGAACAATTTCTTTTGTCAAATTACTATTCTTGCTAAAAAATTAAGAACAAAATAAGAAAAAAAGTGTACTTAGGGGATCAATGATGAAAGGGGAAGGAGATCAAGCCCCGATCTCCCTCGCCTATGCACATACCTACAGCACAATTTAAAACTTTATTTAATAATAACTTGAACCAGGTCATGATCATTTATGTTTGGTACCAGCCTTTTTAATGAGCTATTCCTTCGCTCTCTCAGCCACGCTGCTTCCCGATTGCTCTGTTTGGATGCCATTACCTCCGTTAGCTGGTAGACCACACATCTTTATTGTAGGCCACATGCCATACATGATGTCACACATTCCTAATCTTAACCAATAAATTAAAAGCCTCACTTTGAAAGCCTCATTGGAAGGAGATAGATAATAAGTAGATGTATTGAAATGTTTTCACCTTACATTTGTTTTTATTTTCTAAATTTTAATATTGCTGAATGTGGACCTGCTCAACACCTACACAGAGACTCGAGGACAAAAGCACAGCATGTCAGCAGCAACATGAACATTAAACAGCCTGTCAAAAACACACACGTTCCTTCATGGGAAAGTGAAGGAAATCCACATAAAAGGATTTAGAGCTCTATTGTACATTTATTTTACAGAGCACCAAGGAGCCCATGGTATTATTTTGCTTTAAACAATAAAATACACAGACATTTCATTAAAAATATTCTTTGCAACAGCTAACTTTTATTTCCTTTAATATTTTCAAATATGAACCAAGCCTATGAGAATTTTAGTTTGAATGAATCAGGCGAAGGAGTCGAATAGAAGCCTTCACACCCGGAGAGTACAGACAGCAGCTGGGTGGGACCACAGGGCTGCTGAGGTGATTAGGTTGGCTTGTGCATTTACATGTGGGAGTTCACTCTCGATAATATTCATCAGTTCACAAATTAAACAAGTCACAAGGCAATTTAATTGTTTTCTTCACCAACTTTTACAAACACATTACTGGTGGATTCTTCCATCCTTTAGAGGAGTAGCACTTTATAAAGTACCTGGATCTCCATGCCCTGCTCCAGTAGTCTGTTGGCTTGGTTCTCTACCTCCAGCCTAGCTCTGCTGATCAGCAGCAGATCATTCTCGATCACTTCTATACCGCTCAGATCCACACCTTGAGACAAATAGTCTGGAATAGAAAAAAGAAAATGGTGATTAATTTGTACATTTTGCCGTCTAAATGTGGTGAAGCTGAGTTTGGACTTAATAAGAGAGAGGAAAGAAAGAAAGATGCAGAAGTTAATTAGACTATAACAAGTGCAGCAACCTGCACAACTAATTTGTACACAGCCCTGTTTCAATCTATCAATCACACATCCCCGAAGATTAGCAGTTATAACAAAAAGGAGATGGAAGCTCTTAGTCTAATGGTGGTCTGAAAACCAAAGCAGTAAAATCTTGATTAAAATATCATCAGGTTTACTTTGGACTCAGGCCTATAATCAAAGCTCTTTAGTTGGGTCGGATCGGGCTCTGATTTTTTAGGCCTCATCTGCACGCTATGGTGAAAACAGGTTGTTGAAGTTCAAAGCGAGCATCAGAATTAATGAGGAAGAAAGTATGTTTATTTGGCTTTCAATAGTTGTTGGTGCCACATAGACTGATCCGAGTTCTTCAGAACCAGCTGAACTGCTCGGACATTCACTCAAAGTCATTTTTCAGGTTAACAAAGAATGTTCTGAAACAGAAAATAACATCCAGTGAGCAGCAGCTGTGTGGATGGTAATGTTAGAGGTAAGAGAGTGGACAGACTGGGTAAAGATGATATACATTGGCAACTGTAGTTCAAACTGGCAACAACTATATGCAGAATACTGTCTGTGAAGATAGAACACATTGAACCATGAATATACTCAAGCTTTTGACCTGCTGTGAAAACGTGTCGCAGCCACGCAAACTTTTTCTGTGGACAATAACAAACTAAAAAGCGTCAAAACTCACTTAGATACCCTGAAATCTGACTAAATTCTGTGTTTTTCAGACCGAGAAGCATCCAACCCAATGTTTTTCATGATTCTAAAATGTTATTGTTTCAAGGTAAATGATGAAACTGAGCTGCATTTATCCTCAGATAATAAGCTAACACATACACAAAATAAAGAAAATAAAAATCAAAGCATGTGAAAACCTCATTCGAATGTAAATAATAATTTTCCTCAATTTTTGTCTCATAAAATTGTAACACATTGGCCTGTGTGCCGAAGCGAATGAAATGCATCTGTGGGGCAATTTCTTTATACAAATTTTCTTCTTCTTTACACATCCAATTTTTTTATTTTTTCATACGCCACGTTTTATTGTGAAAACTGCAGACTCTTTTATACATGAGGCTCCTGGTACCACTGCTGTCAGAAAAGAACAGGAAGCTGAGACTAAAATTCAAACAGGCTCACCAACGGCAAGTTGGAAAAATCACTGCTGTTATGTGGAGTCTGAAATAAAACAACATTCAGACAGGGTGAGAATCTGGAGTAAACAACATGAAGACATGGATCAATCTTCTATCAACAGTTCCAGCTGGTGGTGGTAACAGTATCTTCACGGCAGACTCTAGACTCATTAGTACCAACTAAGCATCGTTTAACCCTGCCATAGCCTACCTGAGCATCGTTGCTGTGCCCATCAGTTTATGACCATCTTCTGATGCTCAATTCCAGGAGGACAATACAACATGTCACAAAGTTCTGATCATATCTAGAACACAACAGTGAGTTTCACTGTAGTCCAGAGTTCTCCACACTCTTTAAGTCTTCTGTTCAATTTCCTCTAAAGCTCTTTTCCTGGCTTTGTGTTTGAATGGGGCTTTATAAATAAATAAGGAAGAAGGTCCAGTTGATATCAGCCAGTCATTGTCTGTGGAGCAATTCCTCCTCCTAAAGAAGTATAAGGTGACTGTGGGAAGAACTAGCTTCCTTCTCACAGGAAGAAACCTTCAACTGAGCAGCCTATGCTTTCTATACTTCAGGACTTGCTTAAATTAGGACCCTTTTAGAGGCCAGATCATTTTTATATAAATCAGAAAGAGGGTGCACTTTTTTATGCATTGATAGTGTTTAACCCTTTCAAGAAAAAAAAAAAAATGACCCAGATTTGTAGAGGGACAATTTGAGAACCAGGTCTTTACATCTTCAAACTGTAAAGTGTACTTGTACAAAAATGTTTAGTCAACCATTGTTCAAATGATACTCTGGTACTTCATCAACACGTCGTCTTTGTGATTAAATTATCATATTTCATCCTGCTGACAGAGAAGATGACAGCAGGACAAGTCAGCTTGACAGATTTGTCAACAACACTTATTTCAAAGAAGCACATAGCACTTCTGACAGCCTGTTAAACATTTCAACTTCTTTTTTTCCTTGCATTGTTTCTCCACCTACTGTCACACTACGGGTTGGTACCTAAACCTTCTGTAAAATGAAATCAACATCTCTATAAAGCTCATCAGAAGATGAAAGAATTGGCTACCACAAATAATTCAGAATGAAAAGACAACAAAAAAACCTAAAGTTGTCTTGCATTAAATAGTTTGATGATGTGTTTTTTTTTTTTTTTTGCTTGTTTGTTTGTTTTGCCAACTGTAGCATCTGAATGGATTCTTTTTACATTTCAGGTCTATAGTACACCTACACAAAGGAAGAAAGATAGACTATTCTTATTATACAGGTGAAGGACTGAAGTATTGTGCAGACACCACATATTCAAAAGCAATCTGTCCAAAGCTATTGGCTATTTACCAAGCCTAGCAGATATAAAGATGGAACAGCTGAGCTCTGTGAAGAAGTCTTTGCGTGAGTTGGTCTTTTCTGATTTGTGTCATAATGTGCTCACTGCTCACAATGCTGTGCATAGTCATTCACGCCAAAAGGAGACGACACAGACCTCTGGTGATGAGGAGATATTTCCTAGGGGATAAGCAGAGTAGTGTCCACTCTCAGTGTAGTAAGAGAGTGAGAGAGTGAATTGAGAACGCAGTGACTCAGATTACCAATAACCTCAGCCTCCCATTTACACTGGCATGCTTCAAATTAGCAGGAGAAGAAGAAAGTTCTTGTCCACCTGCAGGATAATCTTGGTGGTAAATTATTTTAGTGGTTGGTTTTGCTTTGTCTTTTTGTTGTTGTTTTGTTTTTTGTCTGTGAAGGACAAAAGTGTGAAAACTGAGTGTAAAAATGAGAATGAAATCAATATAATTATATCATTGTAATGTAATGTGCTTTCTCAATAAAAATGTTAATGTAAAAAAGAAATAAAAATATTTTTAGTAGCATTATTAGTCATCAGGGTCACCAAAGGGCACAAGTCTCTGAACAGCTGAATGTTCCTAGTGTAGTTTGCCTTGTGGGCCAAAAGAGGACAATTCTACACTTGTCAAGAAATAGTCCCACTTTTCCAAGAAAGCACTGAACTAAGCAAGGGAACGACAATCAGTGGCAGTATGGCTAAAATACCCAAAAGACACTTAAGAAAGTGAGTAGAAAATAATAGACCTGTACCGACTTAACTTGTTTGCTAACATTAAGAACTGCAAATAACACATTTGGTTGTAGTAACCCAATTTGTATGACAGGGTAGTAATATAGCAATAATGTGTTATACAACCCACTCAGTACTCAGTACTGTAGATCTTCCATCTGCCACCATCAAAGTTCCAATCATAACACACTCCACCCCTATAAAGAATGTTGTACCAAATTGTGAGATGGCTCCTTGACTGATGCTTCATTTAATTGACATCTACAGATTTTGGATCCCAGAGTAACATTTTGCAAAAACTAGTCAGAAATGATAAGAGGAAAGACAATGACCAGTCTGCTGGGACGAGAGATGTGCTGATCAATTACTGCGTTTCTTTGAGGTCTGACCTGCTGATTCCACTTTTTCATTCTCAAGACTGAAGAACAGAATAATGTGCAACACAAATTAAATCAGAATATACATAGAATTAAATACTACAACTAAGACTAACAAAAGCAGAAAATAAGACATCATAAAATTATTTAAGAGTGGCTTAAGATGAGAGGCAGAGTGATTGCCCCACATACAGTCTGTGGTTCTTGACGCCACCATCCTGAGTTCTAGGATCTTTGTTGCATCTCTTTCTCCCTTTTCTTTCCACCCATTTCTTGGATGGTGACTGCTAATAAAGGTCTCTAGTGCTGAAAAAAAAAGATCTATAAAGAATACTGGCTTAAGAGTAGCAGTTACGCTCTTCAGTTAATCAGTTTCAGTAGACTTAAATTTATGAATGTGTAAATGTATAAATTCTGGGACTCAGCTATATTTTAAGATGCAATGAAATGTCAGAGAATGTTGAATAAACTACTTATTAATATTAATTACTTTGAACAATTTAATCTGTACGTATTTACTGCAAGCACCTGAACAATTTGTTTTCCTGTTATTTTACACACAGTGAAAAATGAATTGTGGAGGACAACAGAATCTAAATCCTGATCCATCAGTCTGTGTTTGCTTAGCCTGGCTGTGCCATTGTTGCCATGCCACTGCCAAGCACCCCTAATTAGTCCACTGACAAGCTACACTCCAAATACACTCGGCAGGCAATAAGGACAACTTTAATAGCTCAAATGGTAGCCAGATTGGAGCAATCAGGCAAGCACCATCCGGCAGGTGCTATGCAAACACAAACAGTGGAGGAGTGGCCAAAGTCCTGACAGAATGCATATGGTCCTTACAATTGCCATAGAGAACATTTATGTCAGATATTTCAAATCAAGTCATATAAATGTAATTTGATTTTACTATGGAAAAAGTAAAAAACAACAGGTGGATTGGATGCAGTGATGAAGACGACCCAGAAGGTCCTGAATAAAAAATGTATAGGAGTATAAAAATGAGCTAAATCTGCTCTGAGACCAAATAGTCAAGCGTTTAGGTATAGAGGAGAAAACAGAAAAAGATCACTACAAACAGCCAATGGAGGAGGAAGAGGAGGGGGAGGAGGAGGAGGTGATAGATGAGTGGGGAGTGCTGCTGGAGGCAGGAAAAGCATGACAGAGAGACAGACAGAAAGAAACACAGCACAGAGAGGAAAGGAGAGGAAGAGCAGCAGCGTCTCCACCGTTTGCTCTGGCCTTTCTTGCTGTATGCTTTCTGCTCTTTAATTTTACATTCTGAAGGGATTCAACAGCGTACTCAGACGATTCACTGATGGGGAAACAAGCAAACGCTCAGCATTACCAGTGGGCAGCAGGATATCTTTGGTGACAGATGACAAAGCTTCACACAGAAAGACCGTACTTCTCAGGTAAACTAACGCTCATCAATTACAAGAACGCTGTTGCTGGTGTGCATGTGTGGCAAGAAGCCATTGCAAAAATATACGTTAATCAAAAACACATGTTGGCAGGTTAAGGACAACTGAACCAGGTTTTTACACAATGACTATTTAACCAAAAGAGCAACTGAAGAAGATAATTCCCAACACAGTCAAGTCTCACAGAGACAACCTCTTGGACTCGGACCACTCACACTGCTGGAAACTAAACAGGCTGAAGTAGTTCTTACTGCTGGTGAGCTAAACAAATGCTTTGTGTCAAAAATAATAATTCTCCAACAGCTGGAGAAACTATTGCTTCAATTTCAGTTTAGAGTTCAAACACTGGCTGCTATAAAAGTAAGCTTTTTTCTGCAGTTCTATTAAATCCCTCAAAACAAAGAATCCCTATCATTTTTATTCATCAACCAACAGAATGGACTTTGATTCATGTTTACTGTCACACACTGTAATTAAAAAAGTTACATTAAAGATAAGTTTAACTAAGAATAATGCCCAATGCTAATGATAGGGAAAGTGCCCCATAGATGCACTAGTTTTTATTTTATTTTCTCATTGAGTATTCAATTTATTAGCCACAAAATGTTAGCTAGGCCCAGTTTTGGCTCTGCAGCAGCTAACTGTGTTAAAGCTTCCCTGTATAAGAGGTCTTGTGGGTCGAATTCCAGCTGCTTACCTCCACTTGTCCCATTCTTCTGTCTCCCACAACCTGAACTTAGGAGGGAGAATCCTAGCCCAGAGATGGCCGTCATTATTCTCACTACCTGGGAAAACTTGGATATAGGATGGAATCTATGGGCCACACAAGCTCACGTGCTACACAATTCAAATCCTACACCTATTAAAATATTATGATAGATTGCATTAGAATGCATTTAAAGTCATTTAAATAAAAGATTTATTAGGTCACCCCAAAAGAAAGAAATATTTCTGATTTTCACATTTATTCTAGTTTATACCTTATACTCACATTTTATTAGGGAATGTAGTAAATGCTTAAAAATAGAAGAAAATGTATAAGTAGTAATTCTGAACAACAAAAAAGATCACATTTAAATGTTCAAGCTAGTCAGTAAATGTATAATACACCCCTCTGAGACAGTTGCAGACAAGTAGTTCACAGTTTTCGCTGCTCATTTGCTGAACAACATATGATGAGAAGCATCAAAGACTCAGAGCAGGGCAACTAAAACGGATTAAACGGACACTCTCCATACACACAAACAACTCTGTAACCACTCACAGTCAGGCATCTACGTATCAGGGGATGATGGCTGAGCTTTAATTGGACTATGCACATGTGATCCAACAGCCAGATCACGGAATAATAATCTATTTCAAGGTGACCCAAAGATTTATTTCTTTCCTTGTCTCCACAGAATCTGAATGGGAGCAGAAGATAATCTCAGAGGAAGTGATGACTGGGGAACATGCCTGTTCTCTGCCTCCCTCACAGCCACTTCAACCATTTATAAAGTATTAAGGATGTCCAGAATAAAGGGCACTGGAGACGTGAATGTTCTAAAAGGTCTTGCCTTGACGTACATCAGGATATCTAGCCTTTGGTTCCACGTTTGGACTTAAGGGATCTGAAGAGGAAATTGCTTTGAGCGCACTGGAGAAACCAAACAAAGTTGCATTCCCTCTCTGTGGCAGTTTTTCTTGTAATTTCTTTCTCTTTGATGTTCTCTTGAATTTTTTACACTTGAAAGAGGTGAATATAAGGATCTTCAGATAGACAACTCTGAAAGGATAATAGTGATTGGTAGAGCAAAGAAAAACTGTCATTATTTTCCCCCGGAGATGACAACAGTCCAAACACAAAGGCACAATGACAAGATTGAGCTTTGTATGAAAGAAGCCATTGATCTTAGTGCACCACACTGATGCTGCAAGGCACATGAGGGTGGGTGTGTGCTGCTTCTGCTTACACTTGAATATCTATTAGTCCTAAACGCAAAGATCACTAAAAACACTTCTGGATTTTTTAGTATTTATATTAAGTTGATAAAGAAAGGCCATTGTAAATCCAAGGGGTATGATGGGAAGTGACCTCATAAAGACTCAACATAGTGGGATGACGTGACATGCTCCAGTAGGACCCTTGTGACAAGTGTGACAGCTGAGCCGAGAGGACAGGAATGGGAGGGAGCGGTGAGTCAAAGCCTGATATCACACCTGTGTTAACTTGTCTTCAGTCCAAACAACAAGGGAACCAAGGTTTCCTCATAAAAGGAAAACCAGGACACTGCAAAGACTGCAAAACTTTATTATTAGAATTGATAATAATAATAATAATAATAATAATAATAATAATAATAATAATAATAATAATAATAATAATAATAATAATAATAATAATAATAATAATAATAAGTATTGTTCACATTTTCCAAGTATAAAAGCTCAAAATGTGGTGGAGAATATTTCTGATGCATGAAAAGGTTTAAAATTAAATTTCACATTAATGTGGAAAAACCCTTTGTTTCTTCAGAAGTCAAAGTCTACACCCTGATTCAAATTCTTCAAAGTTTTCTTTGGACAGATTAACCCAAATGTATTCATATCCCTGTTGGACTGGATTTTTTACTCTTTACTCTAGATTTTTGGTGATGAGCTCCAACCAGCAGGTTGGACGACCTCACCGCCATCACTTGAGTCTTTAGGTCCCTTCACAGATTCTACATTAGACTGAGGTCTCCCTGTTAGAAAAGAACATGTTGGTAAAATAACAACAGAAAAAAAAGATTAATGATTTTTGGCGTTTAATGACACACATGACACACATTAATACACATGACATATGAGACTTGTCTTGTGACTAAATATTGCTTTCAAAGACTTACTTTTATATCTGTTGTCATAGTAACTCAAAAATTTGATTTTATTTATGCATTTTGAGGAGGATTTTTGAGATGGAGTGGTGTGGGAAACTTATCAAGTAGATATCTTGCCTGAATATCAGATTACATAATCAACATTAAGTAAATGACACTTCAAATTCATTTTCCTATAAAATGGACACTAAGCATACAAAAAAGGAGCCCCAGCAAAACCAGGCTGCCATGGATTTCTTAGCTGTTTTGTGAACAATTTCAGTAATTATCACAATACAATTTTATATGAACAATTCAGATTTCAAAACTGAAGGAACCATTTAAAATAATAATATAACTATCAAGATATGCATCTATAAACTAAATACATACATTTCCTTTACCAGACATAAGGAATAATGAGGAAACAAGAAGAAAAAGTCTTAATAGAGCCGTACATACTGAATTCATTAATTAGTGCTTCCAAATATAGTCTGATATGTCATATCTGTCATGTTACATTATAAAGGCCATCATTATTGTCATTATTGTAATTTTTTAGATAATAATTAAACGGAAATGGTTTTTGCCCAACACCATTTCCCACTGATATTACTTAATCCTGGGTACAATGTAGACATCCTGTCAGCCCTGTGAGGAACTGTTGTACAGTCAGTGGCCTTTCCGATTGAGCTCATCCTTATCTGAACACATGTAGCCCTCAGGCTATTACGTTTGAACTCAAAATGAATTGCCTAAGGCTGAAACAACAAATGAAAATGATAAAAGAATGTGAAGTCAGGACCTGCACTTCATCCAAACACACCCAAAACTGAACATTACGTCCTTCATCACAAAATAGGGGTGAAATAAATTTCCATATGCACACTTTAAAAATGTGACATAACATAACATTACACAAAATCCCATTACATTTCCTCATATTTAGACCCACATATGTGTTTTTTAAAATGCCATAGCAAGAAACATTGTAAACAAAGTTCAAGGTTTCCCCCAGAAAACCTGCCAAGCCAAATGATCTGAGGCGGTCCATCAGTGGGCCACCATGTTTCTGGATTAAAAGATGGTAAATTGACAGGAAATGTAAAATATTACTGAGTAATTATATGTTATTGGAATACATTGCCAGCCATGCTTAAACATACAACTATAGTCTTAAGAACAACAAACTAAAAAGATACAACTAAAATAAATAGAACTTTTTTGCACATCTGTTAAATCCTGATTACCCAGTGGATCTTAAAACTAAATATATTCCAGAAATATGGGGTTTGAGCTACAAACATTACAAATAAGGAGCGGCAAAATGCATGAAGAAAGTGGACGTGTCTACTAGGGGTTGAACCAATTAGTCGACTAGTCGACTAGTTGACTCTAGGACGTCTCGCGAGTTTTTACATTTCATGTCGACTAGTCGCAGTCATGTGATTGCTGGTGGTGACAGCCTGTACTGATCTGACAGCACAGTATACGTCACAAGACACAAGAAAAATAAGTTAATACATTAGTTTAAATGATATGTAGATGGATGCATATTTGTGGTTTTACAGTGTTTTTAAAAGGAGATGGAGTTGCAGCTGCAGTCAACTACAAAACACGAGCCATCTAAAACTCGCCCCCTTCCCGCTAAGGATGTCACTTAGCCGGATCGCGAGTGTCGCGAGTGCTCTGTACTGTGCTAATGACAGTGAACTTTATTTACCCCCCCGCCCCCGTGCCACCTCTTTTTATTGTTTTTACATGCCATCTAAAAGATGTGCGTTTCCTTTTGAATGTTGGTTTCCCAGCAACTTATTATTTATCATAAACTATCCCGATGTTTTGTTGTTTCACTTGTTGCTGTTCTGTGTAAATGCCGTATTTTTCCGTGAAAACGGGTAATAGGCTAAAGCCTGTACGTTACTCCAAAGCTTTGCGTCTTGCGTTGCTATGACGTCACAACGGCTAGTCAACTCGACATCGACTCGACTTTTATCATGTTGACGTTGACTAGAAAATATCTTAAATCGTTCAATCTGCTGAGTCAGCAGAGCTTCCTGTCGCGCATCGGGCGGAGGAGAAGCAGGTGGTTTCGTTGAATTCAGCTGTAACCAAACGGGATCCGTTCATAACAAGTTTGACTTGTGATGTTCCAAAAGCACCATGTAGTCAGTGTGATAATTTGACTCCTATAGTAACTATCCAGAGATCATCAGCATCAGCCGGTGTTTAGAAAAAAAAAAAGTCAGACCCGACTTTGTGCAACAAACTTTTCCCCGCTGCTCACGAAGAATGATCTGTTTATTGCTCTTTTAATTCTCCATAATAGACTTAGTAAAAGCAGGAGAAGGGGAGTGTGTGTGTGCGTGTGTGTGTGTGTGTGGGGGGGTCAATATTTGCCGTGAAAATAGCTAATAAAGCCTCCAAGTTGTGAAGGTTTTTTGCGCTTACGTCACTATGACGTCACCGCGACTAGTCGACATCGACTCGACTATTATCATGATGTAGTCGACCTTAAAAAATATGTAGTCGTTCAACCCCTAGTGTCTACAGTTTTTGAAGATCAGTCGGTCATGATCTACAAAGACTGACTGCATAATTGATTATAGGAGCAACAGTGGTGAAGATCGGCCTATTTAAATGATGATTTTGGAGTGGCACTGACTGCCATCATAAAGAGTATCAGAGAGCAAAAAAAAGTCATTATGTTGGTACAATAATAATTCAATTCAATTAGTTTATACAGTGACAACTCAACAAATGTCCTTTCAAGGCACTTTACAAAAAAATAATTTAAATTCAATCACACATAAATTCCAATTGATCCTAGTTACCAGTTATTAAAATGTTTCTGTCTTAAGTCATAGGGTTGCATCATTCACTCACTGGGGCATTGAGAAGACAAAACGACAAGAATGCAGAAGACCAAACAGATAAAATGACCATCAAAGTTATTGGCAGCATTAACCTTGGAGTTAGGAGAACAATCAGTTTATGGCAGCATTATCTTAGCCGATGTCCCCCTGAAGGAAGGTATCACAAGCAAACAGAATAATGATACTATAATAATAATAGTAATGATAATATTAATTTAAATTGGTATACACTCTGGCAAAACAACCGCAGAAACGATGGCCCACTTTTCAAAAGTGTTAAATATAGATGCAAAAACAGCATTTGGCAATCTGGTTCAGGTTTAGTAAATGGCTTTAAGGTTAATAAGTCAATACATTAGCATTTCCTCCACCTAGTATTTTGTGCCTTTTGGTGATCAGTAAATGTTTTACATATTCATGAAGGCAGACATGCTAAATTTATTGATTCAGATTCCTATTTATACGTGTCCCAAATGGTCAATAGATGTTACAGCAAATATAAAAACTAAAAGACAAAATGTCACAGTTAAAAAACAATAAAACATACCAAAAAAGACATAAAATATAAATCAATACATTACACTTGCCATTCTCCTGATTTTGCTATGTAATCTTGTCTTTGTGTTGACTGTATATCAGGTTTGCATATGATATGAAGTTTGTTCCAGTTGTCATACATGCAAAACTTTAGAAGATCACTCCCATGTATCTGGATTACAGGCAACCAGGGCATTTCTTGCAATACATATCTACTAGAGTAGATATGTATTGTACTAATTTTGTGACTAATTTTGTGACTGTCTATTGGGAACAAGTAACCTGAAGAGACAATTTAACATAGGTTATGAAGTGGGGACACAACACTGATTCACTCTTTAAGCTAAGGGGCTAAAGTTTTGTTAGGAAAAGGAACGATAACTAGCTTAATACAAGTAGCTGTGACCCTGGCACACTACATGTTACAAGATCACCAGAGAAAAAAAAGTGGTGTGCAGTTTTTCCACATCTCATCAAAGCATTATTTGTGTGCAAACCTCTCTCCAGGTGACTTCTTACTGGCAGGACAATGCACACAGCTGCAGTCCTGATCTCTGTCGCTACAATGAGCAACATGACTGTTCACGACACTCCTAACCTCCATGACCTTGACCGAACTTCATCTGAAGCCAGTCATCCGATCAGCTTCCAGGTATTCTTTTAGCTTGGCTAATGAAATAGAGTTGAAAGAGAAATTAAATCAAATCTCAAAATGTTGATATTGCATGAATATTATTTAGTGAAACACTTCCATAAAATATTCCAAAGACCAACTTCTTTAAAACTTAACTTATTTTTAGCATTTTTGTGAAAAAAATGCCAAAGTGGGATGATTCTGGTCCACCGTTACGTTTGCTTTGGTCCTGGGTTCATGACATGCACTTTGCCGTGGCCAGTTACTAAAGTTATTGTTTGGTTATTTGTTAGTGGAAATGGTAAAATAGGCCTTTTTTAAAAATGAAGAAATGCCAGAAGACTTTATGGGAGTAAATGATACACAAGCATGCCAGTATGAACCTGAACCTGAACTGGATGTCCAGAATTGAATGAAAACTCTTCAGATTGGGATTCTGATTTTCAGCACCTCTATGGTTGACAAGTACAGTTTGTGGATTTAGTGCATTTATAGAAATTTCTATTCTGACAATTGTATGCAGCCCAAACCTGTATGGCACAAAAATGCTATCACGTATAAAGCCCCTTGTTGTTTCATCTCATTGTCTGGCATCACAGAAAATACAGTATTATAAAATGCAATTTGGTATTATAAAATAGATTTTAACTTTACAAGAATATCTCATGATTTTCTTTAACTTTATGTTTAAAAATACTTTTCAATTCTCCTTTAAGCCTTTTCTCAGGAAACAATGTCTATATTGGTATGAAACTGCTTAGATAACACAGTCGTAGAGAGATTTTATACTGTACGTTTTCACAACACAACAACATTTCTGTGATTTCTATTGGAAGGTTTCCTTGACAAGCTTTCTGGTTTTGGAGGTCGTGTTGGGCCTAAGCTCCAATCTCACGGTGCTGGTCCTCTACTGCATGAAACAGAACCTCATCAGCTCCGTTTCCAATATCATCACCATGAACCTGCATGTGGTGGATGTGTTGGTGAGTTCTCACTTTCACTAGTATCCTTTTTATTTTTTGCATTAACCTCAATGGTTGAAGATTAAAATTTCAGCTGCTACCCTGTCCCCCTTCACAACAAAATTATTATCACTTCCTTCTATATTCCATTGTCAAATCATCTCTACATCTCATCAGCTATGTTAAATAAACTTTGGAATTTAGTGCAAACTTAAGTTTCCTTCCAATCCTACTGTAGAGATATACCAAAATGTATTTACCACCCACTTAATTGGGGTTGTCTGTTCACACATGTTAAACACAACGTGTTCAAGTAATCACATAACACTTATATAGTGTATTTCTAGACACTCAAATACGCTTTACAATGAAATCAGTCATTCTCATTCATGCAGCTTCGTTCACACACTAATGCTGGGAAGTTACAAGATTGTAAGCACATTTACGATAACCACTACCAGAAAGCAAGGTAGTTGAAGGGTCTTGCCCAACAAAACAAAGACAGACAAAGCGTGGACTCAAACTGGCAACCCACCAACCACAGGACAAACTCCTACCACTTTGGCCACTATTGCCTCTACAAAGTAAGTCCAAAGAGGTATCTGAAGTAATAGTTCAGATGCCGAGATTGAGTTTGATATTTGTATCATGGGAGTACGCGCTACGGTTCTGGCCACATTAGCAGTAACAGAAGATTAATTACGTTTAGAACAATAGGTGCCTTCCAGGAATTGCATGAGAAGGAAAAGTGGAAAGCAAAGCAATCTCCACTCACATTGCAAGGCAAAGCCTGCCAATGCCATCGCCTGTCAGAACTAGGAAAAAAGATGAAAGCATGGATCCATCCTACATTGTGAGAGGGATATTCTATTGGTGCACTTTTGGCTTCTTAGCTTTAAACCTAAAACGCTAAGTAAGCATTTTTAGACCCCATGGCTTACCTGAGTACTGTCATCAATATGAACCCCGTACTAGAAAGGTGTACCCAATGAATTGGCTGATGAATGCATATTTCTTTGGACAAATACCAAATTCATTAGTCATACCAATCATGTAAAATGTCTGAAAAGGCAGCTGAACCTGATTCACTGAAGAGAAACACACAACTGGAAATTAAGCTATAAATAGGAGAGAAGCAGCTTCACAATACATTCATTTATTGTTTTTTATATTCATTAATCAGTGACAGTATGGATATTTTCTTAATGAAACAGAGTGGGGAGAATAGACCTGATGATCACTGATTTAGGCCAATGATGGGAAAAGTGGACAATTCTGAGTGATTGTTTCTGTAACACCGGAATCTAGTTCATCCAGTTAGCTGAGCACCAGCAAAATACAATGATTAGCACAAAACTGATAACCTTTCCAGTTAATTTAAATTCTTCCAAAGCCCCTCTTATTGGGCAGTTTTGGCTCAGGATGTCAGATTTCATCATGTAATTAGTGGGTTGCTCATTCAAACTTTTGGCAAGACACCTCACCTGCAGGTGCTGGTCAGACACCTCTTTTCTGTCAGTCTGCCCTTGTGAATACAATGTAACCCACCACTATCAGCATGTGAATGTGTGCATGAAGGGTGCATGACAGATGGTAGTGTAAGGCACTTTAAAAGTCTTAGGACTATCAGATTAAAAAAACTGTTATATTCAGAATGTAACATGAATTCCTTTAATATTCCAGGTGTGTGTAGGCTGCATTCCACTGACAACTGTGGTCATCCTACTTCCTTTGGAAACAGACACGGCCTTGATCAGCTGCTTCCATGAGGCCTGTGTGTCTTTTGCAAGTGTGGCTACTGCTGCAAATGTCCTGGCCATCACTGTGGACCGTTATGATATCTCAGTTCGACCAGCAAACCGTGTGCTAACAATGGGTCGAGCTGTGGCTCTGCTGGGATCCATCTGGGCTTTATCTTTTTTCAGTTTTTTGGTTCCGTTCATGGAAGTGGGTTTCTTCATCAGATCTGGTACAGATCTTGCAAACCAGACTGCAATAGTGAAAGTCTCTCAGATGAATGAATATTACTCAGAGCTAGGTTTATACTACCACCTGCTAGCACAGATACCCATATTCTTTTTCACAGCTGTGGTAATGCTGGTAACTTATTACAAGATCCTTCAGGCACTTAACATTCGCATTGGAACACGCTTTCAACACAATTTACCCAAGAAAAAGCAAAAGAGAAAAAACAACATATCTTTGAGCACTGCCACACAAGCAGAGTCTACAGAAGCTTCACAGAGCAGCACCGCAGGCAAGGGCAGTGGAAATGCACCTTTAGGCATGCGGACATCCGTATCTGTCATAATTGCACTAAGAAGAGCGGTGAAGCGCCATCGAGAGAGAAGAGAAAGACAGAAACGAGTTTTTAAGATGTCTCTTCTGATCATCTCTACATTCCTTCTGTGCTGGACCCCAATAACTGTCCTTAACACAATCATCCTCAGTAATGGTCCCAGTGATCTGACTGTACGCCTTCGGCTTGGTTTTCTGGTAATGGCATACGGAACCACCATCTTTCATCCTCTCCTATATGCCTTCACTCGGCAAAAGTTCCAGAAAGTTCTCAAAAGTAAGATGAAAAAGAGGGTGGTGTCTGTAGTGGAAGCGGAACCAACACCAAACAATGTGGTCATCCATAACTCCTGGATTGACCCCAGGAGAAACAAAAAGGTCACTTTCAAGGAGACTGAGGCCAGACAAAAGTGTCTTTGCTCAGAGGAAGCAGAGTGACATACTGAACTCATGTAAATATGTCAGAAAGCACACAGAAAAGTGAATGAACTAAAACATGTGGATGAGGAGCAGAAAGCAGAATATGGTGAAAAAAAAGAGTGAGAAGCAAAAATCAGACAAAAATTTTAGATGAAGCTGAAAATCAGGTCAACATACTGCATGTAGGATGAATGCTAAAATGATGGTATCATTGAGAATAAAAGAATTGTTATGACATGAACAAAGTTTCAAACTTGAGATAACACTTGTTAAAGGTTGTCTCGAAGAAAGAGACATGGGTTACACTAACTTAATGCTATTTATTGTAGACTCCCAGAGACTGAAATAAAGGAAGTTACTGTTGCAAAACTGTATCAGTCAGTAGCTCCTGTTGTTCAGTGTCATACAGTGTGAGATAAAGAGTCACAGATCACTTGGTTTGTCACCAGTTGTAATAATTACCCAAGAGCACAGAATTTGTCAGGATCGCGTTGTCTACCGTTTCCTCCTGAGTGACTCAAAGTGACAATGCATCTGACAAATGAGCATTAAAACTTTCTGTACAACATCTACTTTGTTCTTATCTTTTTATTTCTGTTTAATTATTTAAACATTGCAAAGCTGAGCCTAATTACAAGAAGATCCCATAATATGAAAGCATCGTGAAACTGACAGATGGTAATTGATAGTCTTTCAAGATGCAGGAAGCAGGCACATTCAGAGGGGGGGTGAAGGGAGCTTGAGCCTCTGCCCCTTTTATCCTGACGCCCCTGGTGCCCTTTTTGAGTTTTTTTTTTTTCAAAAATTTTTTGATTTTATTTTTTATTTTTAATCTGTATGTCAGAAGGCCTGTTTGTGCCCCTCAGCAATAATATTTAGCTAAATATAATAATTCAGTAAAAATAAACTAGTCTGGCTGCCCTCAGTCTAATAAAGACTCTCAGAGCCTCCATGTTGTTCACACACCGGGTCCATGGTAAGGAGGAGGGGGGCGGATCTGTGTCCTCTAACTATCAAATTATGGACAAGAATATTTTTTCATACACTGGTTTATGAATAAAAACATAGGTCTGATGTTGACATTAGAAAAATGCAATTTCAATTTATATTTTCATAATCGTCCTTGCAATAGCAGGACAAAACCTGCCTCACCCCTAAACACAGAAATGCTTCAGCTCTCTGAGTCGGTCCCTCCGACACATAGAAAGAACGTCTGTCTTTACATCAGGGTACCCGGGGTACCACCCGGGGTACCACCCGGGGTACCACCCGGGGTACCACCCGGGGTACCACCCGGGGTACCACCCGGGGTACCACCCGGGGTACCACCCGGGGTACCACCCGGGGTACCACCCGGGGTACCACCCGGGGTACCACCCGGGGTACCACCCGGGGTACCACCCGGTCGCTTTGCTTCTCCTTAACTTCACTACCAAGCGGGTTAAAGTTGCTGCTGAAGGAATCTGGGCTGGAGGTTCTGGGCTGTAAATATAAGTTATTGCAGAACCTCAAGTGTTAAAGGAAGATTCGGCCCTATTAGAGCATGGTTCAATAGATATTATTAGGGCTTAATTAGTAAAATGGCAGCAAATTAGCTTATTTCATAACTTTATAACCAGAGACTTTTTCTCCTCTGGTCTGTTTAACAGCCACAGTCTCAGATCAACTCAGTCCTCCAGGACTGTCAGCAGCAGAAACAGAAACTTTTTACCTGTTGGGGAAAATATAGACTAGATTTGCTTTGCATTTCCCCGGATGATGGCAATAATATACTAGGATCCAATTAGACTCTTGATTAATATGGGTTAGAGCATTGAAGATGGGTCATGGCTGGGTTTTCCAACATGAAAATGACCTGAAGCACAGCAAGGATAACTAAGGAGTGGCTCCATAAGAAGCATATCAAGGTTCTGGAGTGGCCTAGCCAGTCTCCAGACCCAAAACCCATGGAAAATGTTTGGAGGAGCTCAAACTCCGTGTTTCTCAGTGACTTCCCAGAAACCTGGCTGATCTAGAGAAGATCTATGTGGAGGAATGGGCCAAAATCCCTGCTGCAGTGCAAACCTGGAGAAAAACTACAGGAAAGAATTGACCTCTGTAATTACAAACAAAGGCTACTGTACCAAATATTACCTTTGATTTTCACAAATGTTTTAAATACTTATTTGGACCAGTAACACACAAATAAATTATTTTAAAAAAATCCTACACCACAATTTCCAGATTTTTTTTAGATTATGTCTCGCACATTGGACATGCACCTAAGATGAACATTTCAGACCCCTCCATGATTTCTAAGTGGGAGAACATGCAAAGTCACAGGATGTTCAAATATTTTTTTTTCTCACTTTTTCAACTTTAGGGAGAATCAGTGTTTCTGTGATCTAGAGCACAACCTCACACATAATGTCATGCACACAGTTTTCCAATGATTATAAGACGCTGATTGAATATAAACAGATATTTTAAACAGAGTTTATCAAATATTCTAATGATATCCGTGAACAAATGAAGATAAAACTGCAACAAAAACTTTAGATGTAACATACCACAAGCACGAGTAAAAGAATGCATTAGATCAGAACATGGTGCACTGGCCACAAGTTAAGATGGCAGACCTGCTTAGGCTGTGAAAGTTCTCATGCTGTAAAACATGGCAGCAACCTACCATAAGCTGCTCCAAGGTGCAACATGCTGGGCGGGCAGCCAGCTTGTAGAAAACCAAATGGTGACTGGTGAAGGGAGTGCATGATAAAGCATGACACCTACTCTAGATAGGATTTTATTACAGGATACAGACCAGACCTCTCTCATCACAAGGTTCTGTAATAGGTGAAGGCTGCAAGTTCTTCAAAAGGCTGACACCAGCTGCAATGCTTTGCCCAGCTTATAGGCCAAAATCCACAACAATAGATGTGTGAACATTATGTAAATAAAATATTTTTGTTACAAAAGTTACATACTGCACTTTAAGCCTAAAGGATTTTCTGTAAATTTGAAAATCACACACTGCTAGTTGGCAGAAGTGAAGTGCAAAAATGACTAAAGAAAAGGCCTTACCCAGTTCATTGATGCTCTGAGCAGCCTTAGTGATCTCCCTGCTGCCACCCTGCAGCTGGCCCTGCAGCCTCTTGCTCAGGTACAAGATGCGTATGATCCTCCGCAGCAGGTCACAGGCCACCTGGAGCAGAGAAAGGCATGCTGGGAGCTGGAGTCCACAGATATAATTACCTATGTAAATAGGGATCCAGGACATTGATATAAATACTGCAAATGTATTTGCACATTTTGGTCAGTTTAACATTTATCAATAAGAAGTATATAAATACTGGCAAATTATAGAAATGATGCATGGTTTCAAACATTTTTCTTTACTAATAACTTCAGTGTGGTGTGCATTTGTATTCAGCCCCTGCTGTTTCATCTGCAGGTCTTCAGTTCAATTCAAAAATACTTTATACGCCAAAGAAAAATTTATTTTTGCTATAACATATCTATGGGTGAAGCAAATAATCAGATTAATCATGATAAATCATAAATTGATTATTAAAATAATCGTCAACTAATTTAGTAATCAATTAATTGTTAACTGAAATATAAAGGCTAAGAAAAAGGCTGTTACTAAGAGCAATAATTAAGCCAAAACTATACAAAATGGTTTGAACTTTCTCCATCTCCCACTATTATTTGGTCCTGCTCTGCTTCCATGAAGCCTCCTTTCCAGCTACTTTTGGATTAAGCATCATAGTTCAGGTATCGTGTTGCAACAACTGTCCATAAGTCAAACAGTAAGAGCAAAAATCCTTTCAGCTGCACAGAATCCAGAACCAAATGGAAAAATTGTAGAACCATGATGTGTGAACCAGAATAATTATAAACAAAAGTCTATAAAGAAGAATAAATCAAAAGTAGAAAAATTTGCATTTCCTGTGAAAATGTAGTGTGAATGCTGTAAGATGATTTTTTTTGTGAAAATTGCAGAAGCATTTCTAGTCAACTGCAGAAGTCTTGAAGAAATGTAAGAAAAGGACAAAAGCAGCAAAAGAAAATAAAAGTCTGCAAAATATGCATAGAAAAAGAAGAGGAGTGAAAATGTTCACGTAATGCAAAAATCTCACCAAAAGACTATTAGAAATTGGTGCAGAACACTGCTTACAAAGTTAAACTGAAATGTCAGCAGCTTATGAGGGAAAATTAGCTAAAAAGCTAAAGCCAGCTGACATACTGATACCAACATTAAAATACCCCATAAAATGCAAAAAACCCCACATAAAAGCTAAAATTAGTTAAAAAGGTAAAGCTAGCTAAAATGCCAAAGACCCGGTTCCCTTTAGTTTTTGACCATGTATGTGGAACAACCAACAGATTCAGAGTTTGAGAACGAAGACCAGGAGCAGCAGAACATTTAGTTAAAAGCTGACACAGATGGTCATGTAATACTCTGTATGTCAGCACAAGTACTTTAAAACAAAACTATACTACTTATAGCAGATGAAGAGCATGAAGTATTAATAGAAAGAAATCCCCACTCAAGGTTTCTAAATGCTACTGAGGAAAAAGAAATTACAGTGATCCCTCGCCACTTCGCGGTTCACTTATCGCGGATTCGCTATTTCGCGGATTTTCATAATGCTTTTTTTTTTTTTTTTTTTTTTTTGGTGCATTGTGCTCTGCATTCTGATTCGCTAAAAACTCACTCCCGCTTCTTGTATCAAAACATGCTATGAATTGTGCTATCATTTTGTCGTCTCGTGCCGTTATATGTACGTACATAAAACAGCTTGGCAAATTAACATTAAGTTGGCCAAATTATCTTGTAATTTCGAAGAAGAGAACACTGCAGAGCGCAGTCAGGATGCAGCAGTCTGAAGAGCAGTGAAACGGCCTACACGTGAGTCACTGTATTTGTATACAGTACATGTAATAGTTGCTAATTGTAAAAAAAAAAAAAAAGTTTTCTATTTCGCGGATTTCACTTATCGCGGGTCATTTTCGGAACGTAACCCCCGCGATAAACGAGGGATTACTGTATAAATATAGCAAAAAAATATATAGTGATAAAAGATCTATAGATTGTAATGGAATAGATTTGTTTTTGGCTAAGATAGGCAATATCAAAACTACTAGCACATATTTGTAATTTGTCATTTCAAATCCTCTCCGTGGGCAGCCACCGCATCGTGGTGGAGGGGTTTGAGTGTCCCAGTGATCCTAGGAGCAACACTGTCAGAGGCTCCGTGCCCCTGGTAGGGCCTCCCAAGGCAGGTCCTAGAGGAGGAACCAGACAAAGCACAGCCTGGAGACCCCTTATGATGAAGAAGATCTTTTAGGAAACTGTGTTCCTTTGCCCAGACTTGGGTCACTGGGGCCCCACCCTAGAGCCAGATCTGGAGGTGGGCAATGCTGGTGAGTGCCTGGTGGCCGGCTTTTACCAGGCCACCGGGTGGTGGCTGAGGTCAGGGACCATGGCGATCCGATCCACAAGTTGCAGAGGTTGGATCTTGGGACATGGAATGCTCAACACTCACATGGGCAATGACAGGAAGACTCCCATCCTCTATATCTTCTACAGAGGAACCATTGAGAGCCTGCTGACCAACAGTATCTCCATCTGGTCTGGAAGCTGCAAGGCCTCAGACTGGAAGTCTCTGCTAAGAGTGGTGAAGACAGTGGAAAGGATCATTGAAACTCCACTCCCCTATCCAGAAGATTGCACCAAGACACTGTTTAGCCAGAGCAATCCAGATCCTCTCCAATTCCACCCATCCTCTCCATGGTCTGTTCAACCGGTTGGTGAAACGATAACAAAATAAGTCTAAATCTAGGTTCCCTTCCAGGTGTTTCATTTTTCTAAGTAGATCTTACTATGACTGTGTGCATTGTTACCTGCCCCGTGTCTCTGTGTTGTCCTTAGCCAGTGACAACTAGACATAAGTATCAGAAACCTCACAACACAGTAAGGGCACAGACAATTGATAAATGGATGGATGTACGTATGGACTGACATATAGTAAGAACAAAGCAGAGAAAGTGGAAGACAAAGATTTATTGTTGTCAAAGGGAAAACTGAAAATCACAATCCTGACAGGATTCCTCACTAATACATAGAAATCCTCATTCTACTCAGATTTAAGTGTCAAGTCTGAGACTCTGAAAGTGATTACTCTCATACATAACGCCAGGGGCCCCAGAGAGTGCCCTCAGAATCACACTGATTAGCAGATTATAGTGCAAAAAAGGATTACTCATAAAATCAAGAAAATTATGGAGAACCCTGAGCATCCTCTTCATGAGACTGTCATAAAAGAGAGGGTATTCAGTCAGAGGCTTCTACACATTCATTGTAATACAGACTGGTACAGAAGATCCTTCCTGCCCACAGCCATCAGCATCTACCGTACTCTGGTCTCATCAGTTCACAAAATTACATGCAAAAACAACCTTGTAAAAGCTCACACTCTGTGGGACACCCCCAGATAGCACACTGAATAAAAAAGCCATGGAGTCCAAATGACCCTGTTTCATAAGCTGGAGGAAGGGCTAAACATGCCAAATTTAGTTTTAATGGCAACAGCTTGCTCTCCTGCAAGATGCAGCAGGAGTAACTGTTATTTCTGTTATTAAAAGAAAGCATGCATCAAGTGTAGTTTTCTGGATGTTCACAGATATTTAAAAACTGTTAATACATATTTGCATGATGACGTATTGTACACACAGTATTGTGCTTAGAAAATGTCCAAGATGGCGTTGTGGTAAAAATGTTCCAAAATATGGTTATATTTCACAAAAAAGACGATACTAGGGCCAGTTGCAACATGTTTGAAACAATAAACAATAAAATTGTGCTCAGTGCCCATTCCCAGTGTCTGAACCAGGGAACACAGAACGACTGCTGTATCTGAATCAACAGCCTTTTGTTATGTAGAAATTGATTTTATGTCACTCTGCAGACATTTAGTAGATTACAACTTCAGGTTTGCGTGTAAACCTTGTTATTCAAGTCTTGCACAAAATATAGTGATACACAGAATCCATCCAAGTCCACATCTTAGCCTGATTGTTTTATAGTGTGGCAACAAGATGGCCAATAAAAGCATGTGTGGCAAATGCCAAGAAAGCTACTTGAACTGAGGAATACCTATCTCCAGGACCCAAAAGAGATGAAGGTTAGATCAATCAATTATATTTGATCAATGTGTTTTGTCTCTTGATTATGACATAGACTGCTTCAAGAATTCAATTTAATTTTAACGTAGTCACAAGCTCTGATATATTTATTTGATCCAAGGCATAGTAAGAACCTAATGACTTTTACTAATCTTTGGAACAGAAAACCAATTTTTTACCAGCATTGTAAAACATAATTCCCAATCAGATAGATTACATTTAAACTCACCTGCAGTCTGGCTAGCTGAGTGATTCTGCCCACAATCTTGTTATAGGGATCAACAATCTTTGTCCTCATTCTGGAAAGAAAAAAATGTTTTTAGAACTGACCATCATCCAGGTGTTTTCCACCTCAGAAACTTCTCCAGTAAACAGAGAACCTATCTAGTGTTTCCATAATTATGCAGCAGGAAGGTAAATGCTATAAAAGAAAATAAATATTAAAAAAACAAACACTTGAAGACAACAAAGTATACTTGGAACCCGAGGTTCTAACTCAACTCTGAGAAACTTTTACCTTTTGAAGTAACATTTAGATTTGAACTGGGCATCCAGGTATAAAGTGGAGAAACTGTGTGGCACTTAAAACCCTGAAGTTAAAGACTACTCTAGGTAGAATGGCTGTAGAATATTTTCTACTCTAAGCAGAAATAAAGAACCTGTCAGCTACAGACTCCATGGGCTCATTGCATGTGAAGATTTTTTTTACACAAATATTGAAAAAACTCATTAACACAACAGAGACATTGTGGTCTTCAATGATCACAAACTGTAGCATAGAAACATGTATTGTTTTCATCAACAGCGTTCCAGCATCTGAAACAGTGTCAATAGCTGATTTGATCTAGATCCTGATGCTTTCTGGTTCAGCTACCATCTTCTTTCAAGTTCCTGGGATCATTTAACGTTGAGGTTCAACTCAACTCTAATGGATCAACAGCCAAATTCCATCTACAACACCCTGATCGTTCAGTTGATTATTTACCTCTCAACAGCGGCCTGCAGTGCACTAATCCTCGTCTGCATCATCTGAAGAACCCCTGAAAGTAACAAAAGATTTGTCTTTCAGAATATTAGATTTAAAGAGCTTACTTATTAGAATGCACTACCTCCACCTGGTGGTACCAATCAAGGCTCACAGTTTTGTAAAGATGTTTTTTCAAATATATTTTGTAGGCATATAATATAACTAAAGTGCTGCAATATTTTTAAATATTTTCTACATTCCCCTTTTTACACACAAACAATCTTGAATTAATGTCAGTTATGTCAACATTTGATTTCCTTTTGGGATCAGTATAGTATTTTTGAATTTGAATGCTTAATATCTAATATATTCAAATTTATGATTGATCAGCACACCTCTAGTCAGTAACAACAACTAACCTCTATACTTCCTTAGTTATTTAGATATCATACTTAACTAGGATGGGTTCGCGGGTGCAGTAGCCTGAGCATGGAGACCCACCCTTCCCTCTCCCTAGCCACTTGGACTGGGGAGAGGGAACCCATCTCACAATTACAGGAACCAAAAGCAAAATGCAGAGTAAAAAAAAGTGGGTAAATACCTTCGAGAGACTCGATCCCTGTAGCCTGAGCCAACAAGTCTTCATGCCTTGCCACAACCTGGAAAGAAAAGAAAAAACACACACAATCCACAAAGTTTGACTGAAATTTAGTGTTGATTTGAAATGCAAAACTAAAGAGTAGCTAATACCCAAAGGGTATTTAGTTTGTTGTGATGGAGATTGATTTTAGGATGACGCAATCCATGCAAATCAGGCTTCGGTACACCACCTTAAAATCATGGACTTTCTAAGCATGAAGAATGTTTAGTCATTTTAGTATAAGAATGTATCTAAATGCCAAAAATTCTGAGCTTGAAAAACATAAATTTATAAACTAAATCACATGGAAGTAGTCAGTGGCAAATTATAGAAGAAGAGATGAGCAAAACTGCAATGACCAGTCCTGGCTAAAACAGATGTTTGAGTTTCTTTGAGCTACTGAGTTGTATTGAACTGATTCTGACCTCTCCTTCTCACCACTACAACACACACAAACTGACTTGTGTAAGCTTAAACAAATAAATAGCCATGAAGGAAACGTATACAAGCTTCATGGATAGAAGTGGAATTCTGAAGCCAGCACAAAATTAAATAATGATTTCAAATAAGGGACACTAGAGCCCACAAAAGACCCCTGGAGGGGAGAAGGAAAAAGAATTCTCTGATGCCCAAAAACTCACTGATCCTCCTCCAAGAGAAGCTTAATGGCAGATTTTTAACATCAGTTAAAAATGAAACCATTTTCACAGATGTTACTCAGAAGTACCACTGAGATATGAAACTGAAGTGAGAACTGAATTTGCCACACAGCACAGATGGTTTGTGTTCCTACAGAAGAAGTCAGTCAACAGTATTTCATTATTTAAGGTGAGGTCAATAAGTGAGTGAAAATGCATATCTTTTCCAAATGGTCAACAGATAATTAGTAAATGAGTTATAGACATCAAGACTATCAAGCATAAATATCAAGTGAGATTTAAGAATATGAATGTTATGTATGTAGAGAAAGCCATGACATCTGCTATGCTTATAAAGGTAAAGCATGACATTCTATGCCGTTTCTTCCCAGTTGCTTGATTAGTGACCCACCCACTCAAAAACGGCTTTTTATCCATGGGTAGCACTTTTGAGAAGTTTTAAAGACTAGCGTAATGTACACACACCCAGAACACCACTTGCTGCTTTTAGGTGAAGCTGTATTATTTTGGAACCTGCATGAATGAGCTTCGTGATATTTAAAACTTCCTTTGATGCTCTATGAGCATCAAACGGTTTCAAACAAACGGTTTCATTACAAACTGAAACCGTTTGTAATGACTTACAAGTCCTTTGTGAATGTTGCTAATACACCCTACCTCAAATGGTTTTAACAGACACAATGTCAAAGCAGGTTTCTGAGTGCTTTGAATGAAGCGGATGTTAGTACCTGGCTGTGCAGCTCTTTGTCGAGCTGGCTGATGCCCTGTGCCAGCTTGGCCAACTGCTCAGCGATGACGGCATGATGGATAGCCTGTGCTGTGTACGTCTTCACGTCAAAATCTTCGTCCAGGAAATCCGAATAGCACTCTGCAAACAGAGCAGAAGATCTTTAGAGTCTCCCACTAGCATCCAGCAGACCAGAGAAAGGACCCGGGTGGTCTGTCAGAAAACTGAGTAGCTTCTGTGGGTCACTGTATTAAAAGAACGAGATTGTCTATTAGGCCGATTACTAAACACAATCCAAACGCTACAAGCTCCACTTACTCGGAAAGAGAAGGATGATTACATGTACAGGAGCTGAACAAGTTAGCCTTGTAGCACAGAAACCTTATCCAGTTTTTATTGTCAGGTATCGGTTTTTTGTTTGTTTGTTTGTTTTTGTTTTTTTCTTGTTTTTCTTGTTAGTTTGTGTGTTTGGTTAAAAAAGACAAGCTCACCATCTTTCAAAAGTGAATTCGTGGAAACTTCTTTACCGTCCTCCATGTTGACACTTCCGTGTGTGACGTACATTTCTTCTGGTCAGCTTGCAAATAGATTTTTGGAGTAGTGCGCCACTTCATGGCCATCTTGTGCGAAATTCTGTTTCCCTGGGAAAATCTGTTCTGCTTGTGTCTGGAGATCTGACTGCAGGCAGAGGCGGAGTTTAAATTTTGTGCTATTTTTAATCTCCAGGAGAGTCAGTCTTTTTTCAACTTTTGTCACGTTCACTTTAGCATAACAAATAAAAGTCCGTCACCAAACACTGTTCTCCAACACATTCTGTGTATTTCTAATTTTTAATTACTTTTTGTTGGAAGCTAGGTGATAGCAGGCAGGGCCGTGCAGAGACCTTTGGAGGGGCGGGGGCTCAAAGTTAAGAAGGGGCATATTGAACAACGCATATTAATCAAGAATCTAATATTTAATCAGATCATACTGTATCATTGTCATCATGTGGAGACAATGCAAAACATAGTCTATGTTTTCCCCAACAGGTATAATGTTGCTGTTTCTGCTGCTGACAGAGGTGGAGGGCTGTCTTGATCTGAGACAACATGGTCAGCCCTCCATGACCATGAAGGGTCATGGTTATAACGGTACTGTTTCTTTATGTCAGAAGATCTGATATAAAGGTACGGAGCCCCTGAGGAGACATGGGGAAAATAAAAGAAAGAGAAATCCCGACTTACTTTCTCGAGATCCCAAGAAAATAAGTCGGGATCTCTGGATTTCTCATTTCTGAAATTAATAGTAAATTTTTACTTGAAATTTTGGACACATGTCAATAGTTCAAAGAATGAAAAAATAATGTTATTTTTACTCAAACATATACCTATAACAAGTAAAATTTGAGAAACTGATTATTTTAAGTAGTCTCTTATTTTTTTCCAGAGTTGTATGGTTGGTTCCTGTCCAATGGGGTGACGAGGATTTCAAGGTTCAGGAGCTGCATTCCTCTTTGATGTTTCTAAAAGCATTTTTTCCTTCTTTGAAAAGAGAGGAATTATGTTGTCATGTGTCTCAGATCTTCACAGACAAATATTTTAATGTATTTAATGTAAATACTAGAACTTATTATTTTAGACCAATAAGTGACATTATCGATTAAAAAAAACTTGTAACTAGAAATATTTTTCATGCAGTAATCTGTCATATTTTACAGGAGAACGGAATTTTCCAGAAAGCCTACACTCTCATCTTTTCAGAAAGTCCAAGTTTTGGGTCCTGTTATCAGCTATTGGAATATGTTGATATTAGCAATTAAAAATGATAAACACAATGTGATGGAGAACAGTGTTTGGTGACTGACTTTTATTTGTCAGGGTAAGGGTGACAAAACATGACAAAAGTTGTAAAAAGACTGACTCTCCTGGAGATTAAAAATAACAACAGAACCACACACAAAACCAGGTTTATTTATTTATTCTAGAGTTTTGCTATTGCTAGATTTTTTTGCCCCCTCCCCTCAGGGGGTCTTTTGTGGGCTGTAGTGTCCCTTTTATGAAAGTAGGCTGACAGAAAAGGGGGGAAGACATGTGGTAAATGTTGCTGGGTCCAGGAATTGAACCTGTGTTGAGGACTCAAGGCCGTGGGTCGTGCTATGAACATGACACAACATGCCCAAGCTATTGCTATCATTTTAACAGTGTTTAGCTGTAGGAATGTTTCCTGCAATTGGTGGATCACCAGTTCAATTCCTGATCTGCCTTTGAGATTTAAATTTGATACATGAAGGGCATTATGAATAATTTTTTTTATCAAAACATAAAATAAAAAAAATATTATACAAGCATTGGATTCTTTGTAGAAATTACTTATGCAGTCTGGTTTACGGTTTTACATTATAGATGTAAATATCGGCAAAATGTGTAATTTTGGTTGATTAGTACTGTTCATTTTAGGGTTATTAATTGCTGGCAATATTACAGCATTTTTCTATAAAGTTTTCAATTTCTAAGACTTCCACAATAAATATATGTTTTCTACATTTCATAACTGTAAAAATTAAGTGAAATTCATGTTACTTGACTTCCATTTATTTTCTACAGTAATATAAATGCTTTGGATGTTACAGTTTGTAACTGTCAGTGTCTTACAATTTTTTTATCATAAGTTTTACTCTGGGTTTTTTACAGTGCAGCTACCAATCAAAAATTAGTTCCACATGCCTGTCTCAAAACCAGCATGTAGAGAAAACAGATGAACAACCAAGTTGAGCTATAATAATACAAATCACTGACAGCTTTGATTATCTAAAGGTCTACAACAGGTTAAGAAAACATTTCCAATTTCTTTGCCCAGGCTCATAATACTGCCATATTACTATGCTTTAATATGGACATAAATTCTCTCAGGGTTTTGTGTAGGACACCTTTCCTTTTACGAGGGACATGTACTGTATGTACTGCATAGTGCAATACCTTTAAGCAGAAACACGCCAGACATGATGTAGTAAAAGATATACTTTATTTTTATTGTTTTGGAGCAATTACATCATTGTCCTGGTCACTTCCTTTACATCGTACAATCACATCACAACATTCAATCACATTGAAATCAGTGCTCACAAAAATAACAAGCATTCAAACAGCAAACTACTGAGGTTTTAAAGCACAAAGCCACAAGATGAACTGGAAAAAAAACACAGCTCCTTATTAAAGCTGCAGATGATCTGGGACCATAGGCTCAAAGTCAGCTCCTCTCCGAGGGATGCAGCATTTATCTGTGGCATTTCACTTTCAGAGCTACAAAAAGAAAATTTTACACTTGTAGCCTTTGTTGTACTGATTGATACTCAGCAATATATTGCAATCCCTTCTCTTTTGTGACAAAAAAAAGACTAAATCTGAAGGTCCACTTCTGGGACTGACCATGGCATATCAAAGGTTTGTTCAACAGGAGCAGATTCACAGTCTTATACAGACAATGAACCCTTAGTCAGGTGTTTTGCTCTCTCATGGTAAAGGTTCATCTTTGCAAGAGCGAAGAGGACAACAAGTCATAAATCTGAATCCTGGTGAAATTCAGGCAACCTGATTGTTCATGTCAGCTGGTATTTAATCTAAATGATTCCATTATGCTAAAGTCCATCCACAATAGATGAGTAAATTGTAGACCAAAAACCTAAATCATATCCTGATGACATAAGTAAAACTTATTATAGAGAAAAAGGAAAGAAAAGCCTGTTTCATGGGTCATAAAGAACAGCAGTTAGATGAGTGACTATTTACACCAAGGGTGCCCAAGTGATTTGAGGCCAAGAGCTACTTTTTCTCTCATCAGGTGGCTGACAACTACCACATGTAAAAATTGTAAATGAAAACATATTTTATAGGCAAAAGTTATCTCTTACTGGAGTGTATGAGTGATGGTTTTCTTGATCTGTCCTTTACAAAAACTCTGTATAAATAAAGCAAACTGCTGCTGTGTAAGCCTCACCCTATAAGAGTCGGGGCCATGACCATCACAAGGCTGTGATGGTCATGGCCCCGAGCTGTGGCGGGCATCCTTTGGTTTCAATTTTGAAAATAATTTCTTCAGTTGCATCAATTCATAGCTACACATAAAAATATATATTTTTTGCTATATTAACATTTTTGCTCATTACCTGAGAAAAATTTATTTCTACATCCAGTTCTCCATTAGGAGAACTGTGAAAAAAATCAATTCAGGTGGATTGCAATCTACGTATTGGGCACCCCTGGTATACACACTCAAACACAACCCTTGTGATTGATTCACAACCTCAGGATAAAATAAAGCTTGGGGAAGCACTGCATTCCTCTGACTTGGTGGTGTGGAGTTTTGCCACCAGTGAGAAGAGAGACAAACTGCATTCAGTGATCAGTTTCAGCTACAGCCTGAAAGAATTCTGAGAGTTCAATAGAATGCAACTCTCATTCTATTGTACAAAGGTGAACTTGTATAGTGCTTTATCAAGTTCAGAAGATCCCAAAACGCTTTTACACTACATTCAGTCATTCACCCATTTACACACTGATGGCAAGTTACTGGATAGTAGCCACAGCTGCCCTGGGCCACACTGTGACAGAGGCAAGGCTACAAAACACTAGCCAGGCCCTGTGACCGCCACCAGCAGGCAAGGTGGGTGACATCTTACCCAACAACACAACAGAGGTGAACAGAGCGAGAACCCAACAACTGAGGGACGATCTCCTACCACCATGCGTCCATCACTGATATCAACACCATTCTCTTGCACACAAACCTTTGTTTCAGAATGTCCTTTTGACTTCTATGAAGCTCTCAGACATGTTCCCTACAGGTTAGAACCTTTTCTGATTCTTTTCACTTTCTTGAACTAATAAATATGGGAATGATGCTGAAAGCAGAGGACTGAATTACAATTGGTGAATATACTTATTTAGAAAATAACTCTGCATCTAAGTAGGCAACACTAATAAATTAGATCACGATAAACAAAGCTTGTAAAGTCACAGAACTTCCAGTGGTCTTCTGTGTTATTCTCCATTTCACTCAGCTGCACACAGATGTACCAGCAAGCCTTCTCTCCTGCTCTGACTGTGAACAGGTTGGACTGATGCAGTGACCTGGCAAATGTCCTCCCCCAGAGCAAGCTGCTGACCTCTATTCAGGACAATTTTCACGTCTGCCACATTATGCTCCACCTGTCAGTCTCTTCTCCAGCCGGTCCAGCTTTGCCAGATTTTCCTTGAGAAGTTTGGAGCCAGGATTCAGATGCAGGGCCCGCTCATAGTACATCCTGGCAGCTGCATAGTCTCCCTGTGTCCAGACATGTTAACACATGTATTGTATTCAAATAAAGATGCCAGATAGTACAATTAAACTAAAGAAATACTAAGTCTTGCGCTTGTATCGAAGGAAGGAGCACACAGATCCCTGCTCTCCTTAATCATAATCTGGACATCTGTCGCCTCAAAATCACTGAATAGTAATAAACAGATCTACAAATGATAATCATTAGTCTTTAATTCTGGTTTAATTCAAATAATCCAGTTATTTTAAAGGAACTCATTCAAGTTCTGCATGCTGGAACATATGAATGATCTGCGCGTGGCATTCAGTGACCACCCTTGCTATTTCTACTATTTCCAAGTCTTGGGTTAAATTTTTCAATGTCTGACAACTTTAGAGTATTTCTATGCTATAATATTGTACAGTATATAGCAGGGGTGCCTGAAGTGGGTCCTGCAGGGCCGGCGTCCTGCACGTTTTAGTTCTCTCCCTGGTGGTAGTAAAGACTATTTCAGCATGTCAGTGTTCTTCTTAGGCCTCTAATGAGCCATCATTTGCTCCAGGTGAGTTACACCAGGGAGAGACTAAAACACGCAGGATACCGGCCCTCAAGGACCCACTTTGGGCACCCTTGGTATATAGGCACTTAATTTTAATATTCTTTTACATGCCATCCATAGCTAGAGCGCGGCTATGCATGGTATGTGAACGTATTTTAGATTTTTTTATACGTTATCACCTTGATGTGCTGAATCCCTCCCATGTTCATCCAGGCCTGAGACTGGTCAGGCTTCAGCTCAACAGCCAACTTGTAATTCTAGTAGGAGAGAAAACAGACAAAGAGACTGAATGAATCAATAAACAAATCAGAAAGCTCCAACATTTAGCATCAAGCTAGATAGAGTCAAACAGCCCACTATAACAGCAATCTAAGTTTAAGGTGAAGAATAAATGATGTCAAACAAGCAACACACACACACTGGACCTGGTTATCAGTATTGGTGTGAATATTTCCAATGTCTCTGTAACTGATGTCGCCCTGTCGCATCACTTCCTGTTATCTTTGAAAGTTGTTTATCCTTTAATCCACTTGGACAAACAGCAACCATCACAAAACGTTCTTCACTGAAAACACAGCAGAAACATTTCATCAAATCTACTCTTCTTCCTCACCCTTAAGCTCTAATGACGTAGATAAGTTGGTAAAAGATTTTCAGTCTAAAGTTTCAGATATCATTGATTCCATTGCCCCAATTAAAATGAAGGTTGTGTCTGGTAAGAAGAAATCTCCATGGAGAAATGCACAAACAGTTAGATCTGCAAGACAACTCTGCCGAAAATGGCGTAAAACTCAACTTCACGTTCATTATGACATCTATAAAGAAAAACTACGTTACTATCATTTAACACTCAAACATGCAAGACAGGTTTTCTTTGCAGATGTCATAAACATTAACAATGCTCCAGCTTTATTTGCAACAGTCGACAGACTCACAAACCCTCCTATCACGTTACCACCTGAATTTCAGTCTATTGCCGCCTGCAACCAGTTTTCCAGTTTCTTTTCAGAGAAAATTCAAAAAATCAGAGGATTAATCTGCACATCCACTATAAAGTCAGTACCAACACTGTGCCCAAACAAAACAAATACAGGAAAAATGACCCAATTTCAACTACTTAATTATAAAACCCTAGAGGAAATTATAAGTCAATTAAGCTCCAGTTCCTGCTGTCTGGATGTTCTACCCTCACATTTCTTTAAGAAAGTTCTGTCTGTTGTTGCTACTGATCTGATCCAAATAGTAACTCATCGCTCTCATCAGGCGTTTTCCCCCAGGCTTTGAAAACAGCAGTAATCAAACCACTGATAAAACAGAACAATCTGGACAAATCACTACTGCAGAATTACAGGCCGATCTCTGACCTCTGACCTCCCATTCATCAGCAAAGTTATTGAAAAAGTTGTGTGTAAACAGTTAAAATTGTTTCCTAAAGATAACCAACCGCTTTGACTCCTTCCAGTCTGGTTTCCGGTCTCACCGCAGCACAGAGACTGGCCTAGTCAAAGTGTTCAATGACATCCATATAAATACGGACTGTGGGAGAACCACAGTGCTGGTTCTGTTGGACCTCAGTGTTGACCATGACATATTACTGAATGGACTGGAGAGTTGGGTCGGACTCTCCGGTCCAGTGCTTAACTGGTTTGAATCTTATATAAAGAACAGGGATTTCTTTATTTCAATTGGAAACTTCTCATCAAAGAGGTCAAAGGTCACATGTGGGGTACCTCAAGGTTCAGTCCTAGGACCCTCTTATTCAATATCTATGCTCCCACTGGCTCAGATTATAACAGGAAATAATATTAGCTACCATAACTATGTAGATGACACACAGCGTTACATTACGATGTCACCAGGTGACCTTTGACCCCATCCAATCACTGAACAGATGCTTAGAACAGATAAATGTGTGGATGTGTCAAAACTTCCTCCAGCTGAACAAAAACAAAACTGAAGTTATTATTTTTAGACCTAAAGAGGAACGATCTAGTTATAGATCTAGAGTTATAGATCTAGAGTCAGTGCACAGCTTCAGTTATTACAACTGAAAACCAGCGATCAGCCCACAACCTGGGAGTAGTGATGGACTCTGACCTGAATCTTCAGAGCCACATAAAGACAGTTACAAAGTCGGCCTTCTATCACCTGAAGAACATTTCCAGGATTAAAGGACTAACGTCTCAGCCAGACCTAGAGAAACTCATCCATGCGTTTATCTTCAGTCGCATTGATTATTGTAACGGCGTCTTCACAGGTCTGTCCAACAAATCAATCAAACAGCTGCAGCTGATCCAGAATGCTGCTGCTCACGTTCTCACTAAAACCAGGAAGATAGAGCACATAACACCAGTTTTAAAGTCCCTCCACTGGCTCCCTGTAGCTCAAAGAATAGACTTTAAAATACTGTTGTTAGTTTATAAATCACTGAATGGTTTAGCACCACAATACATTAAAGATTTGCTGCTGTTGTTTTATCAACCTTCCAGAACTCTTAGGTTCTGGTTCTGGTTCTGCTCTGCACCCCCAGAACCAGAACCAAACGAGGAGAAGCGGCATTTAGCATCTATGCACCAAAAATCTGGAACAAACTTCCAGAAAACTTTACAACAGCTGAAACACTGACTTCCTTTAAATCTCAACTAAAACCCCCCTTGTTTAGAGTTTTATTTGAAACGTGATCAATTAGAAATTTATTGACGGAATCTGACTTGATGTTGTGTTTTTGTTGTTGATTTGATGTAAAGCACTTTGAAATGACTTGCTGCTGAAATGTGCTATACAGGTAAAGTTTGATTGATTGATGTTATTGACATTTTGAAAAAAATGCAGCACCTTATTGACAATAAAACAAACAGAAAGAATGTAACTGTGGCCTCCCGTTTTGTCAAGAAAATTCTTGTGGTCTTATAAGGTGTTGCACAAAGACAAATCTGCATTCCATTTCAGTGGCATATATAGTATGTTTTAAGTAAATAACACTCCAGCATCAACTTCATATTTGATGTTTTAACAAACACAACCAGATCTCCACGGAAACTTAATGATCTCATTAAGGTTCTTATCACTCACTGTGACCATTAGCATCCTGGCTGTATCATCTGGTAAGGTGCTGTACTTGGTGTGAGGAACTTGAGTCCTGACCAGTAGATATTCTGTTTTGTGCAGATGAACTGTGTTTCATCTCATCCTGTCTTCTGGCCATTATTCACACAACACAGAACTAAATTATTATTTGAACCGAGCTGAGATAGGACCCGAGTACATTTAGCAAGGTTACACAAGAGAGTCCGGCCCTTTTGTCCATCTGTCACAGGATGAATCAACAGATGAAACATGTTTGACAATTTCAGCTTAGATAAATGCAATCTGTGTAATACCTTGAATTGAGAGATACCATGCCTAATACAAATAGAAGTAGAATTAACATATTCTTGGACTTTGGGTCACTGGCTATCTGTAATAATCACTCATAGATCTTCCTGACCATCATTTCAGATGATCTAATGTAGGCACTGAGTCTTCTGTGATGACCAATTATGGATCCTTGTTGTTAAGTCCTTTCTTACTGGATCAAACAGAAGGATTGTCTCCACAGAGGAGGACGGGGTTTGATTAGGAAAGGGTAGGAAATCTGTTCTTGAATCCGTAAGTATTTTTTTTTTAAATCTTTACTTTCCATATTAAATTTGTTTTGTAATTGTTGAAATGTAAATGTAAAAGCCTTTTCAAAAAATAAATCTCTTGTACATTGAATCCCTTTATGTTTCCACTGATTAAGAAATACATTTAAGGCTGATGGAGGGAATGTGTTATTTATCAATGGACTAAGAACTGATGTGACCGTCCATCCATAATGTTTTCTTATTTGAGACGTGATTTTAACTAAATGAGAAACTACTGAATTCTTAATCTTTTGTTTAGAAATAGAAGGATCAGAATTTAATAAAGGATTTGAAAGAACCTGAGTGGACATCCAGAACAGCATTGAACAAACACAAGGTACTCCTATTGACCAGGTGATCTGTGCAAGAATTATTTTTTGGATTCTTTTGTAAATAAAATATGTAATGAGAGTCAAGCTATATTAAAAATGCCTTAGTTATTCAGATCGGGATACAATGGAATGACAGAACTTTACGCAGAATATTCAAATAACAGTTCTTGTGTACATGAATCCAAGTTATGTCTGTAGAAACCGTTTTTTCCAATGTAGAGTTACTGATGGACTAATGGCATGTAGTCTCTTTCTGTCATTTACTTCTTAAGTCTAGTTTCTTTTTTCCAGAGCTTCTTTTTTTCAGGCTTTTCTGTGGGATTATTTGTCCTCTATCATATGGCATTAGTGCCTCCCACAAGGTTTGATTGACAATGTACAGTTGTGGTCAAAAGTGTACATACACTTGTAAAAAATCATAATGTTATGGCTGTCTTGAGTCTTCAATAAGTTCTACAACTCTTATTTTTCTGTGATAGAGTGATCGGAACACATACATGTTTGTCACAAAAAACAGTCATAAAGTTTGGTTCTTTCATAAATTTATTATGGGTCTGCTGAAAATGTCACCAAATCTGCTGGGTCAAAAATATACATACAGCAACATTAGTATTTGGTTACATGTCCCTTGGCCATTTTCACGGCAACTAGGCGCTTTTGGTAGCCATCCACAAGGTCCTGGCAAGCTTCAGGTCGAATGTTTGACCACTCTTCTTGACAGAATTGGTGCAGTTCAGCTAAATGTGATGGTTTTCTTGCATGAACCTGTTTCTTTAGCACTGTCCACATGTTCTCAATGGGGTTTAAGTCAGGACTTTGGGAAGGCCATTCTAAAACCTTAATTCTAGCCTGGTTTAGCCATTCCTTTACCACTTTTGATGTGTGTTTTGGGTCATTGTCTTGTTGGAACACCCAACTGCGCCCAAGACCCAACCTTCGGGCTGATGGTTTTAAGTTTTCCTGCAGAATTTGGAGGTAATCCTCCTTCTTCATTATCCCATTTACTTTCTGCAAAGAACCAGTTCCACTGGCAGCAAAACATCCCCAGAGCATAATACTACCACCACCATGCTTGACAGTAGGCATGGTGTTCCTGGGATTAAAGGCCTCACCTTTTCTCCTCCAAACATATTGCTGGGTGTTGTGGCCAAACAGCTCAATTTTTGTTTCGTCTGACCAGAGAACTTTCCTCCAGAAGGTTTTATCTTTGTCCATGTGATCAGCAGCAAACTTCAGCCGAGTCTTAAGGTGCCTTTTCTGGAGCAAGGGCTTCTTTCTTGCACGGCAGCCTCTCAGTCCATGGCGATGTAAAACACGCTTGACTGTGGAGACTGACACCTGTGTTCCATCAGCTTCCAAATCCTTGCAGACCACTTTTTTGATGTTTTGTTATATTCTAAAGCTAGATGTAGAGTTAGACTATGATCCGACAGCATTAATGCTTCATAGTTGCAATATTTCACCAGCTGTAAAAGTTTTCTGTTTAATAAAAAAGATGGTGTAGTGTGAACTGGACATTACACTAAGGAAATGAGTAAGGGAGGGTCAGTGGAGAGCAGTGGAGTTAACCCATTTTTCATTCAGTGTCATCAACAGAAAGAGAAAAAGGCCAGAAGACACGATAAAGTGGATAATTAAAATGACATCGATAGTTTTAATTTATCGTACGATTAATTGGTTTATCGTTTATCGCGACAGGCCTAAAATTAGTATTTTTTTTGACTACTGGCATGGATTAAATAGTTTTCATTTAGCTAACATTATCTGCATGGAACATTACTCAACTTGCACAGTTTGTTTGGAAAGAACTATACAAAGTTTTTTTCACCTTTTATTGGCTCTGGTTGGTTTGATGAACATGATTCTGACACACTGTGCAGCATTGCTCAGTAACACATCTCCCCTCAGTGATTCACAAGGATAACACCAGCATTAGCATGTATTACACATGCATACTTATATTTAAATATTCCCCAGAAAAACATGTTGCCACATATTTCCAATAGATTAATCAGTTGCAACAGCTGGAAAAAATATGGTGAACAGAGGGCACAGCTATGGGAAGGTTGGGGGACATGTCCCATGTGTACCCCTGTCCGTTACACCCATGCTGCTGTTGCTATCCATCAGGTGATGGAGTGTCTAACTTTGACACTGTGAGCTGCAGCAAATGTGGTGTCTGCAAGGAGAGGGCAGGAAGAGAAGCACCTTTTTTTAAAACTTTAATAATTTTGGCAATGATACAAAATCAGAACAGAAGTGCTTGTGGTGGGAGAACTTGCTCTCTTATTACGTTCTTAAATTTGAAGAAAGCACACTTTATTTTCACCATGGGGTATACATTGACACCAAAAACAGCAGGAAAACATGGGAAAGATGAATTTGAAAAGAAACAGAGGGAATGGACATTACCTGAAAGGCTTCATCCAGCTGGTTCATCTCTCTCAGCTGGTTTCCTTTAGAGAAATGCAATTCTGCCCTCACTGTCAGATCACTGGGATTCTGCTGCAGGGCCAAGTCCAGAGCCAATAGAGCCTGACCCAGACACACACACACACACACAAAAAAAAAACAATGAATAAGGATACATTTCTGCTACATTTACCAGAAGGTTTGTCAAAGGAGCAAGAAACCAAAAGAAATGATAAAAGTCAGATCTGTCATTGCAAGGTTAAAAAGACAAAGAAACTTAATAAGCACTAGCACAGAGACTCCATCTTCTTTATTAGTTCTGCTGAACTGTTCAAAGGACTTTAAAGGAAACTGGTTGACCGTTATCATGCATGACTAGGACTCTGTATGTCCATCATAGTCCCAGTAGAAACATAAATCCAATTTTATCATGATGAGCATCAAATATGCCTGTTAAAATGATCATTGGTGATTTTTATAAAATAGAATGCACGTAAGCAGAGGAACAGGATGAGTGGCAGCTGCTCTATAACAGTTGGTTGCTGATATGATATAACTTGATTGTTTCCATGGAAACTGCAGGAACAGAACCAAACCACTGTTGAGAGTTGATGGTTTGTGACAGAAATCACAAATGCTGTGAAACAACTGAACCACTGTACTTGACATGCAGTCAAGTCAAAGTTTATTTACATAGCACATTTACAACAACCTCAGCTGACCAAGGTGCTTTGCAACAATCACAAAAATAAAATTAAATGACTTCTGGTTATGGCAGCCATGTACGAAGATGTGCTGAACCTGTTGCTGTTTGAATAAGGACAAAAAAAGAATTGCTGTTCACGTAAAAATTATGTGGAAAAAGGGACAATTTAATGTATAATGCATAACTTGACTAAAACACATAAAGGGAAAAGGTTTGGACTGAAAGGGGAAAAGTTTGGAAAACAGTTTGGGGTTTGGGGTTAGGGGTTAGTAACCCTAACCCCAGAAATATGGTTCTGCAAGAAGGACAAAAAGAGTCAGAAAATAATAAGTCTAATCAAGTTCTGGCCGTCATGGAGTTCTTAAGTTACAAGTTTTCCTCGAAACTTGATCTTGTAGTGATGGTGACACTATAAGATGTGAAACAGGAGATGAAAGGGTATAATGAACTTATGTCACGAACAGAGGACCATATAGCCACCGCGGAAGACGAGGTGGCTAACCTACAAGCTAAAAACATATCAATGGAAGACAAACCCAGTCTTGGAAACAAGGTCTCACTTGAATAACTTAAGGATTGTGAATTTGCCAGAAGGCGCTGAGGGACCAGACTTACGTGCTTTTTTGGAGAATTGGATACCCAAAGTATTGAGGAGTGAAATGCTGCAGCACTCCATGAGTTTAGAAAAAGCTCAAAAAATTGATTCGGGAGTGGGCAGTGCCTCCCACCCCGGACCCTAATAATGAAGTTCCTCAACTACAAAGACAAGCAGACTGTCATTTGAGCTGCACAAGATAAAAAAAGACATCTACTACAGTGAGCAACCGGTCCGCTTTAGCCCTGACCTGGCCATGGGGATGAACCAGCTGAGGAAAAGAATCAGTTCCAGTGCAAATTAAAACAGTATCAAATACAGAAGAGGAAGGTACCTAATACTTAAAGGCTGTTTCATCTCAGAACCTCTAATTTTAACTAATAAATATGGTCCTAATGTAATTTTTATAATGATTTGTTCCTCGCTTAAAGGATAACGTATAATTGGAGGCGAATTTAATTGTTCATTATATCAAAGTATGGACAGATCAACCAGAATTGATCAGTCACACAACAACTGCAGAGCTGCAATTCATAGAATGAACAAGCTGAAGTTGCTGGATGTATGACGAGAGAAAAACCCAGCTGGCAAAACTCACTGCTGTAACTTCCAACCCTAACCCTGCCCCCCACGTTCTTTCAGGTGCTTCATTGAAACTCATAATTTACTTTTAAATAAATAATTATTTTTACCTTTATCCACAGTTTTGTCTCTTTATTCACTGGTATTTTACTTTTACACTCCACCTTTATCTCTAGACTGTCCTGGGGACTTAATAGAGGCACACATACACACCTGTGTGTAGTTGCCACGCTTGCTGTAGATGGCAGAGAGCAGGCGGTAACATTCGATACAGGTGGGCTCTCTGGCGATGATGTCAAAGGTCATCTTCTCTGCCTCTGAGCTCCGCCCAGCCATGGCCAGGACCTGAGCCTGGGACACATAACAAATGTGTCAATTCTGTATGTAAGTAAATAAGTATAAGCAAAAAATGAGTTGTGTGTGTATTGTGTTTTTTTTTTTTTTTTTTACCAACGCCAGCCAGATATCAGTACTGTCTGACTGCAAGGTAGCAGCCTCTTTGTAAACATGCAGGGCCTCCTCATAGCGGCCTGTGTTGTAGTACAGCGCTCCAAGAGGAGTCAGGATGTCAACTTTCCTGGTGACCATCAGAGCCCTGCAGAGGTCAGGGGTCACCATTTTAGCTTTACATGAATGTGACTACGTAGTCTGCAACTATTGATGTTCATTGTTAAACATATGAATCGTACACAGGTCAAGCTGAACTAGTTCAAAACTGAATGAGCTAGTAAAACGAAAGCAAGACCTTTCCTCAGAGGTGGCATGTTTGGTCCAGGTCAGTGAGTAGTAATATAAATAAAACTGATGTGACCCTCATTTTGCTTTCTTTATAAAGAATGACATTAAGCACTGAGGTCTGGTGACTGTGGAGAACGGTTGAATAGAATGATCTCAGTTTTGTTTCATACACCACTTTGGTTTTATGTGGTTTAGAACAGATTCTGGCTCCACTAGCTGCATGTGAGAACTGAAATCGACACTCAATAGGTAACATACCGTAATTAACTTTATTCCAATCTGTCTCTCCAGTTTGTCTAAATGTACAAAGTTGCTCCAATTTGATTAGCTATTTAGTAAATACTTGGCATAATCATAAACAGTGCAATACTATTTTTTATTAATAATGACTGAACATTTCAAAATACTATTATTGTTGTTTTTTTTTGTTTTTTTTGTAATGAAAACACAGCAGCCATTCAGAGCACCACAACATGATCTGATAGCCCTACCCTTCAGAAACAGGAAGTTTGATCCTTCATTTCCCTTTCTAGCACAGATAAAGTAAACACACACAACAGCTTCCACTCAAAGTAAAGCTGTTTTTCACCTCTTGTACCACATCTCAGCTTCCTCGTTCTCATTGGATGACCGTAGGAGACGGCCCAGGTTCACCATAGCAACATAATGTGCTGGTTTAAGTCGTATTGCTTCCTGATAGTGAGCAGTGGCTAGATGCCCTTCTCCTAGAGGAAAATAGTCAAAAGTGAAAGGAGAGAAATTAAAGGATGACTTAAGGGAAAACTGTTGTGGCAAATGTGGATGTGGGATGAGAAGCAGAAATCAAAACTTTAAAAGAAATTGATGATGATTTTTAAAATCAGATCAGTCTGATTTAATATTCTCTCTCTCCTACTATTAACATTTTACCTTCATGAACATTGGAAATAATCCTACATCAGTTCATCTGTTTTCCTTTTTGTTTGCTGAGCTAGGTTCTGACTCTGCTGGCATTACTGTCACAACACAATGCAAGTCCAGGAGTAAATGCTCCAGTCAATGACTTGATGCAAACTGCTGTTTTCTATGTATATAGAAACTTTTAAAACAATTATTAATTGAGCATATAGTCATGTTTCATATGAAGGATCAGTTGGAGTGTATGTGTAATTGAGTTGAAATAAATATTTGTAAAGTGAATTGGACATTTGTTGTGATTGTGAATTGGTTCTATACTGTACTGGGTTGGGGGTTGGTTGGTTGACATGCTGTCTCAAGCCGATGTTTTTCTATAACATGGGTTCTTTTGCCCCTCTGTCTTGGAGGTTAACATGGATGTTGAAATCTCCAACAATGATAAAATAGTCATAATCAGTACATATGACAGATAGGTCACTGAAATCATTGAAGAATTGTTAGATCTAATTTTAGGTTCAGGTTTTGCAAATTTTTTTTGCATTTATTTTTATTGGTTATGGTGTTTTATGGATCTTACAGTATTTTACCATGCGGGGGGCCAGACGCATTTTAGGAGAAGATAGGTGTAGAACTAATGTTGTACCTTAGGGGGTCTTACTGGAGGGGGGCCCTTTCTACGTACATCAGATTTCAGATATACAGAAAGACAGTGGTGAGGATGTTGGCCGGGTATCCATGTAATCCACTGTTTAAGTCTTGGGACCTTTATGAACAGTAAACTATGTTACAGAGTGAGTTGTTTTCATCTTCACTTGTTCACTATTATTTTCAGTAATGTGAAAGACCTAAGAAGCAAGAACACAGATGAGCTGAAGACCCCTTCCCACTAAAGCACTGTGGGCTTCCTGAACCCCTGAGCAGAACCACAGGCTGATGACCTCCATGCTATACTGGATTAATGCTCTAATTCATATTAAAAGAGCACAACCAAGTACAGCCCATGTACTGTGTAGTACATGGGCATACTGTCAGTAGGACCTTAAAATCATTTTCATTGGTTTAATGTAAAACCCTAATTTTCTGAGCGAGAGCTTTGGGTTTTCATAGGTTGTCAGCTACATTTATTAAAAATGAACCGAATTAAATGCTTGGACTACATAATTTTGTCTAGTAAAACTGAAAACTATGTAATGTTTTGATTTGAATGAGTGAAATAAAATAACTTTTCAATGAGATTCTTATTTATCATCATGTTAACTTGTTTAAGAAGAAACTGGGAGTTACAGGGCTTCAGTGAAGCAAGGAAAAAGTGATGGCTAACCAGTGCATGTACACACACTGTGCTCTGGATCAGACTGGGAGAACATATAACTTACCTGTGTCTACCAAGAAAACACCGTAGTTATTATGTAGGTCAGAGTTGTCTGGGCAGTTTTCTATGCCATTCAAATACATTTCGTTTGCCTCAGCAAATCGTTTCTAAGAGGATAGAATAAGATAATACTTTACTGATCCTCTAATGGGGGAAATTTTGTTTGTCACAGCATAGCATACAGTAAAAATTAAAATAAATAAATAAATAAATAAAGTAATGAGAATAAACACACAATAATAATAATGAGCAATAACAATAATAATAAATAACAATGAGCAGTGATAACCATAAGGACACACCCATATTGCTCAGTACATAACTAAATATATATTCAATATTTAAAACTAGAGACTATGTATGTATTATAAAGTCTGATAGCCTCAGACAGAAAGGACTTGCTGTAGCATCCTTTAGCACATCTGGGCTGCAGTAATTTTGGTTATGTCTGCTCCTAGGGCTGTCCACCATGCTGGGGTTAGGGTTAGGGTTAGAACGGCATTATCCCTGATAATTCTCCAGCATTCTGTCTCTCATCACCTCTTCAAGTGCAGCCAGCTTGATCCCCACAACTGACTCAGCCTTTCTCATCAGTTCGTTAAGTCTGTTTGAATATTTCACTTAAACAGTATATTACACACACACACACCCACACACACACATATATAATATTATATTCAATACAACTGAAATGAGCACAGGACCACTAAAAATAATGTACATACTAGTAGAACAGAAGCCTAACAAATGTAAAACACATGCTTAGAGGCATACATACATAGAGGAAACTGTTTTCTGGATGTTTTACCTGCTCAGCATATAGAGATGCCAAACTGGAGTAAGCATCAGCAAAATGTGGACCATAGTGGATGGATTCTTTCAACAGTGTCTCAGCTTCTTTCTCCTTTCCTTGGGACCTTGAACACATCATCATCATCATCATTATCAGTACTTTGCATAACACTGCTGTTCTCTGTCTGCTCATTCACTTTGTTCTATTCTGGTCAAATTAAATAGAATTAGATGAGAAGAATGCAGTGACAGATGTGAGCCAACAAGGTAATCAGGCAAGGTTTATCTTTCTTTCCCTGATTTGTAACTTGGGAGTCTTTTCAGAAGCCACTGTAAACAATACTCACTTTAACATTGTTTATTTGTAATTATGCTTCATAAACAATATGAGAAACATGCGGCACATACATGAACATGTAGCTGTCCAGGTACTGCAGTGGAGGATTGATGATTTGGTTGGTGTGTTTGTTTCCATAGCATAGAGATTGGACCTTTCAGCTTCCATTATTAATGTCACTTTTGAGTAGAGCCAGAGCAGCTCCTATTCACCATGCTTTGCAACCTCCTAACAAACAAATCAGCAGTGAAGCTGTGTGTAAAGAGATTGTCAGTGTACAGAAACAGACAGGAGTCAGGACAGCCCCAGCAACATGGGCAAGCATGTTGAAAAAACACACCCACAGAGTCAGCTGTGCCCACCCTGTATAAGAAGCTATTTGGGGTTTTTTTTTGTCTTTTTTTTTGCTTTTTACTTCGGATTGGCCAATTTTTCCAATCTCCATTTGTCAGTCATACCATTCCACCAATCAGTGAAGGCAACAAAAATCTCAATAACCCAAAATAAAAACAAAAAAGAAAAAAAAGGTTGCAATCAATATAATTAGAAACAATGATTCCACAGATAATACAGACTGTATGCAATATTATTGTATAATGAACAATACATTCTTTACTTACTGAGCTGAATGATATATGATCTGTTTGAACGTTTTAAGGAGGCTTGATACTAAGAATTATGCGATTATTTTAAAGGGTCCAAATGACCACAACAAAGTAGGATACTTAATCATTTTAAAGACGCTTTTAGTTTTGAAGTTTATGAACACAATAAAATCAATACTGAACTTTTGCCTACAGCCTTAATTGCCTATTGTCATCTGATGAAGAAGACCCTTTCATTTGTATCATGAGGAGGTTGCAGACCACCTCAAATTCAGAGTCCACATCAGGTGTCTTGGTGCGGTAAGGGAAGGGCTTCACTTTGCTAACATTCAAGAAAGTGGCTTGCACAAGATCCAGAGCATTGAGTGCTTCCATCAGGTCACAATTATGTTTCTATAACAATTTTTCATTTTCCCACAAACTGAGTCAATGCAACTATAATAATTCCTGCGTAGTTCTGTTTCGTCATTACAATGTACAGATGTCTTTTTGTCTTCAACAACATAGTCAGCAAAGGCAGCCATCTTGTATTAGTAGGTTTATAATACCAGATAAATAATGGCAGATAAGATTTACAGATTGCATATGTGTGTGAGGAAAACAGTCTGTGGTGTGTGTGTGTGTGAGGATAGTCCATGTGTTATTGTTGTATGAGAGGATAGGGGAGTACAGTCCTTATAGTTTATGTTTTATGTCAGGAGGCGTTCAAAAGCGTGACAGCTGTGGGAAAGAAGCTGTTTGGGGCCTGGTGGTTCTGGTCCGTAGGCTTCTGTAGCGCCTCCCAGAGGGCAGGAGGGAAAAGAGTGTGTGTGTTGGGTGAGTGAAGTCCTTTGTGATTTTCCCGGCCCTTTTCAAACACGCTTCCTGTAGATGTCCTTGATGGCAGGGAGCGGTGCCCCGGCAATACACTGGGCAGTTTTCGTCACCCTCTGCAGCGCCTTCCAGTCGGAGACAGAGCAGTTCCTGTACCAAGCCGTAATACAGTTGGTGAGGATGCTCTCAATAGCGCAGCGGTAGAAGTTCGTGAGGATCTCTAAGGACAGGTGGTTCTTCCTCAGGGTCCTCATGAAGAAGAGGCGCTGATGCGCCTTCTTGATGAGTTTGGAGCAACTGGTCGTCCAAGTCAGGTCCTCAGAGATGTGGATTCCCAGGAACTTAAAGGTGTCCACACACTCCACCACTGTCCCCTTAATGTGGATGGGTGGATGTAGGTCAGCGTTCCTCCTGAAGTCCACAATAAGTTCCTTGGTCTTCTCGGTGTTCAGCTACAGGCTGTTTTTGTCGCACCACTCAGCCAGATGGTCTACCTCCTCTCTGTAAGCTGCCTCATCATTATCTCTGATGAGGCCGATCACCGTGGTGTCGTCTGCAAACTTGATGATGGCGTTAGAGCCGTGGACAGGTCTGCCGTCGTAAGTGAAGAGGGAGTAGAGGAAGGGACTCATCACACAGCCTTGTGGCACTCCGGTGTTTATGATGATGGATGAGAAGTGATTGTCCAGCCGGACATGTTGAGGTCGACTGGTCAGGAAGTCGAGCAACCAGTTGCACATGAGTGAACTGATGCCGAGGTCTGTGAGTTTGGTAATGAGTTGTGATGGGATAATAGTGTTGAATGCTGAACTAAAATCTAAGAACAGCAGTCTGGCGTAAGTGTTCTTGCTGTCCAGGTGAGAAAGGACAGAGTGCAGCGCTATGGAGACTGCATCCTCTGTGCTCCTGTTCTGCCTGTATGCAAATTGGTGGGGGTCTAGTGCGGCAGGGAGACAGGATCTGAGGTGCGCTAGGACCAGCCGCTCAAAGCACTTGGTAATGATGGGGGTAAGGGAATGAAGAGACACTGATGTAGTTTGAATATGTAGTTTTCATTTTGAAAACTACATTTTCAAACTGACAAGTACTAAAAGTTTTGAGAACAAAATACAGGAACTCTTGCTTCCATACTGAAAATGTGTGCTCTCGACTTATGACAGTAAAGTTAACCCATAAATATGATTTGGTTCAGTAAGTTGAGAATTTATTGTTCAACATGATGATGAATACAATCTGTATCATCTGCGGAATCATTGCTTGTAATTATATTGATTTCAAACTTTTTAAAATTATTTTCTTTATTTTGGGATTTCAAGATTGTTTTCCTCCTCAAAACTGGAGGAGTGGTCACACGACCACTTTACAGCTTGAAGTCAAAAAGATGTTTGTTATGAAAAAACACACCCTCAAAAAATGGAATGTCCCCCTTGTACACCTTGTTCCAAATTATTATGCAAATTGGATTTAAGTGTCATAAAGACTAAATTCTTTGTGGTGCTATTAAATTTACAGATTGCATTGTGTGTCAGGGCTCTTTGAATCACTATAATTAATTTCACAGAGCTGGTTGATTAGTTTGTCTGATGAGCTCATTTAAAGGAAATCTGCTTAAAAAGGATGTTCCACATTATTAAGCAGGCCACAGGTTGCAAGCAATATGGGAAAGAGAAAGGATCTCTGCTGACCAAAATCATCAGATAGTGTAGTGCCGTATGACAAGGTATGAAAACATTAGATATTTAATGAAAACTGAAGCGTTATTGTACTGTGAAGAGATTTGTTGATTCAGAAAAAAGATGGGTTTGTACAGATAAAGGCAGAATGAGGAAGGTTTCTGTTAGACAAATTCATGGGATTAAGAGAGCAGTTGTTAAAATGCCCTTACAAAGCAGCAAACAGTTATATGAAGCTGCTGGAGCCTCTGGAACCTGAAGGTGGAGGATCCTCCAGAGGCTTGCAGTGCATGAACCTACTATTGGGCCCCTAACCAGACCTCACAAGCAGAAACGGCTGCAGTTGGCCCAGCCGTACATGAAGATTCATTTTCAAACAGACTTGTTGACTGATGACTGTTGTGCAACCCTGGATGGTCCAGATGGACGCAGTAGTGGATTGGTGGTGGACGGCCACCACGTCCCAACACTGTTGTGACGTCAGCATGGAGGTGGTGGAGTCATGCTTTGGGCCGAAATTATGGGGAGAGAGAGAGAGAGAGCTGGTTGACCCCTTCAGAGTCCATAAAGGTGTGAGAATGACCTCAGCAAAGTATATGGACTTTCTGACTGATCACTTTCTTTCATGTTCAAAAAGAAGAGCCGTACGTTACGTAGCAAAATCATCTTCATCATGACGATGAACCATCTCATGCTGCAAGGAATATCACTGTGTCATTGGCTGCTATGGGCATAAAATGGGAGAAACTCATGGTGTGGTCACCATCCTCCTCTGACCTCTGACCTCAACCCTATTGAGAACCTTTGGAGTTTCCTCAAGCAGAAGATCTGAGGGTATTCTGACATCCGCAAAGAAATTCAAGCAGAAACTTTCCACAAACTCACAAGTTCAATGGATCAAGAATTATGCTGTGATATCAAAGAAGGTCCTATGTTAACATGGAACTCGGTTTGTTGAGATGCTTTTGATTGAAATAGCTTTTGATTTTAGTACATGTGACCACTTAATGCTGCACATTCAAAGATTGACTGTTTGCAGTTCTTTATAATCCATAAAATGTTTAGAAAATCTGCTGTGCATAATAATTTGGAGCAGCGCATTTTGAGTTTTTTATTTTTGAAAACATAATCCTGTTCTCCTGGGGAGCTTTGTTCAGTAAAATTTGATTTATACTTGACAGCGCATTTTGAGTTTTTTATTTTTGAAAACATAATCCTGTTCTCCTGGGGAGCTTTGTTCAGTAAAATTTGATTTATACTTGAAAATTATACTGACCATCATTTGCATTGACCATTTAAGAAAATCGGAGAAAATATTACTTGCATAATTGGAACAATGTATACTTTGTTTCTGCAGCCAGCCCTAGTTCTGTCTATATCTGCATGTCTCTTCTCCTGTATGCATTTACACACAGAGCTTTTCACCACTACATAGGCACGAGGCAGCAGCTTAGAGAAAACTGTGTTATCAGACCAGTCAATTTAAGGATGCCTATTCAGCCCCCCCCCCCCTCCCCGAAAAATGACAAATGCAGACATCATAATCAATCAATGAAAGCCCCCGGAATACTTGGACCAAACGTCAAAATTGGACGTTATGCTGCTAGAATTTAGCATTCGTCACCAATGGCAATGAGTCTGTTTGAATTCATAGCCAGAAGTGAGAATGTTGTACAACATAAATAATCACCAGGCCGAAATATGGCGTGCTAAATGGTAAAACATTAATTAACAACACTTTGTGACAGATAATTGGCACATCCACAGTGTAAAACTGAGTGCTTGTGGAGGTCTTTCACCCACTCTGACATCATGTACTCTTTTGGTCACTGCATATGAACTATGTAAAACTGTGCAATACTATTTATTGAATATAAATTCAACTCAGTACAGTTATAAGTACATGCTGGCAGAGAGGTGTGGGTCGGGGGCACAGGGGATCTTCAGCTTGCAGCCACATTTGCTGATGATGTTCCAAAATTAATATCACATCACAAAACCTGCTGCTCCTATGAGCTGATCTTGAGATTCAAAATGCTATTCCAGTTGGAATAACAGCTCTAATCTGCCCAACAAAAATGCAGCATGCAAGACTTCCAAAATGTTTTTTCCCAGACTTGTGGTTGTCCCACCCCACCCCATGACCCGCCTCCACCTACCGGACCTGAGATGTTTATTGTGATCTCTGTTGTGATTAAATCTTACTTGAGAAGATTTCCCAGGTTAAAAAGAGCTCGGTTATGATGAGGGTTGATCTCCAGGGCTTTCCTGTAGTAACGCTCTGCCTCATCTGGGCTGCGAGTCAGAGTTCCCAGATTGTTCATGGCACTGGCGTGACGGGGGTATAACCTGTGAGCCAAGGAGTGGAGATTTGAGCTTAGATTTTTTCAAGGAAAATTGCCTTTATCAGAAAATCCTGTGAGGGGCCGGGACTCCTCACTCTAGGTCTCCTGGACCTGTCTACATTTTGGTTCCTTTTTTTTCCTTTTTGATTTGACATGGTATTTCTGTCAATACTAAGAATTTATGTGGTGGCTTATACTCTTAAACAGATTTTCTTGACTATATAAACAAGTGACGGTTAAAATCTCCCACTTTATGGTGTATCACACACACAACATGGTTTTGTTTTCCCAAACAGTAATTTATTGATATAAGAAGGAACAGGAGACAAATAATTGTTCTTTATCCAACACACTGCTACATTGTGTTCAGACCAGTCAGTAGTCTGTGATCCTACAGAATACTGACTGGTAGACTATAGGATTCCTGAACAACCACGGGAATACTGCAAAGGCAGGATTGAAAAATTACACTGAAAGATTACTTTTGTAACTAAAGTTCTATTTGCTACCCTGCTGCTTCAAAAGCAGCGGAGATGAACAAGTTAGATAACAAATGACACATAAATGCTTTGAATTCAATCAAACACAGGACTTCTGTTTTAGCTTTGTACCTTACAATTTAACTTCATGTGGCCTCACATACATGTTAGTGAAATTGTTTTACTTTGCCAAGCATGTTCAGGCTCCAAGGAGATCAAAGGCATAACATTATGTAACTTTAGATCATATTTGTCTGATGGATTGCAGTTTGTTAATGCTAATGACAAACCTTCCTCATTAAATAAAGATATTTACGGGATACCAAAGGGTTCTGTACTTGGTCTGTTTTCATTTTTTTAAATGATGCAGCATTAATCTAGTTTTACCTGTCACTTTTTAAAACGAGAATACTGACATCTTCAATTGCATTCAATTTTCATTTGGTTTCTTCTACAGCGAGGCACCCAAAGACCACATCCACTTGCTTTCAGCAAATAAAACCAAGGCTCAATATTTCATCAAACACTGTTCAAAGTAACCGGGAGAAGAAAAAAAGGCAAGAGACTCCTGCCAATGTGTGTTAAGTGAAAGAAGCCAACAAAAAACAACGACTCCTCTCAATGCGCATCCAGAACAATTCTGACGTGGTTGAACATGCACGAAACGGGTTCAGTCTGAACACAGCATAACATTTCAATATAGATTTAGTGGAATTTTAGTTTAATTAGCCGTGTGTAAAAGCAATCACCGACAATTGTTATTTACAGAGGCGTATTTTTGAACAGACTGTGTTCAAAAACAAAGATTAAGCTCATAGTTTAAGATTGTACCTACAGCAGGGTTTCCCCCCCAGTGTATTGTAAGATTTTATTTTTATTTGAAATAGGATTTTTATACAAAATTAACCTGAGACTGCATGTGTCTTTGCTGCGCACTGCTCCGTTGTGACTCTGAATCGCTGCTGAAAGACAAGTTTAGAGTTGATGAATTGAATAGTTGATGCATTGAACTGGGCACAAAGCCCTGTTCAATGCAGTGCACCAATCACTTCGTCAGGGGCTCTGCAAGTTGGCTCCCTTGCAACCTGTCACGGCTGCATCTCTGAAGTTCACCTCAGCATGATTGGTGCCTGCCACCTGCCAGTCAAACTGGATGATTTGTAAGGTGTTCCTGTATCAGCCTTTATTCTGAAACTTTGGCTTTTATTTTAGTAGTATTACCTTTAGATGAAGTAAATTTAACTCCATAGAAACAGAGGAACAACAGTAAAAGAAAAGGATATCAAGCATTAAATCTGCTGATTTCAGAATAATTTTAAGTGCCTGAGTAATTTTAAGTACATAAGATAAGTTAAGATTTATTTGTCAATGTCATCAACAAATTACAACCAGATTGAGACCGTGCTTGACTCAAGTTAAAGTGCAGGTTATATACACATACACAACACACAATATAAATATACATACATAAAAAGATGAAGAAACAAACAACACAAAACAAGAAATAAATTGACATCAGAAGATGGTTGCAGAGCCTGGAGGTGTCTCAGAGTAAACAGAATTTACATTTTTAACAGAGTGATGTCAAGAGCAGAAGTTCTTATGCCTTTGAATTTAGTGCCATGATTGTCATCAGGTAGAAACTGTTTTTAGGTGATTTGTCCTGGTTTTTATTGCTCTGTATCTCTGGCCTGATGGCAGCAGCTGGAAGAGACCATGGCCAGGGTGTGAAGAGTCATTTAAAATGTCCAGAACTTTCTTGCAGAGCCTGGAAGTGGAAGTCTTTACATTAAAGACCTTTGTGAATTTGTCCAAGATGAACTAAGGTAAAGTTAAAAGTTTAATTGTATTATTGTGAGACACAAAACTCCAGTTGCAATGCTTTCAACTTGTTGCCATTCGATTTATATTAAGTAAATATAAATATTCAGTAGGAAAGACCGTTTTTACATCTAGAAGCTGGTGTTAATTTAGATTTGTTTGAATTTGTTTAGTATGACATAAATCACTCTAAAGTAAACAGACTGTATATATGTAAGAGCAAAAAAGTTTAATAATTCCATTAAATTTTTCTTTATAGCTTTCATGGTGTGTTAAAACCAAAATCATTCTGAAGATAATAAAGAAGTGTTTATGAACCATCAGTGCAAACGATAATGCTGCACCTCTCTACCTCTGCTCCAATCCAGTCAAACTGATCTTAGCTTTTGGCTATGAACCAGACCTTTAATGCATGAATGAGTGCTTACAGAGACAACCTGCTGACAATTTGAAGAGCGGGGATAAGAAAAACTCATGTGATGAATCCCAGCTATGAAAACAAACATAGCCTTGTCAGCACTTATTACAAACTCTCCAGCCACAAAATGGAAATGCTTGGTATCTACTCATGCCACATAAATGTAATCTCCCTGTTTTCGCCAATCCAGCAGGGCTGTGCAGTGCAGTGGCTCTAGTTTGTCATGCAAGGTTGATTCAATGTTGTAAATGGCCTTGAGCAGAATTTATTTAGGGGCCCCTCTTCCTGTTAAGGACATCAACACCACTAACACAGTTTCAAAATAGATTTAGTGAAATCTGGGGCAAGGAGTATAGTTTAACTGGCCAGGCTTAGAAACAGTCACTGATCAATGTAATTTACTGAGATGTATTTTTGAACAAAAATCAAACACAAAAATCATCCTCAGAGCATCTGTCATGTTCCGTATTTTTCTGTGTGTTTATTTCGAGTTTCCTGTGTCTCTGAGTCTCCATCTTGTCCTGTCTCCCCTTGATTGTTTCCCAGGTGTGTCTCGTTTCCTTGATTACCCTCTGTGTATTTAACCCCACTGTGTCCTTTGTTCCTCGTCGGGTCCTTGTCATTAGTAGTCGTTGGTCTGTGTGGTCTCTGTCTTCATGTCCATTCGTATAGCTAGTGCTACCTGTGTTGAGCCCTGGTCTCCGCTTTGCAGTGCTGCCTGGTTTTGGACTTTGTGTTTGCTGTTTTCATCATTAAATCACCATTATTCATCTAACCTGGTTCCATTGCGTCTGCCTCACCACTTATCCACACCAATTTATGACAGAATCAGATTGTAGCAACAAAACATAACATACTAAGCTCCGCCCAAAACCGACCCACATGACCGCAAGTCTCACAAGCAAAGCCTTGTAGCGCGTTGTTTCTATGTAAACATGACACCATTAGTGCATCATTTCTACCGGATGTTATGTGCTTTCGGCACATTGTATTTATTTTTGTTTATTTTTATCTCTTGGATCGTTTAGTATTGACTTTAGTTGTATGAGTTTTTTTTTTTTTTTTTATTTAATATTTTTTATTAGAAGGGAAAGAGACATTACAGGCAAAATCTTTACTCTTAACAAAGTATGCCGTGATACACACCTTCTTTATGGCATCGATAGAAACGAACAGGTTACAGAAATAGAAGAGGTAGAAAGTACCTAACTACTCTTAGAATCAGTTTACCGTTGGTCTTACAATTGTAATGAAATAAATAATTACAACTATGGTATGAAGCTGTATAGAAGTTAAAAACTTTGCCTTTGCTGAAAGTATTGCTGAAACGTATTGAAAAAGACATTGTTCAAGTTTGTTGCTACATAACATCTAAATCAGGGGTCTCAAACTCCAGTCCTCGAGGGCCACAGTCCTGCAACTTTTAGTTGTGCCTCTGCTGCACCACCTGAATAGAATAATTAAGGCTCTGGAGAACTGATCTACACAAGGTGGAGGTAATTAAGACATTTCATTTCAGTGTGTTGTACTTGTGGCACATCTAAAAACTGCAGGACTGCGGCCCTCGAGGACTGGAGTTTGAGACCCCTGATCTAAATTAAAGAATTCAGTTTAATTTATACAAAATAGCCTACATCCTAGCTTAACGGTATAATTGAGTTCACACGGAGTCTCACCTGAGGGCTTTGTTGTAGTGGTAAATAGCTTCTTCATGTCGAGCGCTGTCTTTCAGAAAGTTGGCATAGTTGTAGTGGACCTTGGCATTGTGAGGCAGAGTCTTCAAACCAGAGCTGAAATGGCAGAAGAAAGATTTATAAAAAGAATCCTTCAAAGAAGGATTAACATTCTGTGTCTTTTAGTTGAGTATATTTTTTTTGTGAAATAGTGCTGCTTTCAACAACGATAATGCTGAACAATCTACATGTGTATCCCCAACGGATCAACAACAGATTTTATGGCTGGTTTGCTGCAGAACTTGGTCAGCCAACAGGACAGCTGGACCGACGCCATTGGACCCTCCATGTTAGACCCGCAGACTGCATGTAAATAACTGTTTATTTGCTGTGACGTGAGCTCAAAGTGCAATGCTACAGTTAGCTTACCAAAAGATTGTGTTTAAAAGTAATAATGGAAAAACGGGTAAAGGCCAGGGCACTACGAAGAAAGCCTGCAGACGCCAGTGGAAGGTTTCTCAGGGTGAGTTCCAGAACTTTGGTTTTTGAACACTGTTATACATACTATGCCATAAGCATGCAATTCTAAGTTGGCGGCTGTGGTGAACACAATATGACAGTGACGAGGCAGTGGACAGAGCTGACCGAATAACTGCATCTTAACACCTAATGTAAAATTTGTTATGTTGGGCTATCAACTGGCTGAACAAAAATTTTTATTTCTGCCAGTGCAACTCAAGTCTATTGCACACAACAATTGGAATAAAGAACTTTTTTAACTTCCACGTGTTCTATTACTGGAGGGCTTAGAATGCATCCTTTCATAGCCTGTAAATAACTCAAAACGACCAGAGAATACTTGTTTATGGTTTCATTGTGGCCATTCACATTTAAAATCAGCACCACCCTTCACAATAGGAGGAACAAAGACTAATATTTTCATTTCAGGCTATAGATTAATATCTATAAAGATGTGTTATTGCAGGGGCAATTTTTTAACTTTTTTTATTTTATCTTCATTGATTCTCAAGAAAGTATCATTTACATAAACTTAGGCCTCTACACGATTAACTTCAACATTTGAAATAAGGTAGAAAGGTAGACCATCACATGACAGTCGAAACAAGAATGCAACTTCATTTTCCTGAGAAAGATTATAAAGCAAGGAGTAAAGAGAGTGTGAAAGAAGAGAAAAGAATCAAGTTAGAAATGCAAAGATCAAACCGCAAAAAAAAATAATAATAAATACATGAACAAAAAACATAGTATAAAATAATTATGAAGTATGGCTATCATATGAGAGTGAATTGTCAAGGAGATTTAATGAAGTTTGGTCTCAAAAAATGTAATCAGATCTTTTATGTTTTACATAGTCTACCCAAATCTACCACCACTGACAGAATTGTTCAATCCTGTGATTGAGAGAGGCTCTTATTTCTTCCATTTTATACAGTACAGACCTAAAGTTTGGACACACCTTCTAATTCAATGAGTTTCCTTTATTTTCATGACTATTGACATTGTAGATTCACTCTGAAGGCATCAATACTATGAATTAACACGTGGAAATATGTACTAAACAAAAAAGTGTAAAACAACTGAAAATACGCCTTCTATTCTAGTTTCTTTAAAGTAGCAACCTTTTGCTGTCATTACTGCTTTGCACACACTCTGCATTCTGTTGACGAGCTTCAAGAGGTAGTCACCTGAAATGGTCTTCACTTCTCCAGTGTGCCCTGTCAGGTTAATAAGTGGGATTTCTTGCCTTATAAATGGGTTGGGACCATCAGTTGTGTTGTGCAGAAGTCAGGTGGATACACAGCTGATAGTCCTACTGAATAGACTGTTAGAATTTGTATTATGGCAAGAAAAAAGCAGCTAAGTAAAGAAAAACGAGTGACCATCAGTACTTTAAGAAATGAAGGTCAGTCAGTCCGAAAAATTAGGAAAACTTTGAAAGTGTCCTCAAGTGCAGTCGCAAAAACCATCAGGTGCTACAAAGAAACTGGCTCACCTGAGGACCGCCCAAGAAAGGAAGACCAAGAGTCACCTCTGCTGCAGAGGATAGGTTCATCTGAGTCACCAGCCTCAGAAATGGCAGGTTAACAGCAGCTCAGATTAGAGACCAGGTCAATGCCACACAGAGTTCTAGCAGTAGACACATCCCTAGAACAACTGTTTAGAGGAGACTGTGTGAATCAGGCCTTCAGGGTAGAATAGCTGCTAGGAAACCACTGCTAAGGACAGGCAACAAGCAGAAGAGACTTGTTTGGGCTAAAGAACACGAGGAATGGACGTTAGACCAGTGGAAATCTGTGCTTTGGTCTGATGAGTCCAAATTTGATATCTTTGGTTCCAACCACCGTGTCTTTGTGCAACGCAGAAAAGGTCAACGGATGGAGTCTACACGCCTGGTTCCCACTGTGAAACATGGAGGAGGAGGTGTGATGGTGCTTTGCTGGTGACACTGTTGGGGATTTATTCAAAATTGAAGGCATACTGAACCAGCATGGCTACCACAGCATCTTGCAGCGGCATGCTATTTCATCCAGTTTGTGTTTAGTTGGACCATCATTTATTTTTCAACAGGACAATGACCCCAAACACACCTCCAGGCTGTGTAAGGGCTATTTGACCAAGAAGGAGAGTGATGGGGAGCTGCACCAGATGACGGGCCTCCACAGTCACTGGACCTGAACCCAATCCAGATGGTTTGGGGTGAGCTGGACCGCAGAGTGAAGGCAAAAGGGCCAACAAGTGCTAAGCATCTCTGGGAACTCCTTCAAGACTGTTGGAAGACCATTTCAGGTGACTTCCTCTTGAAGCTCATCAAGAGAATGCCAAGAGTGTGCAAAGCAGTAATCCAAGCAAAAGGTGGCTTCTTTGAAGAACCTATAAGACATATTTTCAGTTGATTCACACATTTTTGTTAAGTATATAATTCCACATGTGTTAATTCATAGTTTTGATGCCTACAGTGTGAATCTATGATTTTCATAGTCATGAAAATAAAGAAAACTCTTTGAATTAAAAGGTGTGTCCAAACTTTTGGTCTGTACTCTACATGTTAAACGTTATATCGATCCAGTCATCTAAAGTTGGCTTGTCTTATGATAACCATTTTCTCATAATGTTTTTCTTACTTGCTGCTAATAAAATAGTCATTAAATATTTCTTTTTGAAGCTTCTTGAAGAATTATGCCAAAATACATAAGCCTGATCTCAAAAGGAATGTTCTGCTTGAAAATATCTTGTAAGGCTCTATTTATCTCTTTCCTGTAATCTTTTATAATTGGACAGTCCCAGAATTCCTATTCAGGAGGATTTCCATCATAGTGGTGTTTCTGAGCAGGTGTAATAAAGTATCTTACCAGATTTTTCCATCCAAATTCTTTCCGTTGTAGAGATTTATTATATTTCCATTGGTATCTCCACATTATTGTCCATTCCTCCTCCGTTATTGTTAAATTGCCCTATCTCTCTATCTCCCATCTTGCTTTGATATGTAGGGTTGAATTGTTTTGAGATCTATTGGGTTTTATAGATGAGTGAAATAATTTTCCCTTTAATTTTTGATTTATAGGCATTAATAAACATTTCCATTAGGTTTATATTCTTGTCAGTAATTGGCCTAATTTTTAAGTTAACAAAATTTCTTATTTGTAAATATCGATAAAAGTCCTGTTTGTCCAAAGAATATTTTCTCTTGAGTGTTTCAAAATCACTGAAGATTTAGTTGTTCATTATTGTGCACAGAGCAGTGATTCCCTTGGATGTCCAGTCCTTAAACCTGGTGTCCAGTTGGTTTAGTGGGAAGTCTGTGTAATATGCAATCCATTTAATGTTTGCCAGGTCGTTCTCTAGTGCATTTTTTTTAACAATACAAAATTCACCCTCTAAGGGTTGTTTTCTTCCACCAGTTATCTATATTATTTATAAAACTTTGTAGATTTGCGTCGGCCAGAATTGCCTGTATAGGAATGGTGTTTCAATGGTTTTTTATTGAGCATTATATGATGGGTCGCACCAGTATATCAGTGTTCTTGCTTGTGCTGCTAAATAATAATCTCAAAGGGAAGGTAACCCCCAACCTCCCATTTTCTTTTCCAGTTGTATGACCTTATATCCAATTCTAGGTCTTTTACTAATATGGGACAATGGGACAAACTAATATCAAGATACATTTGGCAAAAATGAATCTTGATATTAGTTTGTCCCATTCATTAATTTTTTTTTCATTTATTTCAATTGGTAAAGTTTGGAATCAGTATAACAGTCTGGGTAATATGTTCACCTTAATCGAGTCAATTCTTGAGTGGGACGGTTGTTCCGCATAAATTAATATATCATCTGTATAACAAGCCAATTTATGTTCTATTCCTTTGATAATTATTCCTTTAATATCTTTATTTTGTCTTATCGATTGGGCTAGTGGTTCTAACTATAATGCAAAAAGTAACAGTGACCATGCACACCCTTGTCTACATCCTCTTTCTAAAGTAATTCTGCCTGATAAATGTCCATTAACTTTAATTCTTGCTGTGGGATTATATAATAATCCCACAATCCAACCAGAGCCAATAAAAGGTGAAAAAAACTTTGTATAGTTCTTTCCAAATAAACTGTGCAAGTTGAGTAATGTTCCATGCAGATAATGTTAGCTAAATGAAAACAATTTTATCCATGCCAGTAGTCAAAAAGAATACTAATTTTAGGCCTGTCGCGATAAATGATAAATCAATTAATAGTACGATAAATTAAAACTATCGACGTCATTTAAATTATCGGCTTTATCGTCTCTTCCAGCCTATTTCTCTTTCTGTTGATGACAGTAAATTAAAAAAAGGCTCAACTCCGCTGCTCTCCACTGACCCTCCCTTCCTCATTTCCTCAGTGTAATGTCCAGTTCACACTACACCATCTTAGAGCTTTCGGCTGATTGTCGGCCCATTTTCAAAACATGAGAGATCACACAATAGCCGACAGAAATCCTAGGTATAACGATTCGATCGGGTTCCATCGTGCCATGTGGTGCCAACAATGGGCACAAAACAATGGCTACAAGTCCAGTGAACTCATTTTAAAACCAGGCATTAATCAATGATTTACTACAATCTACCTGCAGTGCATGTGGTTCTAGTGTCAGTGTAACGTCCTGACTGAATGAAAATCATTAGAACCTATTTACTGAGAATCCATTTTATTTTTGTTTTCGGTTGTTTTATGTATTTTATCAGTTCCAGTGATAAGTGTTCTTTTGAAAATAAAGTGTATCTATCTTTGGCAGGAAATCGCATGTATTATTATGTCATTTCCATTAAATCTGTACAAACCTCTTCAAACAATACGATCGTCTATCGCAATAGTTTTTGAGACAATTAATCGCTCAGCAAAATTTGCTATCGTGACAGGCCTAATATAATGCCTGTATTGTTTTTTATGTAAAACCCTGAAGAGAAAATTCCAGTCAACTGAATCGAAAGCTTTTTCCACATCTATACTGCTGACAATGGCTTTCAGTTTACTTTTTTGTATGTGATCTATAATATGTAGTGTCCTTCTTATATTGTCCTGTTTGACGTTGTCGTATAAAACCAGTTTGATCGTTATGTTTTAGGGAAGGGAGAAATTCTTCCAATTGTCTGGCCATTATAGAAGTAAAAAGTCGATAATCAATACTTAAAACAGATATCGGCTGGTATGATCCGCAATCCAGGTTATCTTTACCTTCTTTACGTATTACTGAGATTATTGCCTCCTTCAAGCTCGGTGGTGTTTGAGCTTTTTTCAGAATCCAATTTAGTGAAAGAAGGAGGATTGGCATCAACTCTTTCTGAAATTCCTTATAAAATTCTGCAGTGTATCCATCTGACCCAGGTGATTTACATGGTTTTAATCTACTTATTGTGTTTTTAAATTCTTTTTCTGTAATGTCTGATGTCATTTTTCTATTCTGTTCTTCATTCATATAAGGTAGTTCTAGATCAGGGCTCACCAACCTTTTTGAGACTGGGAGCTACTTCCCAGGTACAGAGTAACACGAAGGGCTACTTGTTTGATACAGACAAATTTTCTTGGCTCAGCCTTTATAATAATATTATATATAAGTATATATATATATATATGATTACATGCTGCCTGATCATTTTAATGTTAGGGACTACTGACAACAGTTACCAGTAATAATTTCCCATGGCCAATATGGTTAATTGCTATTATGTGATCAGAGGTTCTTAGTTCAGAGTTTTAAGTTTAATTCCCTTTTGGAGCTTATCTGTCTGATTCTAAATTGCCCACAAGTGACTGAAAGTAAAAATTGCTGCAGCTGCAGCTGTACACACTGAGATTTTCCTTAAAAAAAATAAAAGTTATTGTATATTTTATTATCCAACCCTCTCTGCCATTAACAAAATTGTAGAGAGAATAATAAGTTACTGGGACAGACTGGCGACCTGTCCAGGGTGACCCCGCCTCCCACACAAGGCCTGAAAAAAGGATTAATTGTTAAATAGCCTATTCATTCCTATAACAATTTTCATGTTTTCTTTTGGTATTTTTTGTTGTTCCTTATTTTTTAACTTTGTCTTTTAGTTTTTATACTTGCTGTAACATCAATTGCCCAATTTGGGACACGAATAAATCTGAAATCTGACTGAATGAGAGCTTGTTCATAAGAAAGACTGAATATAGAATACACACTGTATATAAATGTTATGTAATATATGAATGTTCAGCGAAAAGGGTAACAATACGGCAACCAATAATGGCATAATTACTTTGAAAAAGTAACGTTAATAGGATTACTGATTACTTCTTGGTAAAATAACTTCGATTAGTGATTAATTGATTTGGAAAGTAACTAAGTTACATTAAAAGTAACTTTTTTGTTACTTTCCGCAGCTGCAAACAACAACACTTTTCCACTTGTGAAAATTACATTGATCTTTGGCAATGTGGGAGTTATTATATAATGGTAACATCAACAATGTATCTTCATTTATAAGGTTGAACTGAAGGGGAGATTGCTTAATGGTTACAACAGTATAAAAAAAACTTTAGTAATTTGTGTGTGTTTTTGTGTTCCACTATTGTCTGGAAAACTAGAAGTAGGACTTTAGAGCCCCCCCTTTTCCCCTCTACCCAAGCCTCCAGGTTCAGCATTACGGCCCTGTGTTTGGCGTCAGAGCAGCACACAGCGCTCCTCCTGTGGCTCCACAACTCAGATGTCTCGCTGCACAGATTTGTGACACTTATCTTAATATTAATGCTGTTTAGTTGCACAACTTTACAGACTTGTTCATTCGTGGCTGTTTTCATGTTTATTGCACTGTTCATATAAGTCTCGATGTTTGCAGTTTTTTTGGAGCGCAATGCAAAGCTCAACGTCATTCACAGGTAATATATTAACTTGACATTAACAAAGACGGTTTATCCGGGAAATGATGGACAGGGAGAGTCTGACTAAAACTAACTGGATGTCAGACAAATTCTGGGGTTTATGTCTGCTTATTACCAACCCCAAAAACCGTAACCTGCAACACATTAAATTTGCAAGGGACTTTAGAAAATGCTAGCCCAAAGCTGCTTATAATAATTGGACTTAGCGAGCAAAACTCAAAATAGTTCCTGTTTTTCCAGCAACAAAATGTACATCTCTCTCCTCCCTTCATTGTTTATGTTTCTGTTGTTGCTGATAACGGCCACATAGAAACGGTGGTTACTCCCCAAGACGTGTAGAGGAAATAAAACTTAATTACAAAAGATAATAGTAACGCAGTAATGCAAAGTGGTTTTGATAAGTAATTGTAGTCTGACAACTGGATTTGAAACAGTACCACATTAGATTACTCGTTACTGAAAAAAGTGGTTCAACGTCAGTAACTGACGGCAATGCAGCCATTTTTGTGTGTAGAAACTCTACCTATTAGAAATCACAGAAACGGAGAGACACACTCACCGAAAGAGAGCTTCCCTGGAGAGCCAGACGGTGTTCTGTTGAACGGTTTTCCAGGAGAAGAGCAGGATCAGCAGCAACATGAAGACACTGAGGAGTGTGGTGCCCCAGCGGCCGGCAACTGAAAAGAGTCGGCCTAGACCAGCGGCCACAAGGATACAATATCCCATACTGCAGAAGGAAAAGACAGAGGAAACAAGAAGTCAGGTAAGTTTCAGGATAACATTGTGTAACATACGTTGTCCTTGTGTAACATATGTTATTTTCCTATGATTGAAAATATTAGTTGGCTTACAAAAGAAGCTCATCAAAATAAGTTTTGAAAACTGCTGACTAAAGAACCATCAACATTTCAGGGGGCTTTTCATGTCAATCAAACTCTTCCAGTTATCCCTGAATTGAGCAATGGTAGCTTTCTGGGATGAGCTGATAATGCTGTGTTTAGTTGGTAATAATTTTTAATGCTTTTTGGAAAAATTATCCCTTTCCAAATTTTAGGTGTACCTTGTTCAAGGTGCCTGAATTATCTCCTCAGTGCATCAAGTTCTCCAACGTCCTGCTAATGATCTGAATATTTGACTCTAGTGTGTTAATTTTACATCTTCACTTCTATTCTTTTATAGACAGATCAGGGAAGAGTTTGTTTTTGTACACACTGTTTAGGGCTCCGTACCTTTATATCAGGTATTCTGATATAAAGAAACAGTACCATCATAACCACGACCCTTCAAGGTCATGGAGGGCTGTGTTGTCTCAGATCAAGACAGCCCTCCTCCTCTGTCAGCAGCAGAAACATACATTATATTATATAAATGTATATATTTTGTTTCTGATAGACACAAAAGGACAGTTATAAAAGTTCTGCACCGTCTCATCCAGATATAACACACTCACCTGGGCATGTAGAGAACTCTCTCAGCCACAACAAATCCCACTCTGAAGAAAAAATTACTGGCAGGAATGAAGGGAAATACAAGAAAAAAAATTCCTACCAACACCTCCTTTTTCTCCTGCCTCTGTAGGTGAAAAACAGGACAATCAGAGCAAAAACACAATCAGCATAAGTAGAACAGCATCACTTGTGAGGAAAATGTAATAGAGTTTCAAAACCCCATTCAGTCAAGGTCATTTATTTATTAGGTTTATTTGATAGGGACAGCAAACTGAATAAAACAGCAGTCACATGCTTGTATTATGGTGCTTACTGTAAGCTAATTTGCAGCACTTGTCCTACTCCCATATCCGATTCTTTAACAGTATATCTAAAAACTATTAGAAAATGAAATGATTATAGTCATGGTCATTATGTTCTTATGAAAAATCCAAATTGCTCTGTTACTGAAAATGTGCTAGACAAATAAAATTATCTTATCTTACCTTTGATATGTAAAATATGTATTCTTGGTGGAAATAAATCTATAGTTTAGTTTCTGTCAGTTCTGTCAAGATAAAAAAGAAGGCTAAGAAAATTTTTCTTTTATGTTGGTTAGTAAATTAATTTTGCATAATTGTATTGCTGTTGACATCAGTTTGCTAAAATTTAAACCATGGCTCTTATGCCAAGTTCTACAAACAAACGAGCAGATTAGTCCAGTTTTTGTCGTTTAATGAAAGCTTAAAAATTACAGTGCAGTAAATTAACACTGGTGTAAAACAACTTTAAACCTCTTATATTCTGCTTTTCCTCAGTCTCTGTGGCCTTTCCTCTACATGCAAGAGTAAAGCCACAAACTCATTGCCATGGAAACCAACACAACGCCTCCACTATCTGACAGAGTAATATATTGACCAGAATGCCTTGTGCAATAGTCCGCTTCCTACTTTTGGAGCGGTCGCCGGTCTGCTCGGTGTTCACATGTATTCAAATCTTGTTAGAGTTCACGTCAAAACAACCGAGACCGAGGTTTTTAGATGGACTGGAGTTCAATTTTTTGGTCTCCAATAGAGTTTGCATTCACATCTCCCAAAATGAACCAGAGCTTCTAGAAAAACTACAGTTGGGAACGAGTAGTGTAAAGTAACAAGAAAGTTGGACTAAGACACAGATGGTCAACCAAATGTTACAATCTGGCTCTTACCTTTAGTGAGAAGAGGCAGTGCAAACAGAGAGCAATCATCACTGCAGCCAGCAGTATGGTGGCCACATTGCGCACATCACCCAGAGATTCTACAAGGGGAATGCTGCCCACCTGCCAGTCATAGCACAGCACAACCGGAGCCAGCAGCAGCCAGGCATTAAAGGACAGCAGGTATGAGTAGGTAAGAAACCTGCCGGTAGAGGGCATAGTGTGAACTATTTGGTAAAGAGGACACACAGCTATGAGACCAATGAGATGTTTAAGAAGAAATGGAAAAAGGTTTATTACCCAACAACTGAACAATTCAAATCAATGAATATATGAATTGGAGTTTTCATTTACAATTAGATTCCCCTGGTTAAATACGTCTACTCACATAAACTAATTTGAATCAGAATCAAAATTCCTTTTATTGTCGTTGTGCAAGAAAAAAAACACAACCAACTTTGAAAAGTAACTGTCAAAGGCAAGCCAAATAAATAAATAAAATAAGTATATTTCAATAAAAATAAAACAGCAGAAACACACAAACAACTGGGATGTTAAGAAAAAAAATATAAAGAATTCTTTAGATGGATTTGCTGTGTTCAGAGCAACAACAGTTCTTGGGTAGAAACTGTTTTTAATCTGTTTGTCCTTGACTTTATTGGCCTGAAACGCCTCCCTGAGGGCAGGAGTTTGTAGAGGTGATGGCTAGGGTGTGAGGGGTCCTTGATGATGCTCCAGGCTCTCTGAAGGCAGCAGGTCCTGTGCATCTTCTCCAGAAATGAAAGAGGGCAGCCAATCAGTCTCTGGGTGGTGTGTCTGACCCTCTGGAGCCGCGTCCTCTCTGCCGCAGTGCAGCTGGAGAACCACAGTGAGATGCTGTGACTCAACACCAACTCCACAGAGCAGGGATAGAAGGACACCAAGAGCTCAGTTCTCTGAGAATCCTCAGGAAGTACGGTCTGCTTCTGGACTGAAGTGGAGTTAGCCTTTCCGGTCAGGCCTTCACTGATCTAGGTGCCAAGGAACCTGAAATTTGGCGCCATCTCCACCCTCTTCCGATTTATAATGATATGCTGAATGTCTGGTTTACACCTCCTACTGTCGACAATCAGTTCCTTTGACTTTTGACCAATACAATTTACGTGGCCTACCACTTTGTGGCTGAGTTGCTGTCGTTCCCAAACACTTCTATCTTCTCATAATATAGCTGACAGTTGGCTGTGGAATATTTAGGAGTGAGGAAATTTTATGACTGGATTTGTTGCACAGGTAGCATTCTATCACAGATCCACACTGGAATTCACTGAGCTCCTGAGAGCGACCCATTCTTTCAGAAATGCTTGTTTAAATAGTCTGCATGCAGACATGCTGAGGGGTGGGGAGTTCAGGGCAGTAGAGGGACCAGTTGCTCTGTCTGTTTTAGAGAAAGAGCCATGTTTTTAAAGGGGTCATGCATTGTATAAAACCAAGTGAATCAAAAAGAAAAACCCTTCCATCTTTTCTCATCAGATCTGAATGCAGTCAAGTCATTATATTATAGTTTGTGAGAGTGTGGACTAACCTGGTAAGCAGATGAGGTGAAAAGGAGGCAGGGTTGTCCTGTTCTGAAAAAAGAGGCATGGATCCTCCCATGAGCCACAGCCGAACTGACATTATCAACACCACCTGAAGGACAGATAGCATTTAAAAACTATCCCAAGGTCTTGCAATTACCTACAGTGTAGCCATGTGCATAAAAAAAAAAACTAGGAGCAATAGTTAGGGGTGGATATACTGGGAAGGGAGGGGGTGGCACTTGCCACCCCAGCTGAGAGCCTTACCACCCCTGTTGCCACCCCAGCTGGCGACTATGAATTCAATAAATAGTAATGGTAAATTGGATATTAAGCGCATGAAAGTCTTTTCCGATAAGATTTAATGCAACACAATGTAGCCTGACACCTAGTACTAAGTAGCGAGAAGTGGGAGAGAAGGACAAATCAATCAATCAATCAAACTTTATTAGTATAGCACATTTCAGCAGCAAGGCATTTCAAAGAGCTTTACATCAAATCAAACACAAAAACACAATGCAACATAGAATCAACAATAAAAACACAACATTAAATCAGGTTCCGTCAATAAATTTCTAATTTCTAATTTCTAGAGATGTAGATCTATAACTCTAGATCTGCATCTCTAGATTGTTCCACTTTGGATCCAAAAATAATAACTTCAGTTTTGTTTCTGTTCAGCTGGAGAAAGTTTTGGCAGATCCACACATTTATCTGTTCTAAGCATCTGTTCAGTGATTAGATGGGGTCAAAGGTCACCTGGTGACATCATAATGTAGAGCTGTGTGTCATCTACATAGTTATGGTAGCTAATATTATTTCCTGTTATAACCTGAGCCAGTGGCAGCATAGATATTGAATAAGAGGGGTCCTAGGATTGAACCTTGAGGTACCCCACATGTGACCTTTGACCTCTGATGAGAAGTTTCCAATTGAAACAAAGAACTCCCTGTTCCCTGTTCAGATTGCATTTATCTAAGCTGAAATTGTCAAACATGTTTCATCTGTTGATTCATCCTATGACAGATGGACAAAAGGGCCGGACTCTCTTGTGTAACCTTGCTAAATGTACTCGGGTCCTATCTCAGCTCGGTTCAAATAATAATTTAGTTCTGTGTTGTGTGAATAATGGCCAGAAGACAGGATGAGATGAAACACAGTTCATCTGCACAAAACAGAATATCTACTGGTCAGGACTCAAGTTCCTCACACCAAGTACAGCACCTTACCAGATGATACAGCCAGGATGCTAATGGTCACAGTGAGTGATAAGAACCTTAATGAGATCATTAAGTTTCCGTGGAGATCTGGTTGTGTTTGTTAAAACATCAAATATGAAGTTGATGCTGGAGTGTTATTTACTTAAAACATACTATATATGCCACTGAAATGGAATGCAGATTTGTCTTTGTGCAACACCTTATAAGACCACAAGAATTTTCTTGACAAAACGGGAGGCCACAGTTACATTCTTTCTGTTTGTTTTATTGTCAATAAGGTGCTGCATTTTTTTCAAAATGTCAATAACATCAATCAATCAAACTTTACCTGTATAGCACATTTCAGCAGCAAGTCATTTCAAAGTGCTTTACATCAAATCAACAACAAAAACACAACATCAAGTCAGATTCCGTCAATAAATTTCTAATTGATCACGTTTCAAATAAAACTCTAAACAAGGGGGGTTTTAGTTGAGATTTAAAGGAAGTCAGTGTTTCAGCTGTTGTACAGTTTTCTGAAAGTTTGGTTCTCCCACAGTCCGTATTTATATGGATGTCATTGAAAACTTTGACTAGGCCAGTCTCTGTGCTGTGGTGAGACCGGAAACCAGACTGGAAGGAGTCAAAGCGGTTGGTTATCGTTAGGAAACAATTTTAACTGTTTACACACAACTTTTTCAATAACTTTGCTGATGAATGGGAGGTCAGAGGTCAGAGATCGGCCTGTAATTCTGCAGTAGTGATTTGTCCTGTTTGTTCTGTTTTATCAGTGGTTTGATTACTGCTGTTTTCAAAGCCTGGGGGAAAACGACTGATGAGAGCGATGAGTTACTATTTGGATCAGATCAGTAGCAACAACAGACAGAACTTTCTTAAAGAAATGTGAGGGTAGAACATCCAGACAGCAGGAACTGGAGCTGAGTTGACTTATAATTTCCTCTAGGGTTTTATAATTAAATAGTTGAAATTGGGTCATTTTTCCTGTATTTGTTTTGTTTGGGCACAGTGTTGGTTCTGACTTTATAGTGGATGTGCAGATTAATCCTCTGATTTTTTGAATTTTCTCTGAAAAGAAACTGGAAAACTGGTTGCAGGCGGCAATAGACTGAAATTCAGGTGGTAACGTGATAGGAGGGTTTGTGAGTCTGTCGACTGTTGCAAATAAAGCTGGAGCATTGTTAATGTTTATGACATCTGCAAAGAAAACCTGTCTTGCATGTTTGAGTGTTAAATGATAGTAACGTAGTTTTTCTTTATAGATGTCATAATAAGATAAGATTTATTTGTCATTGTCATCAACAGATTACGAGATTGAGACTGCTTGATTCGAGTTAAAGTGCAGGTTATATACACATACACAACACACAATATAGATATACATACATAAAAAGATGAAGAAACAAACAACACAAAACAAGAAATAAATAGACATCAGAAGATGGTTGCAGCACCTGGAGGTGTCTCAGAGTAAACAGAATTTACATTTTTAACAGAGTGATGTCAAGAGCAGAAGTTCTTATGCCTTTGAATTTAGTGCCATGATTGTCATCAGGTAGAAACTGTTTTTTGGCGATTTGTCCTGGTTTTTATTGCTCTGTATCTCTTGCCTGATGGCAGCAGCTGGAAGTTGAGTTTTACGCCATTTTCGGCAGAGTTGTCTTGCAGATCTAACTGTTTGTGCATTTCTCCATGGAGATTTCTTCTTACCAGACACAACCTTCATTTTAATTGGGGCAATGGAATCAATGATATCTGAAACTTAAGACTGAAAATCTTTTACCAACTTATCTACGTCATTAGAGCTTAAGGGTGAGGAAGAAGAGTAGATTTGATGAAATGTTTCTGCTGTGTTTTCTGTGAGAGAATGTTTTGTGATGGTTGCTGTTTGTTCAAGTGGATTAAAGGATAAAGAACTTTCAAAGATAACAGGAAGTGATGCGACAGGGCGACATCAGTTACAGAGACATTGGAAATATTCACACCAATACTGATAACCAGGTCCAGTGTGTGTCCTTGAGTTTGTGTTGCTTGTTTGACATGTTGTGTTCGACCAAAAGTCTCTAAGATATTAGAGCTTTTTAGCCCCTCTGTCTTGGGGGTTGTCACAACATGAATGTTGAAATCATTAACAATTATTAAACAATTATAATCAATACATATGAGAGATAGAAGTTCATTCAACTCAGTAAAGACATTTTCCACATATGTTGGAGTTTTGTATAAAGTTAGTGTTAAAGTTTGTTTGAGGCCTTTAATCTCAATTCCAAGATACTCAAAAGACGTGAAGTGACCCAAAGAAATTTTACTATTTACTGTATTCTTAAATATTGAAGCCACGCCTCCTCCTTTTTTATGTTTTCTATTCTCACTTAAGAAATTGTAGTTAGGAGGCGCTGATTCAATTAGTACAATCGGTTCATTATTGTCATTCAACCATGTTTAGGGTTCCATCCTAGTCAGACGTCCTCGAGCCTGTTCTTCTGAAGCGATGATGACGTTGCTGTCCTTGTTGTTAAAATAAAAAAGGTTTGCAGTGAGTATCTTTATCCCATGTTTATTAAGATTGCGTCTGCCTCTTCCAAAAAGGTGAAAGCGCTGCCAGTAGATCCAGAGGTTGTCGATGAAGGTCACTGAGCTGGTAGAGCAGGTTTTAATCAGACATTTGTTTATCATCTTCAGCCTGGAGTGTTTTTCGTCTCCCCATTGAGGTGATGGAATTGTACGGAGCCCCCTAGGGGACATGGGGAATTTTTTTTCTTTTGCGTTCCCTCGCAAAACTGTACTGATCAGTTATGCGGCATAATTGAATACTGTAAGTCTTTCTTACGGTGGCCGCTGTACTTTCTGATTTAATATAAAGTTATGTAAGGTTTTTCCATGAATGTTAATATCTCGTTGTGAAATATCTGAAGTTTTATATCTTTCTTTAGAATACAAAGGCACCACTAACCTATGATATAAACAGAAACCTTCCGTAAGTAGGAAAGAAATATAAATACTGTACATCCAAACTATATTTCTGAGTTATTATCGCGGCGTAATAACTCATCTGACAGTTTTGATCGTGTCTCTGTTGTGTTGGTTAGCTAAATGGTTTAAAGAGCTGCTTTTATGTTCAGTTCCATCTCAACCTTAACAGACATAAACATGCAGTAAATAAATCGATTTTTAATCAGTTTTTTGCACCAAAGATTCATAATAATAAACACGTTTTATTATTAAAAACACGACAAACTAATTATGGTAAAGAGCCGTATTGGGTTAACTCGGGGAATCTCATCTGTCCGTGTATCAATTTGTTGGGTTTGGAGGTTTAGCCTTGTGGGGAGTTTTATTCTTCTTCCAGCAGGGGGAGCCAGGAGGTTACGGGTGATTGAAGGGCGGTTCTCGCGCACCGGTGCGTAATTGGCACAATCATCGTCAGCTTAAGAGGAGTGGGCGGCGGCTTCTCCGACGCCAGAGTGTTGACCAGTAATGGTACACAGAGCCCCCAGAGTGACCTCTCTGAGTATTTTCCAAGAAGCCTATTTTGTAATCTCTCCTTGTTTCCCCGCTTCCAGGTGCACTTTGTGACGCTGAGTTCCTGTCTGTTGAGAACCCTGTTCTGGCCGTGGGTTTCCCTCCCCGTGACGCTCCAACTCCCTTGTCCGCTACCCCTGAAGATTCCCCGACCGTCAGCTTCCAAGGCTCCAGACCCCACCGGAGTTTACCCTCCGGGCGGATGAACCTCTCCCCACTCTGTAAGCCCGTTCCAGAAACAGTTTGATTCCAGTCTGCATTACACTTACCTTTCCTCTTCCGTGCCTCCAGCGCTGAGACGACTCCGTTCCAGGTTTCCCCCAAGAAGACATTATTCTGTTGTTTTTTTTGTTTCTTTAAAAAGAAAAGGAGAAAGAAAGAAAAGAAAATAAACTTGTTCTATCTGATTACTTGTGTTTCTGCATGTGGGTCAAGCGCGTAACTCCAACCATGACAGAACACTCTGGCCAATCCGCTGACCCAGCAGAAGCACTTAGGAGGACGTTGGCTGATCAAAACTCACTCATCCAATCCCACAACGCAGCCTTAAGAATTCTTGGAAGCCAGCAAAATGAAACTAATCAGCGCTTAGATAACCTGACTAACCTCCTGCAAAGGGTTCTTCAACAGGGCGCTGCCGACGCTCCTGCCGTGTCTGATCCGGCTCCAGATCCTGACCCGGCTTCTTCAGTTCATCCCGGGTTTTCTGAGGTTCGTCCGCCCAATCCAGAGAAATACTCAGGTGAAGTTTATCGGTGTGGGGGGTTTCTTTTACAATGTTCCCTAGCCTTCAACCACTCCCCACGGAGTTTTATTCATGATGGTTCAAAGATCTCCTTCATACTCTCTCATTTGTCAGGAAGAGCTCTAGAATGGGTGGAGGCCAGATTTAAAGATCCCACCAATTATGGCTGCTCATTTAAAGATTTCCTGGTGGAATTCAAACAGACTTTCAATCATGAACCAGATAACACGGCCTGCTCTAGAAATCTATTATCAATTAAACAAGGGCCTAGATCTGTAGCCGACTTTGCAGTTGACTTCAGGATCGGAGCAGCCTCCTCAGGTTGGAACGAGCCGGCCCTGAAAAGTACGTTTTTTAATGCTCTAAATGAGTCACTTAAAGACGAATTGGCCACCATCGATGAACCAAGTACTCTTAATGATTTAATTTCTCTGGCGATTCGTTTAGACAATCGCATGAGAGATCGGCATAAGGAAAAGACAAGGAGAAATCCCCCTGTGAAATTCTCTCTCCCCGTGGTGTCACCACCCTCTCACTATCCACCTCAGTCCCAGACCCCGTCAGGTCCGTCAGAGCCGGAACCAATGCAATTAGGGCGAGCTCGACTTTCTCCTGAGGAACGTCAAAGGAGGATGAGTGCCCATCTGTGTTTATACTGCGGGTTACCTGGCCATTACATCGCCTCTTGTCCAACTCGATCAAAAGCCCAGGCCCGTCAGTAGAGGTGAGGAGGCTGGCGGGCCAATTAAAACAAGAAAAGGATTCTCCTCGATTTCTACTTCCTGCCACTCTGTTCATCCGAGATGAATCGCTCAGTTTATCCGCGCTTATTGATTCCGGGTGCGAGCAGAATCTCTTAGACTCCAACTTAGTCAAACAGATGGCTATTGGCACTATTCCCCTCCCGGTCCCACTTCGGGTTACTGCCCTGGACGGTAAATCATTACAGCAAGTCACTCACAAGACCAAACCGCTACGACTGATCATTTCCGGCAACCACAGCGAACAAATCTCATTTTTTGTTTTTCCTTCAGCTAACTCTACCATAGTTTTGGGATTTAGTTGGCTTCAAAAACATAACCCTCATATAAACTGGGCGGATTCACATATTGAATCCTGGTCTCATAATTGTCACTCTGATTGTCTCCACTCCGCCGTTCCTCCGCGTTCCCCGCCGGCAGCCTTGCAAGAGGCCGACCCTCCCGACATGACTAAAATCCCAGCAGAGTATCAAGATTTAGCGCCAGTCTTCAGCAAAACTAAGGGGCTGTCACTTCCCCCCCATCGTCCTTACGATTGCGCAATTGATCTCCTCCCCGGAGCTCCACTACCATCCAGCCGCCTCTATAACATCTCCCGACCCGAACGGGAGGCCATGGAGAACTACATTAAAGAATCCTTGGCTGCAGGCATCATTCGTCCCTCCTCCTCTCCTTTAGGAGCTGGATTTTTTTTTGTGGGGAAAAAAGATGGATCCCTGAGACCCTGCATTGATTATCGGGGTCTAAATCAGATTACCGTAAAAAATAAATACCCATTGCCTCTTCTATCCTCGGCTCTAGAACCAGTTCATGGCGCTACGGTTTTTACTAAACTCGACCTACGTAATGCTTACCATTTACTCCGCATCCGGCAAGGGGATGAATGGAAAACAGCGTTCAAGACTCCCTTAGGTCAGTTTGAGTATTTAGTAATGCCTTTTGGTTTATCCAACGCCCCAGCATTTTTTAAAGCCGTAGTTAATGATGTTCTCCGTGATTTCCTAAACATTTTCGTTTTTGTCTATCTCGATGATATACTCATTTAGTCTAAAACCCTCTCAGAACACAAGCAGCACGTCCGGATGGTCCTTCAACGCCTCTTAGAGAATAAACTCTTTGTAAAGGTTGAGAAATGCGAGTTCCACCAGCAATCTGTAACATTCTTAGGATTCGTACTTGAGGGCGGGCAGGTCCGACCTTCAACGGAAAAAATAAGAGCAGTTTTAGAATGGCCCGTACCACAGACCCGAAAACAACTGCAGAGATTCCTGGGTTTTGCGAACTTCTACAGGCGTTTTATTCGCAACTACAGCCAGACAGCCTTGCCCCTCACCGCTCTCACCTCCATAAAGACTCCGTTCAAGTGGACCCCCGAAGTGGAGAAGGCTTTCCTCCTCCTCAAGTCTCTGTTTGCTGAAGCCCCTGTCCTCATTCAGCCGGACCCTAATAAACAGTTTATTGTGGAGGTGGACGCCTCTGAGTCTGGGGTGGGGGCAGTGCTTTCTCAATTTTCCGACTCTGACAACAAAACTCACCCCTGTGCATTCTTCTCTCGTAGACTATCCCCTGCGGAACGCAATTACGATGTGGGCGATCGTGAGTTGCTGGCCATCAAACTGGCTCTAGAGGAATGTCGGCACTGGTTGGAGGGGGCTGAACATCCAGTACTGGTCTGGACAGATCACAAAAACTTATCCTACCTTCAGTCAGCCAAACGCCTCAATCCCCGTCAGTCCCGCTGGTCCCTGTTCTTTTCAAGGTTTAATCTGTCTATTTCTTACCGTCCTGGCTCCAGAAATATTAAACCAGATGCCTTGTCCCGATTATACTCATCTGATGATTCAGAAAAGACCCCGACCACCATCCTTCCTCCCAGCTGCACTGTCGCTTCCGTGACCTGGGAAATAGAAGACATAATTAATCAAGCTCAGCAATCGGAACCAGACCCGGGAACCGGCCCCGCTAATCGGATATACGTCCCGTCTACTGTCCGCGCTCGCCTCATCCATTGGTTACATACAGCTAAATTCGCCGCTCACCCCGGCATCAGTCGTACCACAGCCCTCATAAATCGCCGCTTCTGGTGGCCGTCCTTACATAAAGATGTGAAGGAATATGTGCTCGCCTGTACCATCTGTGCCAGAAACAAACCGTCGCATCAGCCACCAGCCGGTCTTCTCCAGCCATTACCCATCCCCAAGCGACCCTGGTCGCACATCTCCATTGATTTCGTTACCGGACTTCCTGTTTCCAGAGGTATGACCACAATCTTCACTATTATTGATCATTTTTCTAAATCCTGCCACCTCATCCCTCTCAGAAAACTCCCCACAGCCTCACAAACGGCTCAGCTCCTCATTAAGCATATTTTCAGGCTTTATGGCATCCCTCAGGAGATCCTGTCGGACCGTGGCTCCCAGTTCACGTCGCAAGTTTGGAGAAGTTTCTGCTCTGCGCTCGGAGCTAAGATCTGCTTGACGTCTGGATACCACCCCCAGTCTAATGGTCAAACCGAGAGGATGAATCAAGAGCTCGAGTCAACCTTGAGATGCTTCACATCAACTAATCCGTCCGACTGGAGCCAGTTCCTACCCTGGGTGGAATACGCGCACAATGCGTATATCTCCACAGCTACAGATTTTTCTCCGTTCGAGGTCTCCTTAGGATACCAACCTCCACTGTTCACAGCTGATGAGAAGGAGATTGCAGTCACCTCCGTGCAACATCACATCCGCCGCTGCAGAAAAGTCTGGGAAACAGCTGTCTCCGTCCTCAATCGCACCGCGGAACAGAATCGCCGTTACGCCGACCGGAGGAGAATTCCCGCCCCGCAGTACGCCCCCGGACAAAAGGTTTGGCTCTCGGCTCGTGATATTCCCTTAAAATCCATGTGTAGGAAACTCTCGCCCAGGTTCATTGGTCCTTACGAAATAGAAGCCGTCCTTAGTCCCACCGCTGTCCGTCTCCACCTGCCGTCTTCTCTGCGTATCCACCCCACATTCCATGTCTCGCACATTAAACCAGTCCAGACCAGTGCTTTGTGCCCTCCTTCCAAGCCCCCTCCTCCCGCCCGGGACATTGATGGGCACCCGGCCTTCACAGTCCGCTGGTCGTGGACTCCGCCGGCGGGTCGCGTTGGCAGTACTGCCGACTGGGAGGGCTACGGCCCGGAGGAGCGCTCTTGGGTGCCAGGTTCGTTTATCTTGGATCCCGCGCTGATAACAGCGTATAGATCGTCTCTATCTTCTGGTTCTGTTGGGCCGCCAGGTGGCGGCCGTTGAGGGGGGGGTACTGTTGGGTTTGGAGGTTTAGCCTTGTGGGGAGTTTTATTCTTCTTCCAGCAGGGGGAGCCAGGAGGTTACGGGTGATTGAAGGGCGGTTCTCGCGCACCGGTGCGTAATTGGCACAATCATCGCCAGCTTAAGAGGAGCGGGCGGCGGCTTCTCCGATGCCAGAGTGTTGACCAGTAATGGTACACAGAGCCCCCAGAGTGACCTCTCTGAGTATTTTCCAAGAAGCCTATTTTGTAATCTCTCCTTGTTTCCCCGCTTCCAGGTGCACTTTGTGACGCTGAGTTCCTGTCTGTTGAGAACCCTGTTCTGGCCGTGGGTTTCCCTCCCCGTGACGCTCCAACTCCCTTGTCCGCTACCCCTGAAGATTCCCCGACCGTCAGCTTCCAAGGCTCCAGACCCCACCGGAGTTTACCCTCCGGACGGATGAACCTCTCCCCACTCTGTAAGCCCGTTCCAGAAACAGTTTGATTCCAGTCTGCATTACACTTACCTTTCCTCTTCCGTGCCTCCAGCGCTGAGACGACTCCGTTCCAGGTTTCCCCCAAGAAGACATTATTCTGTTGTTTTTTTTTGTTTCTTTAAAAAGAAAAGGAGAAAGAAAGAAAAGAAAATAAACTTGTTCTATCTGATTACTTGTGTTTCTGCATGTGGGTCAAGCGCGTAACTCCAACCATGACACAATTAGCTCCAAACCACTTCTTTGTTCTGTCACATTTATCGATTTATTCCATTTTGATTATTATGCTCCAAACTTTGCAAGGACTGACCAACCCGCTCACCGTTTCCTCATACACACAAACCAGCAGGCCAGTAACCTTCCCATTCATACTTGATGACGTCACTCCCACATCGACACACCCACCACCTAAGTGTCAAAGTCGCGTGCTCCTATCATATCAATAATTACTTATTTCATTCATATGGCTCTTACAGAGCCTCAGTGAAAACGTGTTTATTATTATTAAGTCTTTGGTGCAAAAAACTGATTGAAAATTGATTTATTTACTGCATGTTTATGTCTGTTAGGGTTGAGATGGAACTGAACATAAAAGCAGCTCTTTAAACCATTCAGGCAACCAACACAACAGAGACACAATCAAAACTGTCAGATGAGATATTACGGCGCGATAATAACTCAGGAATATAGTTTGGATGTACAGTATTTATATTTCTTTCCTACTTACGGAAGGTTTCTGTTTATATCATAGGTTTGTGGTGCATTTGTATCCTAAATAAAATCCTAAATCCTAAAACTTCAGATATTTCACAATGAGATATTAACATTCATGGAAAAACCTTACATAACCTTATATTAAATCAGAAAGTACGGCGGCCACCGTAAGAAAGACTTACAGTATTCAATTATGCCGCATAACTGATCAGTACAGTTTTGCGAGGGAACGCAAAAGAAAAAAAATTCCCCATGTCCCCTAGGGGGCTCCGTAGAATTGCTCCACTGAGAAATAACTTCATTTTTAATTGTCCCCTAGTGTTCAGATGAATATTAAAGTCCTTTTTCAGAATCTCACATTTCTGCTTTGGGGGGTGGATGTGTTGGTCTTGCCTCATTGTTGATGTTTGAAGGTGAGGTTTCACTCAGAGGCTCAGGATGGAGTGCAGTGGGATTCCCACAGAGTCAGAATGTTTTGAGGTCTGGGCTGGTCGCTCTGTCCTTAGGAGTCGGTGGAGCTGTTTTGGTTGCAACTGCTTGTTTGTTTTTCTTTGGTGGAGCAGGTATTGAGGTTGAAGGTGGGTTTCGGCTCAGAGCCGGCCACGCCGATTTGTCCAGGTGAGGGGTTCTCCCTGTCAGTCGTCTCACCGGATCCACAGTGTGAGACTTTTGCTTCGGCTCTGCACCCAGAGCGTTCCAGGGTGGGCTGCTTGATGCGAGGCGTACGACCTCTTCGTTGATTTGAGGAAGAGTTGTCTCATTTCCACAGTTAGCGTTGATTTCAAAGTTCACCTCCAGCAGTTTGATCTTCATTTCTATAGACTGAAGTTGTTGTATAATACTGCTGAGGTCTCTGGGGTCGGCCGGAGGCATTTTGTCCTGGTTCAACTTGGAGATGAAGAAAAGTAAGATAAAAATAAAAGTGAAAATACCCCAGTCCTTTAGCTTTGAAGTAATCCAGTTATGATGTTAAAAATATAAAATATAACTATAACAACTGTCCCTTTAAAAATAACTCAGGCAAAGTTATCAGTAAAGACAAGAGAGAGCAGGATAAGCTGTTCCTCCTTCAGCTGCCATACATTACTTCTGGTCCTGGAGGGCCGGTCTCCTGCAACTTTTAGATGTTTCTCTACTTCAACACACCTGAGTCAAATAATGAGGTCATTAGCAGAACTCTGGAGAACCCGACTGCACTTGGGAGGAGATTCAGCTGTTGGATTCAGGTTGTTGGACCAGAGAGACTCAGTGCTACATAAAGTTCATTTTAAATAATGCAAGATAAAAATATTTGTAAAACACACATATATATATATATATATATATATATATATATATATATATATATATATATATATATATATATATATATATATATATATATATATATATATTTAGACGGCAATTTGAATATACCTTGTCAGCTTGAATGGAAAGAAGAATTATATCCTTCCCATTATATTTTTCAGGCTTCACTTACAGGGTGAGCATAGCCTGAAGAGTATGAGGGTTGAAGGGCTTAACCTGGTTGACCTAAGATCCACTGGTTGAGTGGAATGTGGGTTTGATTTTTTCAAACCCTCCTTAGATAAATAGATTAGATAGATTTGATTTATTGTACAAAATTAGTAGTACAGCTGTTCTTAGGGTATTTATAAACAGACAAAACAGATAAGACTGGCATTGGGGTTGAATGCGTATTCTTCCTGCAATTGTATGGGCTCCACTACATGCCATTTTCATTCATATTATTCTGTATTTGGAAATTAATTCTCTGAACAGTTCTCTGTTTATTTTTCATACTTAACTGATTTGAAATAATATATATGTATATGTAAAGTAATTGAATAAACTAAACCAAGTAGATGATTAGCATTTGTCTTTTTGTAAGAATATGCCAGATTAAATTATTATTATTATTATTATTATTATTATTATTATTATTATTATTATTATTATTTCACAATTTGGAGTTTGATGCCCTCCTAATATTGATGTGATATTTGACAAACCAAAGCTCTAAGTGAAATAGACCATGTCTGAGGAATAGGATTGCCAAATGACTTTTGGTAACAAAAAAGTTTTCAAAATTAGGTTAGCGTCACATTTGTTGCCCAAGTACAAATAGACTTTGAAAATGAAGTTTTTGCAACCCACAACTCTCCAGTAGTCACAAACTGCTTAGGGATAAGATATTGCATTAACGGGTGCGTCATACTGGGTCTTCCAGTTAAAAGGAAATTATTACTTTCTACATTCGTCATTTGCTTACTCAGGAAAAGGGATTGCTGGAAAGTCAGACTCCCTCCTCCAGCTCCCTTAGAAAAGTAATGTTTTACTAGTTGACATTACATTATACATACTGCAATCTAATTGTAACTATATAATTTTGCCATTAGAGTTGTTGCAAGTGTATCTTTAGCACCACCTAAAAGTAATTTTGTGAATAGTCCAACAATGACATCACAAGAAGTTTATGGATGTATACATGTTGCTTGATGATCGACAGTGATCCACATGCATCTGCCTCTGTTCTTAATCTTTTCTGGCATTATTTGTATTTATATTGTTTATTCTTAACTTATTTTCTGTTCTTTGCAACATGAGAGAACTTTATTCTCTAACTTTCACAGATTGTCGAAGCAACATGTTGAGAGAGCAGTCATGGTTTTTCTTGCATCTACAGTAATGTAGTTTATGTTGCACTGTAGAGACAGTGTACATGGAAGATTACAATTGTACATTGTGATGAGACCAGGCCTCCATCCCTATTGATTATTGATATTTATTTACAGAACAAATACTTTTTGTTTAATTTCTTTGTTTCAGTTTGTTTGTGTCGGGTTAATTGCGTTTTACCTTTCTGGTGCGTCTCCTTAGAAGGGTAGAGCAGAAAGGGAGACAAGTGCTCCAGGTGCAATTAAAAAGTTCCTGGAGCATACCATGTCAACTAAGAGGGATAATGCTCCGAATGTTATATTAAGTTTCATTTAATTTCTCGATTGACCTTAAGATTAGTTTGTTTCTAATTTGCATGCATGTAAATATTTATTTGTACCATTTATTTTGTGTTGGGTTTGTGTAAATTATTTCTTGTTTGTTCGTCACACTTCACCTGGTGTGGGTGGAATTGGCCACAAGAATAAAGCCGGCTTCTTTAATGGTGACCTGCAGCACCAATAAAGCTACTCTAATTATATTTCATATGTTGCCTTGCCTCACCTCCTTTCGACGCAGGAGGTGAAAGTGACATACATGTTGTAATTGTATTATTTGTTATACTTCATTTCAATTTCACATTTTCTACATCGTTAAACATCTGGACAAAGAATAATGGTCTTCAGAGTCTTGATGGAGGAAAGAGTAAAATAATTGAGATGGAATTGGAGATGGAAATAAACTGAAGTTAGACAATATCTGGACATTAATTGGATCTGTCTGTAAAATAAGTTAACCTTAAATTTGTTAATAATTGGAACTATATCAATTTTTATTGAAGTAAAACACCAAAATATGATCATGTCTTCAAACAGAGCTCATAAAATGATTAAGACATGCAAAAACAGCAAACAAAATATCACTATAAAATAATACTCACATAGCCAGAGATAAAGCAGGCCCGTTTAATGAAGGGAGTGCAGAAGTGGGGGAAGTCCTTGAGTCTAGAACTCAAAAGGTGACTGTGGAGCAAAAACAGGTTATCCCATTAAAAGCCAAAGTAGTCTTAGATAAGTGACTTTGAATTTTTTGGCAAATACTTGATCTGTATTTGAACTTTTGTTTTCTAATCTGGCAAATCAGTATGGACTTCTTTGTGGGCCGCTGTCCTGCAGTTTTTAGATGAGCCACAGGTACAAAACATTGGAATGAAATGGTTTAATGACTTCCTCCTTGTGTAGATCAGTTCTCTAGAGCCTTAATGACCTAATTATTCTATCCAGGTGATGCAGCAGAGGCACATCTAAAAGTTGCAAGACAGCGGCCCTTGAGGACTGGAGTTCGACACCCCTGCGTTAAGTGCATTATATTTTCCCCCCGATACCCCTCTGGCTCCTTCCCTTGATGTCGGTGTTTTACATATATTATTCGCAATGGTTGATTCTGTCATTCTTTCTGTGTGGAGAGGAGAGAAGAGGCGAGCTGACACAGAGTCAAACTCTGTGTAACTAGGTAACCAATATGGGAACTGCAATGTCCAAAACACTATTCAAATTACCGTATGTTCTTACCTTACTGCAGATATCAGCGAATTCTGTGAAATGTAGTACTGTCCAGACTGTAAACCAGCTGACCAACTTCTTTTTTGCTTTTATGGCAGTTCAGCGGTGTTTGCCTTCGCCTTTACAACTTGAATATCTCTGCATATGTAATGACGGGGTGACATACTTACACTAAGCAATTAGCATATCACAATATATATATATATATATATATTTATTACCTCTCCTTGGGCTGCCACCTTATAGTGGTGGAGGGGTTTGAGTGCCCCAATGATCCTAGGAGCTATGTTGTTCAAGCATAAGGGTGTCCATATGTGCACTTGGCACCAGGACACCCTAGGCCGCTAGTACAGCACAAACACTGTTTACAGTGGGGATGGTGTGCTGCTGACCTGTTTAAAAAGGGGGGCTGGAGGGTGTGCTCCAATTACAAAGCCTCCCTGTCAAGGTCTATTCGGGGGTTCTGGAGAGGAGGGTCCGTCGGATTGTCGAACCTCGGATTCAGGAAGAGCAGTGTGGTTTTCGTCCTGGTCGTGGAACACTGGACCAGCTCTACACCCTCAGCAGGGTCCTGGAGGGTGCATGGGAGTTCGCCAAACCAGTCTACATGTGTTTTGTGGACTTGGAGAAGGCATTCGACCGTGTCCCTCGGGGAGCCCTGTGGGGGGTTCTCCGGGAGTATGGGGTACTGGGCCCTTTGATACGGGCTGTCAGGTCCCTGTAGGACCGGTGTCAGAGTCTGGTCCACATTGCCGGCAGTAAGTCGGGCTCTTTTCCGGTGAGAGTTGGACTCTGCCAGGGCTGCCCTTTGTCACCGATTCTGTTCATTACTTTTATGGACAGGATTTCTAGGCGCAGCCATCAAAACGGATCCCCTCCGTTATGGTGGCCTTAGGATTGCATCTCTGCTTTTTGCGGATGATGTGGTCCTTTTGGCTTCATCAGGACATGATCTGCAGCTCTTGCTGGAGCGGTTCACAGCCGAGTGTGAAGCGGCTGGGATGGCGATCAGTGCCTCCAAATCCGAGGCCATGGTCTTGAGCCGGAAAAGGGTCGAGTGTCTTCTCTGGGTCGCGCGCGGGGGTGGGGGGTGTGTCCTGCCGTAAGTGGAGGAGTTCAAGTATCTTGGGATCTTGTTCACGAATGGGGGAAGAAGGGAGCGGGAGATCGACAGGCGGATTGGCGCAGCGTCTGCCGTCAAGCGGGCGCTGTACCGGTCCGTCGTGGTGAAGAGAGAGCTGAGCCAAAAAGCGAAGCTCTCGATTTACCAGTCGATCTACGTTCCCACCCTTATCTATGGTCATGAGCTTTGGGTCATGACCGAAAGAACGAGATCATGGATACAAGCGGCCGAAATGGGTTTTCTCCGTAGGGTGTCTGGGCTCTCCCTTAGAGATAGGGTGAAAAGCTCAGTCATCCGGGAGGGACTCAGAGTAGAGCTGCTGCTCCTTCACATCGATAGGGGCCAGTTGATGTGGCTCGGGCATCTGGTCAGGATGCCTCCTGGACGCCTCCCTGGTGAGGTGTTCCGGGCACGTCTCACTGGGAGGAGGCCCCAGGGAAGACCCAAGATTCGCTGGAGGGACTATGTCTCTCGGCTGGCCTGGGAACGCCTTGGGATTCCTCTGGAGGAGCTGGAAGAAGTGGCTGGGGAGAGGAAAGTCTGGGCCTCCCTTCTGAAGCTGCTACCCCCACGACCCGACCCCGGATAAGCGGAAGAAGATGGATGGATGGATGGACGGATATATATATTACTGGTATTATCATGAATGATATGGCCCAGCCTTAATGACGGATAAATCCCTAACGGTTCGGCATCTCAATGAGTTTTGGTGTACTAGATAACATTTTTATGTTTTTTGGCAAGATTTTGAGGTCTGGTCACGCCCCTTTAACATGCTCAAAAACTCATTATTTTGATAAATTTTAATTCCCATTATTTTATGAGCAAACTGATCATATACCAAGTCGATTGATTAAAATCTCAGAGAAGTTTAGTCAAATGTGAAGGCTATAAATGGCTAAATGTCAGTCAATCTAAGATGGCTGACTTCTGTTTGGAATAAATGGGTGCAAGAGAGTTTTCTAAAGGTTTTGAGGAGTTTTACAAATGTGTCCCATTTCATGCTTGTATGATAAAATTAAGCCAAGGCAGAAGGTATTTTACAATTTGCATGGGGGAGCTGTTAAGCTGTTCCTGCTGCAATTTTTCCGAATTCCCTGACTGATGCATCCAACCAATTCAGGGCATTTTTGTATATGTTTAAGCCTCCAAAAAGGTAATTTATTTGACAGAAGAATAATAGTACTGATAGACCAGGCCTTCACAGCCCTTGTGCTGCTTGGGCTTAACAACAAAGAAAAGGACTTTGTGCTTACTGTGTGAGAGGCTTGCGGCACAGCACCAGAGCATCATAGAGCAGACACACTCCAAACACAGTGATTCCTGTTTCCTTGACCAGCATTGCACAGGTACCCAGAAACAAGCTGATGAGCAGAGACCCTGGAGACACAGTGGAAGGGAACGAGTCTTCGGAGACCCATTCATCAATACTCCTGTGACACCAGAGAATAAAATGGCATTCACATTTTATTACAACCTCATATTTTCAAAGCATTTACATGAGTTTCCCATGCACACACACCCACACAACACCTTACATACATTCACAAGGGACTTTATAGAGTACATCTTGGAAGTATCAGCAAGGACACATTCAGAACTGCCTCATATCAGCCTCGTTGAATCTAAATTCAATTCTAGTTGAATTTAGATTCAAGTGGGTTTCAGAAAGACTCTTCAGAAATTTTGCAGCTCCTCTAGGATCTATATGATGACAGATCATCACTGTGGATTTGTTGGCTAAACATCCATAAGGTGATGGTCATGTTCCACCACATCACAAAGGTGTTCTGTTGGCCTGAGATCTGGTGAGCATGGAGACTATTGGACCACAGTGAACTTACTGCTATGCCCATCGCAATAAGAATTAAATCAATTAACCACACAATAAACTAAAATGGGCTTGATAATAAAATGAGGGCAATAACTTTTAAGCAGCACTGTATGTCACACCAATTACTACCACCATTATTCAGATCTTTTAAATTGTTTTTCTAGTTGTTTTACTGCCAATTGAACAGTGAACATAGAATTGCTTCCTTTGATTTTATGTAAAGATTTATGATTTCTGCTTAAACTTACCCTATTTTTTTGGACTATAAGCTGCTTGTCATGAAGTGTGGTGATGGATGGTGAGACAGACGCGGTGGAATCAGGTAGAAGTGAAAATGATAATGATTTAATGATGACAAAACAGTACAAAAATCCAAACAGTCCAAAATCCTAGCAGCACAGCAGAGCGGAATATAAAGGCTCAGCACTGGTAGCAACAGGGTATACGAAGGACAGCAGACGATGGACTCAGAAACACATTCGACAACTGACTAGCACCCGACGGGGAACAAAGGACACAGGTGAGGTTAAATACACAGAGGGTAATCACGGAATGAGACACACGTGGGAATAATCAAGGGGAACACAGGACAACACAGAGATTCAGAAACACAGAAAACTCAAAATAAATACACAGAGAACTCAAATCAACATAGAGAAAAACCCAAATCCTCACACTGCTACTTGTTTCCCAAGTAGCTGCCTGTTGCAGCTTTTCTGTGGATTTTTCTTCAACCACCAGAGGACTCTTTAGCAGGAAGTGAATCATTGGAAGTTAAAATTGGAAATCGAAGAAGAAAGTGCTGATTTTCAATTAGAACAAGCACATGCTAGCAGCAGGCATAACGGAGAAATGTTTTCAAACTCGTACCCTCTCATCAAGGAAACCACATAAAGAAGGTCATATGATGCCCTTTTAAGTCGAAGGCTATCGATTTGGCAGTACAGATCAATAGCTTGTAAGCTCGGGGTGAATGAATACATGGTTTGGCGTTGGAATCCTTAATAAATCCAGCAGATTTATTAAGATTTATTAAGCAGAGGGCTGCGTCCTTGTGGAAAACCACTGCTTTCGGTTTACCACAACGGCTTACAGCCCAGTGCGGCTTATATATGTACGTTTCCAGTTGTTTTTTGTTTTTTAACTTTTAGATGCGGCTTTTAGTATGGTGCACTTTATAGTCCAGAAAATACGGTAAGTTAAATGAATTATCACAATTCTAATTGGCTTATAGAATCACAATAGGGATATGCATTTCTGCATGCTCAGTCCTTGATCCATGCTTGACCTTTAGTGCTCCCATGAGATTGGGGGAGGCTTGTGTGTTCTGATACTATCAAACAATGTGTTTTTATGCTGCAACGGGAAGATTATTTTCATGACAGTCAGACCAAATGTTCAGCTTCCAAATGTGCATTTAGAGCACAGGTTTTGGATTGGCTGTGATAGTGCCCTGGGCAGGAGTGCCTGGCATGAGAAATCAGGAGATCATGTCTACACCACAGAGAGGTATGAACCTTTATGTTTCCTGAACATCTTCCTGGAGGCTTATAAAGCTTGTCAAACAGGTCTCTGTTCCTTTTGCACCACAGTGATGTAGCAATGTCAGTGTATGTAATTGATTGGATCATTTGCTATTTATACCAGCTAGGGATGCAAACAATCCATTTAAAATTAACTGTCAATGGGATTAGATTAAAATTAGTTCCAATCAATTAACTAATAGCGTTTGTTTATATATTCTTTCCGCATTATAGTTTGGCCACCAGGCACAAGAAGACGCTGATAGTCAGCTTTAAGTGGAGAAACAAAAATGGCTGTGGGAGCATCCCTAAACAGGAAAGTGAAACAGTCCAAACATAGTTTGTCGAATGCAAAATGCGCTTTATGTGGTTCTGTTTAGAAATTGTCAAGAAAACCTGAGATCATCCCACTTCCCCATGCTGGAGATTTTAGATTAACAGTAACAATAAATAAAATTATCTTTAAAATTAATCACACATATCTAGGCCCAACAGTAGACTTAAACTTCAATAAAATCAATCTGGTTATGTGTGTGTGTTGTTTTTGTCTCCTGCAAACTTTGCTTTAATTCTTTTTCTTTTTTCTATCTAATCATAAGAAATCATAGTCAGACAGAGAGAGTCATGAGACAGGAAGAGAAGGTTTCCTGGAAAAAGAGGAAGTAAGTTTCCAGCTCGCAGATTTATAAAAAGAGATGATTCCTCATTTCATGCAAGAAAGTTTTAAAGAATGAAATTACATTTTGAGTAATTGAATAAGCTTCAAAGTAAAATACTCATATTCATGTTAATTATATTAATATACTTGTAAGAATACTTGCACGTACACTTACAAGTAAAACAAGTTACTGTAACTTTGGTATCAAATAATTAGAATCATGGAATATTCTTGGTTTCTTTTCAGAAAACATCTGTAATAACTCACGTTAAGATTATAATAAGAGTAACTAATAAGTTATGATTATCATAAAATTATAAATAAATGATAAATCAGAGAAGGTAAAGAAGTTATAAATGTGATTGTGACATTGAACTTCAAACGGTATAAAAGGTGTAACTGCAATTAAAGATCATTGATGTTGTGTTCAAGGTAGATGGAAGGTGAAAGGTTAGGGAAAAATGGGAACTAACAGGAGAGCAGAGATGACCAGTACCTTAATTGGAAACAGATTGTTGAACTTAAACTTTTCAAAGAAAAGGTTGTGCAGACAACAGACATAGGAGGACCGTTGAGCAACCCTGGTTCATTAGAACAAACATCAGGACATAATGTCTCTGAGACAAAGATGGATATGAGAACAAAGGCAAAGAAGAAGAACTGGTGCCTTCCTCCCATGAGGTCGGCTCGTCTACATTTCAACGGACCAGAAAGATTGTGAGACAAGATGAAGGAAGCTTCAGAGCCGCAAGACAAGAAGCTGAGGAACGTTACACACGAGAAAGTCATCCTAAGACCCAAGACCTGCCGCTCTAAGTCAGTACTCTTCCTGCCGGCACCCAAGTCTTGTGTGACCTCACCATCCATGCAGAGACGAAAGCTCATCAGACCAACAGAGACCCCTGCCTTTGTTTATCAACCTCCTCCAGTTGCAACACCTTCTTCATCATCAGGCCAGTTCTGGGCCATACTCCGTCTGTCTCTCCCAAAGGTTCCCTCTTTAGTTCTCAGTGTCGGCATTATGGAAAAATAGGCTTTAATAAAATATTTAGCATAAAGAAAATCTAAAAGATGTTCACTGTAAAATGTAAAAGTAAAGTGTACTCAAAAAAAAAAGTGACCTGAACTCATTCCAGCCTAGTCTGTTGACTATACTAACTTAAACTTAGCAAAGACAACTTTCTACTGAGGCAAGTAATCAAACTCATCAGCAGCAAGTAACCCGAACTTGGAGTTATGAGTGAGCAAAACGCATCTGCATAACCAGCAAAAAACTCGGCATCATTCGGCAGCTCTCGTTGAACGCACATGCGCATTGGACACTGACGAGTGACGACGTGTTTGAAAGAAACGCCAAACTGTCAACAATACGGCGGTTGCTGCAGCTAAGTTTTGTCACGGTAAGTCCCACTGTTTTTTAGCAAACTTATATTCGTTATCTCGGCCGTATAATTCATCCGTAAGTCCAGGTTTTGAGGTTAACTTTATGTGTAATGATTTAGCGATGCCTGGGACTAACGTTAGTCGAAAATATCATGTTTATTTAGTGGCAACAAGATGGAGCGGCAGTGCAAAAAAGCTGTCCGGGGCGCAAAACAAAAAAAGGAAAAGGGATAAGGATAAAGATGTTGGCGGGTTATGATGAGTAGACTGCCATAGGTGGGACAGCTGTAAACTGTAGGAGAAGCAGCCGTGATGAAGAAGTGTAGGGTCACCAGATTTGGGTTTCTGAAAAGGAGAACACTTCTTTTTTTGTTGGCGGGGGGTAGAATCGGACACACATGCGCCAACGGGGGGTGGAGATGGGGGAGAACCAGAAATCGGTAGCACATGTGTGTACATGTGCTACCGATTTCTTTGCCATTCAAAGAAACCTGGAATGGAGTAGTGGAACGGAGTGGCAATGTAATCACAATGCACTGTAAGCTATGTAATGTGTTTTGAGGCAGTTGACCAAAATCCCGGAGGATTTTTAAATTCCCCCCGGACATTTTTTTAGGTCTGAAAAGTAGGACATGTCCGGGAAAAAGAGGACGTCTGGTCACCCTAAAGAAGTGTTATGTTGATATGTAATTGTGGTGTTGCTTCTATTGTTGTTAGGACTGCGAAGACCCAGACGTGTCTCACACCCCATTGGGATCCTGACCATCATTCCTGAGGACAGGTGTAGTGGTTATAAAACTATTTTAGACAACTAAAAGCGAAAACAAGATCTAGTGATCTGCGATCGATTGTTTTGGTCTTTCAAGTTCGGTGCTACAGACAGATATGCTAAAGGGTAGCCTAAGTTTAATGAAGTCTAAAAACAATGTATTTTCTTTAATGTTACTTTTCCGGCTATGTTAGTTTATAATTCTTGAAAAGTTCAACCTTTTAGATTTTCAGTTATGACAGTTTGTTAATTGTTCGGGTTTCGGTTGGTTTTGTCTGATCGAATGTAGGGGAACGTTAATGTAACGGTTCTGCTCCTCCATTACAACACTGGAGACGAAAGTAGTAACATTGTGTCCGTGTTTTCATTATTCCCCTACAGTTCTTACTCCTAAGGGGCGTAACACAGGCAGGCCTCCACTGACTCACTGCACCTCCAGTCTTCAAGTACTGCCATCATTTTGGAAGGAAGTCTTGTCATGAATGATCTTGGGAATCTTCCACATGCCATGTGCTTGCTCTTTGGACTTATTTATACTCTGAATTTGGAGTACCCTCAACAACTGAAGTACACCTTTGACTTCATCCAAAGGGTGCTTCTGTCACTTGGACATAAATCCCTAAAACCAAAAATACAATCACTCAAAAATCTTCTGATGCAATGAGTGAATGTGATGTGACATTATGGATCAACGTTGATACCTTTACCCTTATTGGAAAAGTGATTTTTATTTCTTGTTTGATTCTTTTTTTGTTGGAGAGAGCATCATTGCATTTGCAGACTACTAAATGGTTTTATGTTAATGAGGAGAAACATTACTTCACTTCACTACTTCACTATTTACTTTATCAATGTTATGATAAATGTTGGGCTCTAGTATTGAGAATTGAGTTTTTGTTTCACACCAGTCAACAAAGACATTTAAGCAGGAATTCTCAAAGTTTTAAAGACTGAGGGCCATTTGAAGGATTCAATATTAGATTGAAGGCTACCCTAGAAAAAAAGTCGTGTCATTTTTTTCCTTAAAAAAGTCTATGGAAGACTTTGTTTCCAGGTTAGTGTGTATGTAACCACACTTGAGAACCTTGTATTTAAGGTAAACTTGTTTAATTATTAAACATTTTTTTCCATTCAAACTGTTGTCTGTTGGCTCTTCGTTCCAATAACTTAACACTTTTGGTTCATCTTACTTGAACATATCAAGGCAATCGATTTCCTAATATTTTGCAAGTAATGTGAACTCTTAAACGTGTAAGTATAACTTATTTCTATGAGTACTGCTTAATTGACATAACTCACAATTTGAAGTAGTCATAATTGACATTTTATAGTCAACTTTACTAATGATTTTGAGTTAACGGCACTCAGGTTTACTGCCTTTATGTGAGTGGTCTAAACATAGTTATTTTTAGCAATAACACCTTAAAATGAATTAGCTACTTTACTTGGAGATTTTGAGGCAATCGGTTTCCTAACTTTTTTTAAGTAAAGTGAACTTATTACATTTTACAGTGTTGTGGGCATTCAATTAATGAGTCACCTGAAAGTTCTTTGATGGTTGTAAGATAGCTATGATGTTTGATTCTGGAGAAGAAAAGTAGAAAATGTTTTATAGGTTGCTTTTAGCCCAAAACTATAAGTAAAACAACATCCCAACTAACCCTAACCCTCATCTGGGTCACTAAATCCAACCTGGTTCAGTAACAAGAGCAAGTTGTAATAAAAGAGAAGGAGCGACCGCTAACAGGTGAGCTCTGTGAAACTAGTTGGCTGCAGGCTGCTCAGTCTGGCTAATTCACAGGGGGGAGAAGGGTGGGACACCTGGATGGAGGTCGTCAGAAACCAGGCGAATCGTTTCTCGATGCCAACTTTAAACACAGTTTACTTCAGTTCTGGACAGGGTAAATTCCAGCAGATTTAGGAAAGTCAATTCATCTGTTAGATGGAGAGCTGTACTTCCTCTCAGAAGAGGAAGTACAGAGTGAGGGAATAGAGTTGCACAACAACAAAATATGAACACTCAATAAGCTCAAGCAGTTCCTGTCCATTTTGTTGACACGGCGTGGCAAGTAAAGTATGCAGTCCTTGATAGTTCTCTATTCATTAGGGATGAACTGCTATTAATCTCCCATGATGAAAAGAATATATTTTCTTTTTCTATTAGGCATCCTAATAGGCTCATGTTTTGTTATATTTCATATGTCTGAGGTCAAAATTTTCTTCAGTCAGACTTTAATACAGCTAACAATACTTTTTAATACAATGACATGCTTTTTTCTTTAGAATTGAGCATATTATGAGAAATGGTCTGGTCATGTTATGAAAGATTGTCAATTCTCTTCATATAAGAAAAAATATTTTTTTTAGAAAAAAAAGAAATAGCTGCTTATCAATCGTTAGTCAGTTTATGCATCAACTTTAGATGAATTATTCCGTAATACCAATGAAGTAACTGCATTGATGAATGTAGCGATGTGTCAGTCCAAAGTTCCCATAAGATGAACTTTATAAGCTTGTGTGAATGAGGACACTGTGACTCAGAGTTGCCTTACCTAATATAAAGGTGGAACGTCAGCAGGAACAGCAGACAAGCCAAGACATCACTTCTGCCCACAATACCAGACACCTGCAACACATACATGCAGAGATTTCAGAAGAGTTAATCAGCTAAAGTAGGGTGGAATAAAGTAGAATAGGCTGCTGAAGAGCCTACTAGATTTCAAAGAACACCCTCTATGTTACAAATTCAGCTAAAAACTGCAATTACAGAGTTGTGCACTGATAATGTGAAGGTCAGAAAGATTACCAATATAATATTTAGACATACACAAAACCATTATCCAGGGATTGGAATTGATGATCAATGACCTTTGCAAGTCTAATACTGAAAATGTTATTTTATCTTCCATTAAGTCATTGAATGCATCAATCTCACAATTTTTGTTCAATAAACATATCAGCCAATATCAACAGCATGTATTTAGAAATGCTTTTCTTGGACTTAAAACAATAGATAACAGTAAGAGGAATTACCTTTCATGGATTAATGGGGATACTTTTATAATACTTTAATTATCTGCTAAATTCAAAGCTATTATGTACATCAAAAACTCCACTACACATTATTTCTTTTGTTATACTCTTAAACAGATAAACAGATTAGATCTAACAAAAACAGGAAAATGGTCCTAACAGAGAGCAGGGTTTCCCCCAGAAAACTTGCTAAACCCAGTGGTCTTAAGTTGGCAGGAAATGTAAAAATATTACTGGGTAATTATATATGTTACAAGAAGACATTGTCAGTGAAATGCTAATGCACAACTACGGAGTCTTAAAAACAACAAATAAAAAAATACTATTAAAATAAATATCAATTATTTGAACATTTGTTAAACCCAAAATAAGTCAGCAACTGCTTATGCCCCCCTACCCCCTCCATAAATGCTAATATTTTAACACAGAGAAATTTAACATTTGGCCAATGAGAAAGTCTAAATATGTCCCATACATTATTAAATATATAGAACAGACTGTAGAACATCAACATATTTAGAAAATGTGTAATTAAACAAGTATACTGGGAATATGAAGACAGCAATGGGTATGGGCCAAATGCCTGCTACATTCACTTGTGTGACACAGCGCCTCCAGAGGTGAGATAAAGCACTGCACTGCTTCAGCCTGGTCTTCTGTCATGTATTTTAACAGGCAAGAAAAAAAATTGGATTTTGATCATAAAATGTTGAAATTACCAATAAGAAAACCAATTTATAAAAATTTCAAGTGGACAAATTGATTGCTTTCATCATCTATTTGACTTCTCGTGACCTTATTTTTACTTATCAGAATTACAGGTGAGACACTGCCTTACTTGCCCCCTATGACTGCAGTCTTGTCTTATAGTAGTGTCTGAGCAAATATTTTTGGTGAAATATTTAATTTAATCAAATTTTTATTTAAAATTTCAAATACTTGATTAATCGTCAGATTAATTTATGGATTACTTGATTTCAAAACTAATAGTTTACAACAGCTGAACATGACAGGTTCCGTGAAATAACTGCTTTATTAAGTATTTGAATAATTTATTTAATTTAGATTAAACAAGCCAGGTTAAATAACCTTTTGAACTATGTCGGGGAAGTTGGTAGATGTGGAGGGGTTCCCATGCAAGAACACTTGAAATATGTAATTTGGCTTGTCTTTGCACACCAACTGGAATAATGCAAAGTATTATGTAGTATGGGGCATGTGTGAAAAAATGTGTGTATGATTGGGCACTGCTGAACTGCAGTTTCTCCAAAACAAACTTGGTACTTTGGGATATATCTTAGTAACTATGTCTGGGGGTCCTTAAATATCTACTAATAATTTCCCATTTACAGGTAAAAGCCAGTAAATTAGAATATTTTGAAAAACTTGATTTATTTCACTAATTGCATTCAAAAGGTGTAACTTGTACATTATATTTATTCATTGCACACAGACTGATGCATTCAAATGTTTATTTCATTTAATTTTGATGATTTGAAGTGGCAACAAATGAAAATCCAAAATTCCGTGTCACAAAATTAGACTATTGTGTAAGGGTTAAATTTTGAAGACACCTGGTGCCACAAACTAATCAGCTGATTAACTTTGTTGTCAATTTCTTCTCCCCTCACCAGCTTTCCCATTCCCTGTTTGTAGTAAAACAACAACAAAAAAAAGAGTGCAACTGCAAATATCTATAGATATCACTTTTCTGGAGATGAAAATGCCAGCATAACTGATAAGGCTGTTCCTGATGATTAACTGATGCAGAAACGTTAATCAACATAAAGAATACTCCTCAGTCCATTTTGAAAAGCTTTTGTTAAAGGAAATAGGAGTGAAGGATTTAATATATCCAAAGCATGTTAATATTGATAAACTTCTTGAAAAATTAAATCCAAATAGTTCTAAGCCTGGTAGTTGGGGTAACTAGGCGGTCCACCAGCGGTCAACCATGTTTTTGTATTAAAAGATGTTAAGTTGACAGGAAGTGTTAAATTATTAGTGGGTAACTAACTATATGTTACAGGTAGACAATGTCAGTGAAATGCTATTTAAATCCACAACTAGGGAGTATTAAAAACAATCAAAACAAAATAAATTTGATTTAATAGTTTCAGCATACATAAATTAAAATATCTTAAATTGTTTAACATTTAGATTTAAGATTTTAAGGAGCTGGCAAATTTACTTCATAAAAGTTCAAAGAACAATTTTCATAGATTGTGAACTTGTGAACAAACAGAGCTCAAACTCAAAGATTAAATTTACAGCATCAGATTGTAGCTATGGTAACCAAAGTCTATCTCGATAAACTACAATTATCACTGATTGCTTTTGAGGTTGACCAGTTAAACTTTTCCCACTCTTGCAGCTTTCACTAATTTCATGTTATTAGTGTTGCTGATGTTCTTGCTGATGATTTGGTACTACTGTCCTTTGGCTGTGAAAGCGGGTGTGGTTGGGCCAATGGCTTAATGCTAACTTTTGTTAAAAACAAAACAACTTTTGGTTTTAACAAAAGGTCTCTACATCCTTTTACATCAACTCTCCAGCTTGAAACTGTTCCCCCTCTATAACACAGAAGCTATTTTTTTTTTTCACAAACTCTTTAATTGTGCTTATTCCGCTCATCATAAACAATAAGTCCTGTTAATTTGGTAACATTTACTCATTATTTATCAAAGTTATGAGGTTACCCCACAGGACAGCGCACAGAGTAAAAAAAAACCCCAACAAACTCTTGGGGTTTTAATTATATTCAGTGAAAAATTAACATTGGTCAGTGGGGACATGCTCACTTGGCTGATCTCTACACTTCAACAACCCCTAAAAATTTTTAATACGCACCTAGTACATTTTTTTTCTTGTTTGCGATGTGTGAGCTCCTGTTACGTTTTCGCCTCAGCGGAGTCCACTCGGACCCCCTCAGCTACCACCCCCAGCGTCAGCATCAAACTGACAACCACTTCGGACTGTCAAAATAAGAGCAACACATACCCTACAAAATAAAAGCCTTCACATTTTTCACAGCAGGTAATTTCTGTTTTGGGGATTATATGACTGGTTTAACCCAACCACTGTTACATAAGAGATTAGTGAGGCTTTTTACAATGAAGCTTACTGAAAATTTCAAAAGTGGCTTTTTTTGTTTTTTACTGGCCACTGTTTTTTTCTTTCAATTACAAACCCCACCAGTACAAGCAAATTATATAAAATATATGATTTATTCTTAACTCTATTAATCCAAATTACTAACAATAAGTTTACTAATCATATGTATGTAATAATTCCAGATGCACTTGAACGTAATCTGTGCTCTGTGCTCCCAAGGTTGTTGTTTATTGGTTGCCATGGCAACAAGTCTGGTTGTGACATTAAGTGACAGACTGAGAAAAAAAATAATAATACAATCACCATTTCAATCTGGATAGACTCACACAGAGAAAGAGAAACAGTTAGAGGATTTAATGATCCGAAATTTTTGGCGCTCGAACCCGGCGGAAGACTTGTGAGCTGAGGATCACCAGGCAGGTGATCGGTCCAGGTTTAGCTCAGGGTAGTCTTCCCCCCGGTCCGAATACTGGTGGTGGAACGGAGCCTTGAACGAAGGAGCAGAGAGGGAGCTAGGAAGATGTCCCTGGGATGATGGTGGAGATGGGGAGGAGGTGGGTTGAAGCACGGCTGACGAGCGAGAAGATCCGGGAAAGCTTGTCCTTTGAAGGGATCCGTGAACGACGATTGGCTGAAGCGGTGCGGCGCACCTGTCCCGATTGGCTGCAGCGGGGGCGTGGTGAGTGTCTGATGTGGGACGGCTGTGTTTTGTCTCCCAGCTTGAATTTTCGCCTAGGCTTCATTTGTCTACATTTTTCCCAGGACAAATTGTATTGTTTGTTCGTAAAACGTGGCAATATTCAGAGCAATTATCAAATAGGATGAAATATTTCATAAAGCATAAAGAGACAAAGTTTGTTAAATTTTAAATCATGGCTTCTATTAAGTAAAATTAAATGATGGGCCACATAAAGAGAAATTTGCTTTGTTCTCTCTTGTTTCTAGAACTGACAGAAACCATAGATTTATTAGCAGAGAGAATATACATTTTACATATCCAAAACATCAGCATCTCAGCTATAAGCTACACTGTAAAATGTAAAAGTAAAGTGTACTCAAAAAGAAAAGTGACCTGAACTCATTCCAGCCTAGTCTGTTGACTATACTAACTTAAACTTAGCAAAGACAACTTTCTACTGAGGCAAGTAATCAAACTCATCAGCAGCAAGTAACCCGAACTTGGAGTTATGAGTGAGCAAAACGCATCTGCATAACCAGCAAAAAACTCGGCATCATTCGGCAGCTCTCGTTGAACGTACATGCGCATTGGACACTGACGGGTGACGACGTGTTTGAAAGAAGCTCCAAACTGTCAACAATACGGCGGTTGCTGCAGCGAAGTTTTGTCACGGTAAGTCCCACTGTTTTTTAGCAAACTTATATTCGTTATCTCGGCCGTATAATTCATCTGGAAGTCCAGGTTTTGAGGTTAACTTTATGTGTAATGATTTAGCGATGCCTGGGACTAACGTTAGTTGAAAATATCATGTTTATTTAGTGGCAACAAGATGGAGCGGCAGTGCAAAAAAGCTGTCCGGGGCGCAAAACAAAAAAAGGAAAAGGGATAAGGATAAAGATGTTGGCGGGTTAAAAAAGCCGCTGTACTGTCATAGAAGGCTTATGATGAGTAGACTGCCATAGGTGGGACAGCTGTAAACTGTAGGAGAAGCAGCCGTGATGAAGAAGTGTAGGGTCACCAGATTTGGGTTTCTGAAAAGGAGGACACTTCTTTTTTTGTTGGTGGGGGGGTAGAATCAGCGGACACACATGCGCCAACGGGGGGTGGAGATGGGGGATAAGGGGGGTGGGGGTGTAGAACCAGCGGTAGCACAAGAAATATGGAATATTCTTGGTTTCTTTTCAGAAAACATCTGTAATAACTCACGTTAAGATTATAATAAGAGTAACTAATAAGTTATGATTATCATAAAATTATAAATAAATGATAAATCAGAGAAGGTAAAGAAGTTATAAATGTGATTGTGACATTGAACTTCAAACGGTATAAAAGGTGTAACTGCAATTAAAGATCATTGATGTTGTGTTCAAGGTAGATGGAAGGTGAAAGGTTAGGGAAAAATGGGAACTAACAGGAGAGCAGAGATGACCAGTACCTTAATTGGAAACAGATTGTTGAACTTAAACTTTTCAAAGAAAAGGTTGTGCAGACAACAGACATAGGAGGACCGTTGAGCAACCCTGGTTCATTAGAACAAACATCAGGACATAATGTCTCTGAGACAAAGATGGATATGAGAACAAAGGCAAAGAAGAAGAACTGGTGCCTTCCTCCCATGAGGTCGGCTCGTCTACATTTCAACGGACCAGAAAGATTGTGAGACAAGATGAAGGAAGCTTCAGAGCCGCAAGACAAGAAGCTGAGGAACGTTACACACGAGAAAGTCATCCTAAGACCCAAGACCTGCCGCTCTAAGTCAGTACTCTTCCTGCCGGCACCCAAGTCTTGTGTGACCTCACCATCCATGCAGAGACGAAGCTCATCAGACCACCAGAGACCCCTGCCTTTGTTTATCAACCTCCTCCAGTTGCAACACCTTCTTCATCATCAGGCCAGTTCTGGGCCATACTCCGTCTTTCTCTCCCAAAGGTTCCCTCTTTAGTTCTCAGTGTCGGCATTATGGAAAAATAGGCTTTAATAAAATATTTAGCATAAAGAAAATCTAAAAGATGTTCACTGTAAAATGTAAAAGTAAAGTGTACTCAAAAAAAAAAGTGACCTGAACTCATTCCAGCTTAGTCTGTTGACTATACTAACTTAAACTTAGCAAAGACAACTTTCTACTGAGGCAAGTAATCAAACTCATCAGCAGCAAGTAACCCGAACTTGGAGTTATGAGTGAGCAAAACGCATCTGCATAACCAGCAAAAAACTCGGCATCATTCGGCAGCTCTCGTTGAACGCACATGCGCATTGGACACTGACGAGTGACGACGTGTTTGAAAGAAACGCCAAACTGTCAACAATACGGCGGTTGCTGCAGCTAAGTTTTGTCACGGTAAGTCCCACTGTTTTTTAGCAAACTTATATTCGTTATCTCGGCCGTATAATTCATCCGTAAGTCCAGGTTTTGAGGTTAACTTTATGTGTAATGATTTAGCGATGCCTGGGACTAACGTTAGTCGAAAATATCATGTTTATTTAGTGGCAACAAGATGGAGCGGCAGTGCAAAAAAGCTGTCCGGGGCGCAAAACAAAAAAAGGAAAAGGGATAAGGATAAAGATGTTGGCGGGTTATGATGAGTAGACTGCCATAGGTGGGACAGCTGTAAACTGTAGGAGAAGCAGCCGTGATGAAGAAGTGTAGGGTCACCAGATTTGGGTTTCTGAAAAGGAGAACACTTCTTTTTTTGTTGGCGGGGGGGGTAGAATCGGCGGACACACATGCGCCAACGGGGGGTGGAGATGGGGGAGAACCAGAAATCGGTAGCACATGTGTGTACATGTGCTACCGATTTCTTTGCCATTCAAAGAAACCTGGAATGGAGTAGTGGAACGGAGTGGCAATGTAATCACAATGCACTGTAAGCTATGTAATGTGTTTTGAGGCAGTTGACCAAAATCCCGGAGGATTTTTAAATTCCCCCCGGACATTTTTTTAGGTCTGAAAAGTAGGACATGTCCGGGAAAAAGAGGACGTCTGGTCACCCTAAAGAAGTGTTATGTTGATATGTAATTGTGGTGTTGCTTCTATTGTTGTTAGGACTGCGAAGACCCAGACGTGTCTCACACCCCCATTGGGATCCTGACCATCATTCCTGAGGACAGGCAGGCCTCCACTGACTCACTGCACCTCCAGTCTTCATGTACTGCCATCATTTTGGAAGGAAGTCTTGTCATGAATGATCTTGGGAATCTTCCACATGCCATGTGCTTGCTCTTTGGACTTATTTATACTCTGAATTTGGAATACCCTCAACAACTGAAGTACACCTTTGACTTCATCCAAAGGGTGCTTCTGTCACTTGGACATAAATCCCTAAAACCAAAAATACAATCACTCAAAAATCTTCTGATGCAATGAGTGAATGTGATGTGACATTATGGATCAACGTTGATACCTTTACCCTTATTGGAAAAGTGATTTTTATTTCTTGTTTGATTCTTTTTTTGTTGGAGAGAGCATCATTGCATTTGCAGACTACTAAATGGTTTTATGTTAATGAGGAGAAACATTACTTCACTTCACTACTTCATTATTTACTTTATCAATGTTATGATAAATGTTAGGCTCTAGTATTGAGAATTGAGTTTTTGTTTCACACCAGTCAGCAAAGACATTTAAGCAGGGATTCTCAAAGTTTTAAAGACTGAGGGCCATTTGAAGGATACCTGCACACAGGAATGAACAACAAGGGATTACTGAGAGTATATCTAAGGGAAAGCACAAAGAAATAGCTCTAGAGGGCTCTGGGTACCATTACTGGCATAACACTAAAGCGATGAAGTGCTGGCAGTCTGCTCCTTAAGAATCCCGGCGATGATGAGCTGAGGCAACACAGGTGTGCTGCAGCGTGGTACACGCCTCACCATGGCGATGGCGACGGAGAGAAGCAGGAAGGCGAAGACGGACAGCAGGTGGACTAACTATTAAAGACACATTATATCTCATCTGCTATGTGTAATTCAGCAGGTTTTGCCAACCAACTGAGGGATAGCTGTGGAGTCAGAATCACGTAATTAAAAAATACAAAGTTTGTACTGACAAGGATTCATTTGGTTTACACAGAAGTTACTTAGGCTGCATTCACACTGCAGCCTGAAGTAACCCAATTCCGATTTTTTGTCAAATCAGATTTTTTTTGCAGGGGCTGTTCACGCTACTAAACTTATGCGACCTATATGTGTTCTGCAGTGTGAACCTGCAGTAGGTCACACTGTTTTGCTATCATATTATTTTTGTTGCGTTTTAGAAATGTTTATTTCGTAAGAAAGTGTGGCGGGAATTTTCCACATGTTAACATTATGGCTCCTCCTTGCAGGAGCCTGTTTTATGCTAGGGATTGACTTACCTCGATGCCCATGTGTGAAATACAGATGGAGAATTCAAGAAAACAACTGATGCTCCTGTCATTCATTACCACAATAAGAGAAGCCACCAGACTGATGTTCTGTTGAATTGTTGGTTGTAATTCTGTGGGTATTTGTTTGGGGAGTATTGTTTAACACCAATGTTTTTTTTTTTTTACTTTCCTACCTGGTAGTATAATTGCCTCCGCCCCTTAATTAGTCCAGGCACTGTTTTAAAAGCCAGGTGTATGGAATCAGTGGTGGTTGGCTCCCTCCTATTGTCTGGAATGTTTGTGAGGTTGTGGATTGTAAAGAGATGTCCAAAGAACTATATAAAGAAATAATTTAGAGCTCTATGACGGCAGTGCTTTGTGCGTGCTGTGGAAGAGGAAGATGATGATGAGGATGAGTTGCAACTGTAAAAGACTCTGTTATTTCACTTGACCTCTCTCATCTCAGCCTCACCCAGCAACAGGAGTTGGAGGCCATTATTCCTTCAGATCTCTTCAAAGAACAACCAGGTTCAACAGACTTGGTGGAACATGATATTCGTCTGAAGACCAGTGTCCCCATCCGGCAACGAATGGATCATATCCCAGAGAAGATGTCTCCTGTGTTAAAGGAGGAAATCGAGGTCATGTTGAAGCTTGGCGTGATTGAACCATCTACCAGTGAATGCAGCAACCCGGTGGTTTTGGTTATCAAGAAGGAAGGGAGCATCCGGTTTTGCATTGACTTAAGAAAGGTAAATGCTCAATCAGACTTTGATGCCTACCCATAACCAAGGTTGGATGATCTCATTGAATGTGTTGGCCAGGCTAAATATATAAGTACTTTAGATCTTTGCAAGGGATACTGGCAGGTTCCTCTAGCAGATGCTGCTAAGCCTCTGACTGCCTTCAGGACCCCGCAGGGATTATGGCAGTTTACAAAGATGCCCTTTGGACTCCATGGCGCACCCGCCACATTTCAAAGACTGATGAATAAGGTACTGTCAGGCATGGAGTCATTTACTGCAGCTTACCTTGACGATATTGTCATTTACAGCAACTCATGGCAAGAACACCTGATTCATCTGAGACGGGTGCTGCAGACCATTAAGCAAGCCGGCCTGACTATTCATCCCAAGAAATGTTCATTGGCAAAGAAGGAGCTCCAGTATTTAGGCCATATCCTGGGTGGAGGAGTCATAAAGCCAGTGAAAGACAAGGTGGAGGCAATCAAAGCAGCAGAGAGACCAACAACCAGAAGACAAGTCAGGTCCTTTTTGGGCCTGGTAGGTTGGTACAGTCGATTTATCAGGAACTTTTCTGCTAGAGCAGCTCCTCTTTCTGACCTCACTGGGACATCAAAAATAAAAATTGTGTGGGGAGAAGCACAGGAGAAGGCCTTCCAGGATTTGAAGCAGGCACTGTGTCAAGAACCTGTGCTCCAGAGACCAAACTTTACTTTACCCTTCACTGTTCAGACTGATGCATCTGCCAGGGGAATTGGTGGGGTTCTTTTGCAGGGAGAAGAAGAGAAGAAACCAGTTGCCTACATTAGTAGGAAGTTGTTTCCGCGAGAGACCAGATATTCGACACTGGAATTGGAGTGTCTGGCTATCAAATGGACAATTGACTCTCTCAGATATTATCTTCTGGGGCGAGAGTTCACTCTTGAGACTGACCATCGGGCACTGAAATGGTTGGAAGCCATGAAAGACACGAACAGTCGCATAACACGATGGTTCCTGTCTCTCCAACCTTATCGGTTTAAGATAGGTTACATTCCAGGAAAAGAGTTCCACAGTTGCAGACTTTTTGTCTCGCTGTGAACAGCGAGTCTCCTGAAGGGGAGGGAAGTGTGAGGGATTTATCCCTCCTTAACAGGTGGTGTTGTTTTTTGTGCTGTTTGTTTTATTTTTGTTTGGGCCCAGCTTGTTTTTGTTTTGTTGAATTGTTGGTTGCAATTCTGTGGGTATTTGTTGGGGGAGTACTGTTTAACACCAATGTTTTTTTTTACTTTCCTACGTGGTAGTATAATTGTCTCCGCCTCTTAATTAGTCCAGGCACTGTTTTAAAAGCCAGGTGTACGGAATCAGTGGTGGTTGGCTCCCTCCTATTGTCTGTAATGTTTGTGAGGCTGTGGATTGTAAAGAGATGTCCAAAGAACTATATAAAGAAATAATTTAGAGCTCTATGACGGCTGGACTTTGTCGTATTTTTTCAGCGCAAACCAACAATCATACACAATTTACAATTTTAATCAGAAGAGAGATATCAGCCAAAGAAAACATTAATAAAATTTGACCTCATTGATTATTGCATTGTCTTTCTTGCTGTTATATTGTTAGAAGTTTTAATTAGTTATGGTCTAAATTAAAATATTTATTTATAATTAATTATATTTAATTTTAGACTTGTGCATACTACTTTTTAGATTTTCCTGGAAAAAAAATACACAAAAATCTGAAATTATATTCAATTCAGTAATAAAAATAGTGAAGCAGGGGCTCACAAAGTCATTTAACAAATTCTTCAATAAGAAATGTAATTTTACAGTTTGTCCATAAAGCTACACTTGCACTAAGCATCAGATACAGCAGGCTGCTGTGTTCCATCTATCTCTTGTCTTACTCAAACTGTGGTCCACGGGTGCCCCTAGTGGTCCAAGAGGTATTACATGTACACAACCGTTGATTTATTGTGACATGAGCTAAAAGTGCGACACTACAGTTAGTTTACCAAATTATTTTAAAGACTGTGTTTAAAAATAATTAAGGGATAAATGGCTTAAGACCGAGCCACTAAAAGGAAAACTTGTAGATACCTGTGGAAAGTTTCTCAGGGTTGCAGAACTTTTGTTTTTGAACTCTATTATGATACATTGCATTTCGATCCAGATCTATGGCTATCTGGAGTGCAATATGCCGGTAACCAGGCGGTGATCAGGGCTACGCCCTATGCTGACTAACTGCATCTTAATACCTAAAGTGGTGCTAAGATGGTAAATTCATCCTTAAGCAGAACCAGTTGTAAATGAAACAGTTTCCTTGAACAGGAAAATGAAACGATCCAAAAGGGTATGAAATGTTCTTTAAGAGATTGTGCTTTGAAATAAAAACACTAATCTAAACCTAACCCAAGCATCTTAAGTTTCACCTTAATAATGCTCATTCAGCCGTGAATGACTTTACATTTCGAAACAGCGTCACGTTCTAAGCCAAAAATAACTGATGGCAATGATCTTTTTCCATTATGACGGAAAGAGACATAATGCCAATTGAAGCATCATATTTAGATTGGCAAGGCTGATTTGAATGATACCTTATGACACCGGGTATAAACTGTTCTCCAGTCTGTTTGTTCTTGCTTTAATGCTCCTGTATCTGCAGCCAGGTGGCAGCAGTTGGAACAAATTGTGACTGTGGTGTGAGGAGTCTTTTAAAATATTCTTGGTTTTCTTGAGGCAGCTGTTCTTCAAGAGAAGGCAGAGAGTAGCTGATAATCTTCTGGGCAGATTTTACAGAATTATTCCTTTGGGTGCAACCATAACCACCTGTATTACAACAAGAAGAAACCTGAACTGGAAGCACACTTAACAGCAATATTTCACCATGTAGTGTAGACCATCTTGACAGCAAAGAGCCGTATCACAGTAGTGTCCACTTTGTTGACAAGGTGAAGAAAGTACCGTATTTTTCAGACTTATAAGGAGCACCAGATTATAAGATGCAGTATCAGTGAACGGATCTATTTTCATATATAAGACGCACCGGATTATAAGGCGCATAAAGCGAAACAAATAGGCCAGACTTTATTCAAATCATTAACAATAACTGTCAATATTACACAAAAACGTACACTCACTTTTTCAATCATTCATCTTCTACGAATCCATCAAATTCCTCGTTTTCGGTGTCGGAATTTAACAGTTGGGCGATAGCGGCATCAAGCAAGCCCGGATCTCTCTCGTCATCATCTGATTCAGTCTCATTGCTGTTGCTTGGCTGTTCATTGATGATTCCGGCCTTCGTGAAAGCTCGAACGACAGTTGAGAACTAGTTCGCCACCCCAAAACAAGTCTGTCTAGACGGCACAGAAAGCTGACTCCACCAGGTTTCTGACATACAGCAATTATACTTCGACAATCAAAGGGAGTGGCTTCGTCGCTTACCAAAGTCGTAATAAAACATACAGTGCCCTGTTCATACATAAGGCGCACCGGAATATAAGGCGCATTGCCAATTTTTTTTTCAAAAATAGGGATTTTATATCGCACCTCATGTGCCCAAAAAATACAATAAATTCTGCTGCCCTGAGCATCTTTGTGCTCATGGGGATTAAGTGTTTCACACATTTTATTCTTTTCATCTTTTATCTTTCTATTCAACAGCTTTAGAGGTTCCCCTTTAAGTTTAGTAAAGTGAGAAAACTATGTTTAGTCGACTTTTAACACAGCTGGCTTTACTTTTTTCAAATGTAGTGATTTATCCATCCATCCATCCATCCATTAATCCATTGTTTAATTCCCTTGTACTTGCAGGGGATCAAGGGAGCTGTGAACCCTGGACAGGTAGCCAGTCCATCTCAAAGCAACACAAAGACAAACATCCATGTACACACACACACACATTCAGACCTAAACAGAATTTACAGAGATCAATTAATATAACAGTCATGTTTTTTGGACTGTGAGAGGAAGCCATGGCACAGGGAGAACATGCAAACTCCATACAGAAAGACTTCAGGCCGGGTCTTGAACCAAGGACCTTCAAAATACCTATTGATGAGTTTCATCTTAAAAACTACAATAGAGTTGAATGAATAAGCATCTGCTGAAGGTAAATCATTTTAATTTTTTTAAAAAGTAAAATTATAATGCTTGAAATTCTGTTCAGCAGAAAACCCTTTTTTGCCAAAACGACTAATTAAAATTCTACAGAGTGTGATAGATGGAGAACATGTATCGGACTGTACTCACCGCCTCCGTGTGAACAGGGTGCACAGCAAAGAGGAGTGCCGTGATGAAAGCCAGGTATGGGTTCTCAAACACGCAACGTTCACATGTGTACATGAGCAGGCAGGTAACGGCGCAGTGCAAGCACACATTTATGATATGGAAATACAGAGGCGTCATGCCACCCAGGAGGATGTTCAACCTGATCAGAAGAAAAACAGATATAAAAACAGTCGATCAATAAAACCAGCTTGTAGGATAAAAATAGCACCAATACGTTTTTGTGTTTGTGTTTGTATAGAGAAGTTAAAAACAACAGATTGTTAATCCACTTCACATCTGTAAGAACCTCAGCCACACTTTTCTAAATTAGAAAGTGACCACTTTCAAATAAACACCAACAAAACCAACGGAGCCAACAAAACCTTAAAACGAAAGAAAAATGAATTGTTGGTCATCTCATAACTTTACTCAATGTCTATGCTCCTAATACTGATTTACTTGATTTTATAATCAAAAAAGGTTTATTGTTTAATCAATATTGTAATGGCCTGGGACTCTTGGCAGGTGATTTCAATTGCATAATGGATCCTGAATTGGATAAATCCTCCTCAGCGTATATATCTAGCCACAAAGCCCCCGTTGTTCTTACAGGACTATGTTCAAGACACAGGGACTGGTCGATGTGTGGCGTCTGCTGAATCCTAAAGTAAAAGACTACTCTTTTTTTATCCACATCCTCATAACTCAGACTTGATTATTTTTTATCTCTAAAATGTGTCTGCATTCTGTTCTATCTTGCTCCATGGGCTCTTTCAGATAATTCTCATTAATTAAGGCATTTATTTATTTATTTATTTTTATTTAATTTTTCCCCCACCAGGGGGGTCCTTTTTGTGGGCTCTAGTGTCCCTTTTTTCACAGTAGGTTGACAGGAAAGGGGGAGGGAGAGGGGGAAAGACATGCGGCAAATGTCGTCGGGTCCGGGAATCAAACCCGCGACGGCCGCGTCGAGGACTGAAGGCCTTCAAACGTGGGGCGTGCTACCCTCTACGCCACTGGAGCACACCCCGTATTAAGGCATTTATTTAAGTTTGTTTTTCAATTTTAAAAGTTAATGAGATGTCTCCTAATAGGAACATAATAGAGAGCTACATTCAACTCTACCTCACAATTATTAGTACTATATAAGGCTCCTAAGTGGCCACACATACAGCCAAAGGGATGGAACAGACTTTGGCCTTTCTTCTGCCTCATTCACAATTCAATAAAGACAGCTGCTTGTGGAGAACGTATTAATCCTCATTAACTATTCTATCCATTTTATGCATTTAGCTTTTTAGGAATACATCCACACGAGGGAGCTCAGAGTACAGTCTTCTCACAGCATCCTGGTATACGCAAGGCTGATGGTGGATCTACACACGCTGAAGAAATGTCTGCAGTGACCTTTGTTTGATGGGTCAAGATGAGTTCAGTAATAAATAGCAAGAATTATGACGTGCATGGCAGTATTTATGTCAGGTTATTATTACACATGATTCACCAGTTTATTACATTCATTGGGGCCTGCCCATAGCAATGCATAAGGAGAGTCACTGCCTCCATGCATTGCATGGCAGGCACCTATTGTTCTACACCCAATAGAATGTCTCTTTAAGTATTATTTATTATTCTTCCGTCACCCGGAATGCGGCTTGTACCGCTGCGAGCCCACCCACAAAAGTGGTATCAAAACGTGCGGCTCGTTCCCGGGAGGGGAGCTAATATTTTTGGTGGGATTTGGAGTTACCATGGCGACGTAAAAAGCAAAAAACGACCCCAAAATCACTAACGAGCTCACCAGGTGCAACTCTCGTCATCAAGGGGACGAGGCAACCACTAAATCCTGAAAATACCCTATTTTTGAGGATTTTCTGTGTCGTCATAGCTTTATGTAGAAACGCCATTCAAACTTCATTTTGTAGATACGTCCGTGATCTCTTTTAAAGTGAAGACAGCACGTCAATATGAATTATGGTTTGTCCACAACTTCTTTCTAAGTTTCTCATCGCTGTTAATACTGTGAGTGAGGTAGAGATATGAATGGTGGGACTATGTGAGACGACAAATAGCCCTCTCATATGCTTCAAACGGTTTTCGAATATGTATTACGGTTCCCGAACGGGAAAGAGTTGTTTGCAATGCTTTTTTTGGTCAAACAGAGCTCAAACAGAGAATTGTCTCCCCCTGGATGTCTCACTCACAGCTGGCAGAGAGGATTATTTACCATGGCAATGGAACCCAGAGCAGGGAGAGCTGCTTAGGACTACAAATACGCATCACTGTAGTTCGAACTACGTTGGAAGACTCAGTTAAAACAGAGGAGGACTGAGCTGGCCTTTAGAACTACTTGCTGCTATGGGCTGTATATAACTCATTTAACCCAGTCACTGTTACACATGGGATGAGTTTGGCCCTTTGAAATGAAGCTTACTGAAAATTTCAAAATAAAAGCCCTTGAAAATTTTTACATCAGGTCATTGCTTTTTTGAGGGTTATATGACTGATTTAATCCAATGACTGTTACACATGGGATGACTTTGACCCTTTCAAATGAAGCTTAACAAAAATTTCAAAATAAAAGCCTTGGCAATTTTTACATCATGTAATTGCTCTTTTTGGCTTTATGTGACTGGTTTATCCAAAGCACTCTTACACATTGGATTAGTGTGGGCATTTAATATGAAGCGTACTGCAAATTTCAAAATAAAAGCCTCAATATGCCCCTCTGGACAGAGCACCGCCAGAGGCGGTGCAATGATATCATTCTGCATTATCTGTTTATCCGAGGTTAGGGAACTGCCTTCCGCAGCAAGGCAGTTCATTAGCATTAGCCTTTTAGCTTAAATAAGCTATTTTCTATTTTTCAGACTTATTAGCCATGTTTAGTATACTCAATGGAGTAAGTAAATGACAGTAAACATTCTAATGATACCCCACATGCTACTGAAAGTATTTATGCTCACATTAGCATATTTGCTCATTTTAGCTAATACACTTGCTTTATCATACTGAATGTTGAATGTCCAGCTTACTTAACATTCTTGTGATTCTCCACATGCTATTGATTACATTGCAGCTTTCTTTAGCATTGATGCTAATTGTTAGCATCAGAATGCTGGGTCCAAACCGACGGGCACACTTTGGCAGGCCCCAGTTAAATTTCTTCAGGAATTTTCTAGTTAGTCTTTACTATTCTGGCATTTTGTTATTATTCTGGACAAATAGTCCACACATTCTTTGAAGACTTTGAATTAATGTGTTAGATTACTTTATTTACCTTTGGAATTAATAAAGTAGTTTTGAATTTTAAAGATATCAGAAAATACCATTGTGATTAAGAATGTGCAGACTATCTTATCTCAGAATGTAGACGTAGACTTATTTTATTGTCATTGCTCAAAGAAACATAAGTAAAACTGGCAATGAAATGTCATCGCTTGGCCACCGGAGCACACACAGAAACACAAGTGTGCCTATAATTACATAATAAACAAATAATAAGGTATTGCTAAATATTTATAACTTAGTATTTTCAAGCAGTCTCAGACAGTTTTAGTGATGGGATTGTCGAGGGAAGCCCTTTTCATTCATTTCAGAAAGTGCAGGCGCTGTTGTGCCTTTTTCACCAGTGAAGTGATGCGAGTCGTCCAGCTGAGGTTGTCTGTAATGTCAACCCCCAGGAACTTAGTGCTGCTGATGATCTCCACTGCTTTGTCATTAATGAGGAGTGGTGTGTGGTTCGGTCAAGACCTTCTGAAGTCAACAATGATTTCTTTTGTCTTGTCGACGTTCAGTTTGTTTATTCTGCACCAGTCCACAAGATGTTGTTTCCTCTGGTCTAATTCCTTTTCTGGTTTGAAAGAATAGGAGTCTAGAAAGTAGTTGCTAAAGTAGTTTTTTCTGGATTACAAGTTCTAATCTAATCTTCCAGGTAGCTAAATAAGTGTAAGTAAGTATTCTCTCGACTTTCTAGGTAAGCTCTAAATTTGTACAAGTAGTGAGTACTACACAGTTTCTAAGTAATAATAAAAACTAAGTGTTCCTGTTCTGGAAGAATTTTTTCTGGATTCTAAGTTTGTTCCAATTCATTTTCTGGGTTGCAATAACAGGAATGCCTCTGCATTACAATCTAAAAATTATTCTAATATTGGTCTAAATAGTAAGTACTCTACAGTTTCTAAAAAATAAGCAAAAGAGTGACTAATCTAATCTTAACTTAAGACAAGAAATGTAAAAATGTTCCTGGGTAATTTGGAAAACATTGTAAACAATACTTAAACACAACTATAGAGTCTTAAAAAATAACAAATCAAAAAATACAATTGAAATAAATAATTATTAACACTTCTGTTAAAACCAAATTAAGTCAGCAGCTGCTTAAGACTCTAGGGCATCCAGGGGGAATTTATTGATTGAAGATTTTTGGGGGGGACCAATAGGGATCCTTGAAATGAGTAGCGCAATGTATGGAATACTTTCTCCTCCTGGAGCTGCTGCCTAGTGGCTGGTTTGGAGCAAATGACGACGAAGTGTGTAGCGAGTGTATGCACTGGGTTTTATTATCGGAATGCATCCTGTTTCTCTCTCAAAGCTAGAAGAAAATTGTTATCAGCAGAGTTCTTGCCACTCCTGGATTATGTTAATGTTTTATACAGTATATGAATGCTTTAACCAAATGCCTTCAATCATTGAATACTGTCAATTGTGCTTTTAAGGTTTGAACAGGAAGCATAACTCTTTGAAAAATCTAAATTAATGAGTTACAGCATTTAATTTCCCTTTGGAATTAATTAAGTATTTTTAAATTTGAATATAAATCAAACTCTGCTCAAGGCCCCAAATTATTAAAAATCTGCTGTAAATTCAATCATATGCACTTAGGCCTGTCACGATAGCAAATTTTGCTGAGCGATTAATTGTCTCAAAAACTATTGCGATAGACGATAATATTGTTTTAAGACGTTTGTACAGATTTAATGGAAATGACATAATGATACATGTGATTTCCTGCCAAAGATAGATACACTTTATTTTCAAAAGAACATTTAACACTGGAACTGATAAAATAAACAAAACAACCGAAAACAAAAATAAAATGGATTCTCAGTCTCCATTAACAAAAATGTACTTGAATAAAAACATCAAAGTGTAAATAAATACTGCATTCAACCAAAAGAGTGCAGCTTATAAAGTTTGTTTACCATATTGCCCTTCAGTAATCATTAGATTTAAATAGAGAAGATGGAACATCGACTACCTGATGCAATAGTTCACACTACATGTTAGTTCACACCTACATTTTCCCCTTAAGACAATCTTAGAACTTTGAGTGTTCTAAGATTGTCTCTTGCGATCATCCTGTAGTGTGTGGTGTGTTACGGTAGATTGTTGTGGCCACTCCGATCTAAATCAGGGGTTTTCCCCGACTGGGAGCTTAATGCAGCCTGTTGAATGTGACAGGTAGCCAATCAGAAAGCGCGGATTCGTGTAAAGAATACTGAAATGATGAAGGGAGGAGTTGGAGCGAAATTGCTACACAGTTGATGAACCCGGTAACTTTTCAGCTGTTCTTCGTTAACGTGACATAAATAGGTTCTAATGATTTTCATTCAGTCAGGACGTTACGCTGACACTAGAACCACATGCACTGCAGGTAGATTGTAGTAAATCATTGATTAATGCCTGGTTTTAAAATGAGTTCACTGGACTTGTAGCCATTATTTTGTGCCCATTGTTGGACACCAGACGAACTGTTATTCCTAGGATTTCTGTTGGCTATTGTGTGATCTCTCAGGTTTTGAAAATGGGCCGACAGATCTAAGATGGTGTAGTGTGCGCTGGGCCTTACATTAAGGAAATGAGAAATGGAAGGTCAGTGGAGAGCAGTGGAGTTGAGCCTTTTTTCATTTAGCGTCATCAACAGAAAGAGAAAAAGGCTGGAAGAGACGATAAAACTGATAATTAAAATGACGTCAATAGTTTTAATTTATCGTACGATTAATTGATTTATACAGGCCTAGCTCCAACCTACATAAATTCTCTTCTACAATGATCTGTTACTTCCCATTCTTCACGCTCCAACAACATTGTTTTTGCACATCCCATGTGTAGAACAGAAAAAGGGACACGAGCATTCAGTGTGATGGCTCCTCCAGTTCCAGCTTTAGCTCAAGATTTGAGATCTGATTTAACTGGACTTATTTCTAGTGGCTTTTAAAAACATCCATCATTGCTTTTAAATAGTTTTGTAATTTGTTTATTCCAGAGAAAAGGAGCAGCAAGGGAAAAAGTCCAATCACCTTTTCTCTTAAATCAAGTCTGAGGGACTTTCAGTAGCAACTGATAACTGCATCTTAATGTTCTGAACACAGAGTGACGTTTCAAAAGATCCTGAAGATAAGAACGGGCTAACCTATTTAAAACTTTATAAACTGTTAAAAAAAAAAAATTAAATCTATCCAATACAAAACAGGCAGCCAGTGTAAGGAGGCCAACATTAGCTGTATGTGGTCATGCTGCTGCATTCTGGATCACTTGAAGATGCTGTATCAGGGATTTATCTATGCTTTTATATAATAAATTACAATAATGCAATAGCAATGTAATAAAGGCATGGAAAATTCCTTCAAAATAATTAGAACAAAAATAAGATTTCACCTTTGTTAAAATCTGCAGGAGGTAAAAACTTAATTTAACAATGGAACTAATTGGTTTGGCAAATTTTAAACAACTATCAAAGATAACACTAAGATTACTGGCAGAGATCTAACAAAATAAACCAAGAAACCAAGTATTGAGTCTGGATTTTAAGAACAAATGTTTTGACCAAATAATATGATTTGAGTTTTGCTATGATGGAGGTGAAGAAAATGTATGTCCATCCCTGATCTAATTTCAGCTAAGCATTCTATTAACACCTGTATAGTCATTTTTACCATTTAGCAGTTTTAGGGGCATATAAATCTGGCCGTCTTCCGCAAAGCTAATAATCTGGACAAACAAAAATCAGAAATTCTGAAAAATGACATTCAGCATCTTCAAGCGCAACTGAAAATCTGAAAATGAAGATTTCAGTGAACCAATACCAAAAGCTGGAAAAGGATATGAGAATTACAGCAGACTGTTTATGGTTATCAAGTAGTTTATTAAAGAAAACTTTGCCAGCTCAGTGACGTTCATTGACAACCACAATATCTTTTGGGAGTGTTATCTCTCCAAACAAGACAGATCCGCTCTTAATCAAGTTGGGAAATAATTTTCACTGCTAATCTCTTCAACACTGTTAATGCCAGGCCTCAAACCCAGGACAATATAAACAACGAGATCACTGTTCCAGCAAAGATTGTAGAAGAACAAGCACATAGCCAGCAAGCGCAAACAGTTTCCAAACAAACTTAAATGAACTTCAAGGGTTCAGCTGAAAACAAAGTTATTGTGGGTGTACTAGCTCAGTTCAAATCACTTCTGTGTTTTTTGAATAAGGGCCAGGAGATAGAATGAGATGAAACATTGTTTATCTGTACGGAACAGAATATGAATTGATCAGGAATCAGGTTCATCACAGCGAGTACAGCATTTCATTTTAGCATCAAGCTAACATAACATTTTACCGGAGCCTTAAACTCAGTGAACCTACCTCGCGCCCATCTCCCATGAACTGGCAACGAGATGTCTGTGTTCACTATATTTAACACTGCCAACCACCAGGAGAGGGTGCTGTTTCACCCATTACGCATGAGCCCAAACTTGGAAGTAATGACAAGTGGAATTCTATACATCAGGGCTCACCAACCTTTTTGAGACTGGGAGCTACTTCCCAGGTACAGAGTAACACGAAGGGCTACTTGTTTGATACAGACAAATTTTCTTGGCTCAGCCTTTATAACAATATTATATATAAGTATATATATATATATATGATTACATGCTGCCTGATCATTTTAATGTTAGGGACTACTGACAACAGTTACCAGTAATAATTTCCCATGGCCAATATGGTTAATTGCTATTATGTGATCAGAGGTTCTTAGTTCAGAGTTTTAAGTTTAATTCCCTTTTGGAGCTTATCTGTCTGATTCTAAATTGCCCACAAGTGACTGAAAGTAAAAATTGTTGCAGCTGTACAGCTGTACACACTGAGATTTTCCTTAAAAAAAATAAAAGTTATTGTATATTTTATTATCCAACCCTCTTTGCCATTAACAAAATTGTAGAGAGAATAATAAGTTATTTTGTGTCAAAACATCTTGTATTTAGCGCACATCAGTGTGAGTCTGTGGGGGTCAAAGGGCAGCCAAAGCCTAAATCTTATTGGTCAGTTTGTTTTTTCTGTGAGCTAAAAATGATGAGTGGAGTTTGAACCTCCCGTTGTTCTAAGATCCCGTCTGAGCTTCTTACAGTATGCGATTCTGCTCATTCATTTTTAGCTTACAGAAAAAGCGCCAAGCTGCCAAATAGACAAAAGCAAACTGACCAATAAGATTTAATCTTTGGCGTGCCCTTTGACCCCCACAGACTCACCGGTCACCGGTTTATTAGCTTTTTTGTGTTTTCGCAAACTTAAAAGCTGATGGGTCACCTGTTGGCTGACACCAGCAGATGTCGAAAAAAAATGTCAGACAGATCGGAAGGTACAAAACTATCACTGCTCCTGACCTGGAAGAGCACAACCACATCTCCAACGCGCGTCGCACAAAAGCCGCACAAACCTAAACCACTAAAGCAGTGCACCCTTTTTTTCTTTTTTACACATGTCTAAATAATAAAGACATGGAAGCAAAGCCTACCGGTAGATCCATGGAAAATGTTGATTCCCAGGTTCAGCTGGTGTCAGACGTCCAAAGGAGAAGGTGAAGCAACAATGTTTGATTAATTGGGGAACATATCGACTAGATTAAATTGTTTAACCCACAGTCTTAGCGTGACGCTCAGGAAGAGCGGCAGATGTCAGTTAACTGGTGACCCATTAGCTCTGCAGTTCAGGAAACGTCAAAGAAGCTCATAAACAGGGGACCTGTCAGAACCGACATGGTAAAAAGCTCCACCGGGATCCAAACCGCTCTTAGAACTACCGGAGGTTCAAACTCTGCTCATTCATTTTTAGCTTACAGAAAAAGCGCCAAGCTGCCAAATAGACAAAAGCAAACTGACCAATAAGATTTAAGCTTTGGCGTGCCCTTTGACCCCCACAGACTCAAACGTGCGCTACGTACAAAATTTTACATACAAGACAATTTTGTTAATTGTAAAGAAGGTTTGATAATAAAAATTTCAGAAATTATTCTTTTCTTTTTTTACTTCAAGGAAAATCTTAAGGTAGGCAGAGTGTGTGCAGCCGTACAGCTGAAGGCGCTGCTGCCCTCTGATAAAATCCTACAGGCGTCTGCGCAGTTCTGAACTTTAACCATTGAAAAGAGTTTTATGCATAAAGCAATTTATTTTAAACAATTTATAATTTACTTTAAAAAAATCTAAATATAAACAAATGTTATTAATTAAATGTAAAAACATTAAATTAAATATTTTCTTTGGCAGTGCTCCCTAATGACAATGACAATTTTTAGAACTTGCTCCAGCGACTGACAAGGTCCCCTCTGGCGACAGTGTGCTTGCGGGACAGTTTTGGTGACCCCTGCTATACATTAACTATGTTATGTGGGCTCCACATCCCTCACTCCTTCAATATCCTGGGAGATGAGACTGTTGCAAACCGATGGACAGCAGTCTCCCTGGATACCAACTGGAAACGGACCTGAGATTTTTACATCTGGTTTATTTGGCCGTATCGTCTGATCATCGACCCCCAAAAGTTAAGAAAATCGGCTGGCTAATAAATACATCCTTTATTGCATATAGGATACAATGTAAACAGCACTGTCAGAGATGCAATAAGTTTAGCACGTGTGTGAATAATAATCGTCTGACTGTTGATTGCAGCTTGTCCACATTAGCAGCAGAAATAGAAGACCCCCAAAACCAAATTTCGCTAAGGACCCCATGCAGGCTTGGGCCGGCCCTGCCTCGTGTTTGCTTGGAAGTTTGGGGTGTTTGCTTGGAAGAATGTGAAGTTTGTCCCTTACGTTTCACGGTGTTCCTGCTGAGTTTTTAGAAACCAATTTACGTCGCATTTATAGCCCCCGCTGAGAAATAGTTCCCAATTGTTCATTAAAACACTGATATGGAATGTGGGATAGTAGTAACATGACGAAATTCAGGCACAATGTAAGTGACAACAACCCAAAGCGAGGGGTTGTAGTGAGAACTTACTTGAAGGTAAGGATGCATAAAGGTCGGTAGGACTTGTGGCTAGTGTTGTCCGCCATCCTTTTCCCCCAGAAATCGTTCCTGAAGATGTTCCGCAAACTGGAGCCCGGTCGGACATCCGGATTGTTTACAATAGCCCACACATCATCGTGCACTAACTCCCCGTAAAGAGAGTTGCTGTAGCACAGCGAGCACAGAACGAACAGCGCAACGTAGCAAGCTGCAGCCCACGCCACTTCCAACTGGAGAAGCAGTCGCCCATGCTGGTGGCCTTTCTTTTCTCGCCCCGAAACAGTCATGTCGGGCCTGGTTTCCACCGCGGCACCGCTTGGCTCAGGTGAAACACGCAAGAAAATAAGACCATACCGTCGGGCAGGCAGCGGCTGAGTTTGCCGAGGTCAGACAGTGTGGATGTGTTGTGCTGCCTTCAGGTTCAGTCCGAAAATGTAGGCAATTTGGAACATTAGCGCCGACATGTGCGACATACTCCTACTAGAAAATGTAAAACTTACTCCTTTCAATTTTTCCTGAATTAAATTTCAGCGATTTCACTGATTGGCTGTTCTCATTTTAATTATGTAAGTAAAAATTCATCGTTTAAATTCCACGTATTTGTTCAATAACCCACTGATCCCAATAGTGGCTTTTCTTGTTTATTAGTATTACGGTACATGCTTTCATTCCCCATTCAGAGAAATGTAAAAATGCGTTGGAAGACAAAAACTTTGTTTTAAGTTAATGCTAATAAACAATAGCCTAAAGCAGAATGACGTTAATTTTGCTGCATGAAAGCTGGATGGAAGCTGTGTATAAGTGACATTGTTAATTCTGCGAGTCAAAGTGGAGCATTTGAATGCGTCATTTTCATTGAGCTCGCGACCTTCTTACGCATGCGCAAATATATCCTACCCATGGCCTTGGGAACAGCAGCAGCTGTAGAGAAGTCTGTGCATACCGAGAGCGCCACCAACTTATCGACTCCACATGAGCAGCAACACAGCAGAACAAATGATCAGCCTCTGTTTCTCCACGCTGGAGTACGAGGCACTCGAGTGGAAATGGGGATTTAGTATGTGTTTCACTTAGTGATAAAGTAGCTAAAATAAATGGGCTTTTCAATATTCTAATTCACTCAATGGGTCTGTACTGCAAATAACTAAAGCATAGGTGTCAAACTCTGGCCCACGGGCCAAATTTGGCCCGCAGTGTAATTATATTTGGCCCGCGGGGCAATTTAAAATTAATATTAGAGCCGGCCCGCCGGTATTATACGGTGGCAACGCTATGACGCCGCATTCACCGCTTAGACTACAAATGCCATAATGCTCTGCTGTTTTTTGGCGTGTCAATCAGGACAGAAGCAGACACGCCTCCTCCTCTGTGCCACTAGCATTTATGGTAACGGACACAGATGTATTAGGAAGGTGGTGATCCGTCTACTTGCGCACTCCTTCGGTTGACAGCCCCGGCGCACCCCGCATCCCCTCTCCTCCAAACCACACTGCGACCTCAAACTACAGCTGTCACTGTGTTACCCTACCAAAAAATGGCGAAAAGAAAGGCAGAAAATAGAACTTTTCTGGACAGGTGGGAGACAGAATATCTGTTTACATATGTAAACGACAGACCTGTTTGTCTTGTTTGTGGAGCAAACGTGTCAGTAACTAAGGAGTACAATATTAGACGACAGTATGAAACGAAACACCAGGACAAATATAAGAACTTGGACCCCTCTCAAAGGAGCCAGAAAGTAAAGGAGATGAAAAGAGGTTTGGTTTCACAACAGAAAATGTTCACAAAAGCCACAACACAAAGTGAAGCTGCTGTAAAGGCAAGTTATATTGTGGCAGAAGAAATTATTCATAATTGTTATGTTATTTTATTTTCAAATTTATTTGTGTACGAAGCTAATTTTGACATTTACCTCAGAAAGGAGGCATTCAATTTTTATTTAAATTTTATTTAATATGCCATTGATATGTTTTATCATTATTTTTAGTAACTCAATTTTGCACACCTGCACTTTTAAGTTATATAAGCCTTGCTTGTTCAATATTTATTGTTAAATCAAAACTTGTTTGGGTCCATATTAAAAGATTCATTTGTTCAACCTTGGCCCGCGGCTTTGTTCAATTTAAAATTTTGGCCCACTGTGTATTTGAGTTTGACACCCCTGAACTAAAGGAACAAATACATAGAATCACATGCACCCTTATAAAATAAGTTATATTTACTTTAATATAATTAGCTTTAGATTTTTCAGTGAAAAGTTAGTTTATTTCAGTCAAGCAATTCACTAAGTGGAACGCGTTATGGATAAAATAAAATACAGACATAGGTTTTTTTTTTAGCTTCTGTTAGTGATAATAATTTTCATCTTCCAGAACATAAAAACATGACAATTTTTTTTGAAAGAGTAGAGTATTATATCTGACAATTAAACATTTAAATATAGAAGTGTAACCCTATTTCACTAGGAGAAAAAATGTTATCCTTTTGAAAGAATTTGGCCCACTGAATCTAGTTATGCCAACCATAGCAGCAACAACTGACAAAAAGTTTGCACTAATTGGGAATGAGTCTTTTAACGCCACTGAGGATTTTTGTCCACTCTCCTTTTCTGCAAAATTATTAATTCCATTTAACATGATAAATTGTCCAGGTTTTAAGGAAGCAAAGCATTTAAAAAAATAAATCAAACTTCACCATGTTTCACTTTAAGTGTGATGCTCTCACAAAAGTACACTGCCACTGGCTTCTCAGTGGCCAAAGTTGGCCTTCTAATCCCTTAAGAACATTTCTAAGATTAAAGGACTATCGTCCCAAAAATCTAGAGAAACTCATCCATGTGTTTATCTTTAGTAGAATTCAATACTTCAACAGTGTCTTCACAGATCTGCATAAAGTCAAGCTGATTTAGAACGCTGCAGCTAGCGTGCTCACTAAAATGAAGTAAAGAATAAACTTTAAAATAGTGTTAGTTTATAAATCACTGAATGGCTTAGCACCAAAATACAATGTTGTAAAAACCTTCCAGGCCACTCAGGTCTTCTGGTTCAAGTCTACTCTGTATTCACAGAACCAAACAAGGACAAGCAGCATTCAGTTTTTACACCCCACAAATCTAGAACAAGCTGATTAATAATAACTGGGAGTGATTGATGTATTTGTTGCATGTTTGATTATGGCTATTCTTCACAATATCACATTTTGACAAAATCTAATATTTATTGCTTCTTTCATAATAGGTTACTGTATTATATTTTATTGTGTAAAGCACTTTGAACTGCCCTGTTGCTGAAAAAAGTCATAAGTCAAAAATATACTTTACTTCACTGAAGAACATAATATTCACAGTTGTGAGCACCTTGTGGAAGGAGGCTCAAAACATTTACCCCAAGTCATGCAGTTCAAAGGAAATGCTGACAAATATTTAATGGTTTAATATTAAAAACACAAAGTCCTCTCATATTAATGTCAAACAACCACCAACATGTATTAGTAGCACCTTCTAGTGACAGAAATAAACCAACCATTTTGAGCTACACAAAATAAAAGTTGAAAGTGTTGAAATATTCCAAGTGTGACATACTGCTCCTACGAAAGATGAATTTATTTGATTCCATCTTTCCCAGGACTGCAAAGAAATGTTTGAACAGTTGTTCTTGCTTAATATTTGACCCTCAGATTTTGTACATTTAGGACTGATTAATTAATTTTAATATTGAACAAAATATAGTTGCAGGAGTACAAACACAACCAAAACCAAGTCTGCAGAGTGTTAGGAGAATTTTTGGATTTTCTCAGATTAGCCAAATTAACTGAAGAATATTACAAAAACAAAACAAAGAGAAAAACGCCTCCTGAAATATTTCTGTCTCCAAACATTTAAAAATGAAGATCCCAGCTAAAGGTGTGTGAACATTTGTCCTGGATACAGTGCACACAGTGCCTGCTGGAAATGGTGTTTTGCTTCATGAGATGATCCGTGTTCAGGAACAGAGACAAAGACAAGCTCACAGTGTAAAGACACATAGTGAGATGTCTTCATGCTGTAGAGTTTCTCAGACACAAGGACTGATCTTTCACCACAGACCAAAGGGACTACACACACAAAATATCTGCAGGGATTCTGCTGGTCACAAACGATTAGATTTATAGATGTCCTCACACGCATATACAGTTAGAACAGCAATCCTGTGGTGCTGGGAAGATTACAGCAGTGCATCTGGTCCTTAACTCTCCCAAGTCCAGCCTCATCCAATCCGGTTTTGTTTGAATCCCGCTCACCTGATATGAGTTGATCTGTTCTTAAACAGCAGACTGAACAGAAATCAAAGTTCAAGTCAGGTCAGCTTCTCTTTACTCTTCTGGTTTTTTATTTTTATTTTGACCCAGTCCTTTGATACAGCAGGACATTTGTCTCCTCGACGCTCTGGAAACACAAAAGTTCATGGAAAGATCAAACTCAAAAGAGTATGATAAACAAGTAATTTTGTTCTTGATTATGTATATGCACATGTTTAATCTGTCCTACTGATTGTTTTTTTCTTGTTTTGAAAAACTTGTTTGGAATAAATAAATGAAATCAAAGCCCAGGAGAAGCTTTCAGAAAGCTGCTTTTAGACCAGAGGCCCTGACAGTGGCAGAGAACTTGAAATCACTGAACATCATAACAGAGCCAGTTTTTTAACAGGAAGTCTGACGCTCTGCTCTTCTCTGAATCCACTTCTGCTTTGGTTATCTCACCAGTGGCCCTTGGCAGCGGTGCTCCTTCTCTGCTGTGAGATGCTGTAGATCTCCTGGAGTTGTTTTTTCTGATCGTCACTAAGTGGAGCCATCAAACACTGGTACCAGGCAGCACTGCTGTTCTGAATTCCTGAAACATGCAGACACACACTCCTGTTGTATTACTGCACGAAAGGATGGTGGCATTCAGAAACCTCAGGATTTACTGAGAGATTTGTGAAAAACAGGTTTAGAATCACTGGTTTACTTAGATATTCATCCAAAGACTAGATAAATATCTACACTATCTTTACCTGAATAACCCACAGGCAGTTACTATATATGGCTAAATAACACATGAAATATTCAAAACTGTTTGAATAATTGTCCAGTTATATCAATGTAATTTAATATAATATAGAATCACATGTGAAATTCTTTGTTGATTGAACAGTAGACCATAAAGAGATATGGATTAAGAAATCCATATCTCTCTATAGAAACAAACAAACAGCCATTTGACTGCAGGAAGCTTCTCTGGGATCCACAGTATATTTCAAAGGGCATTAAAGCAGTGTTAGGGATTGGTTATGTTTCTTCTTGAACTTATAGTTGTTTGTCATTGTGCACATGCACACTGAAATAGTGCAAACAATGTAAGAAATATATACAATATAAATATAAATATAAATAAGAGGATTGGAATAGGTATTTATTTTAAAAAAATACCCTGGGAGGGGAGACAATCAATTTTCATTTATTAGGAACTGCAGAACAATGGAAAAAAGATGGTGGGGTTGTTTTATGAAAAAAGGAGGTGTGGCCCTTTGCTTGTGTCTTATTCAGACACAAACATGACTTACTTATGAATCATAACCTACTTAGCAGGGCGGAAGTGAAGACCTGGTACTCGTCCTCTCCGTTGTCATAGTCCAGAGGCGTGCTGTATTCCTCGAGGGGTGTTCCCTCAAAAGCATCTTCATCCCAGTAGTCATCCTCATCATCATTATCATCGTCGTCACCTCCCTGGCCTGCTGCCATACTGGACTGATGATGTATGGTATTTTGGCTTTCATTCACCTCATCTTCATCACTGGGGATCTCTTCTGCACACAGACCAAATTAATCACTCACTGTAGTCATCAGCATGGAAATGAAACATGCACTTAAATTTTCTTAAATGTTCTTAAACGTTTTAAGAAAATGGTGCTTCATGTGTTTAAGGGATGGCTTATTCTAAGCTATGCATTTGTTTTTTTATTACCATTTTGATCTTCATCGTGAGCCCCTGCATGGGCAAGCAGGTCTGGCTTGTTGATGAGACGGGACGCATACATGTGTTTGAGACCCAGGAACAGGAGCAGGATGGAAGGGATGATCTGACCAGCTACTCTTTCCAGCGCTGCCGGTCGGCTGGGGAGCTCCATCAACATGGTCAAACCGATGATGCACATCTTACGGTCATGGAATCTGAGGAGGGAAGTGGGCAAGCATTTCAAATTGGGATGCTCAACAATAAATGTCTGGTGTGTGTGGGTGTCTAGGGGCATGTCACTGGCATGGCAGTGACATTAGATAGCAAGTAAACAGCCTGTGAGAGCTGAAAAGAGGAGAAATATCAGAAAGAGGAAATATTGGAGTAGGTTTGATAAAGGTCAATGAGTGCAGCCAGTGGGGACAGTCACAGTCTGCGCCTGCCAAAACCTATAAAAAAAACTGTAAACCTGCTAAAAGAACAGAACAAGACAGAACAGAAAGCAATAGTAAATATAGGTCTGTGCAGCTTAAAACTGACCCACCCCTTGAAGAGTACAAGAGAACAATGTTTGATGATGAAAGCACCAACCGAACCAGAGCCATGGAGCAATGGCAGAAGGCAGTCTGATTAGATGAATCAGACTGCTGATTTCTGTAGCACCATCCAGACATATAGGTCTGCACCACTTAAGTAAGAATGTGGAGAGCTAAAGAACTTAGAAACCTTTCTAAAAAATGAACACATATTACAATTTTGGTCATGCTGCAATGGACTTGATGGTTGTAGGAGTTTATCCTGTGCCGGTTACAGCTTTGACTATGTCGATCTCTGTTGGTGTGTCCTTGAGCAAGAGGTTTCACCTGCCTTGCCTGCTTGTGGTGGTCAGAGAGCCCGGTGGAGGACAGTTTCATTTCTGTCAAGACTGCCCAAGAGCAGTTGTTAAATTCCACTAACTTGCCACCATCAACATGTGAATCTGTAAGTGAATGGGTCAATGACTGAATGCAGTGTGAGGTGCTTTTGGGTTCTCTGGATTTGAACAAGTACAGATCATTTATTATGAGCATAAATCCAGCTGTGGTAAGCTAGATTCATGCCAGTTCACAAATGAAAAGGCAAATGAGTAAAATGTCCTTCCAATGATTGAAAAGCATACACATAGATAAAGATCTGTGTGTGTGAAAGATAATAAAGCCAAATAGAAGGAGACATTTAAATGAACATGAAATTTGCTTTTCAACTCATTACACAAGGTAGTGTGCTGTTGAAAATTACTGTAAGCAACTCTCATTATAAAATGTATTAGTGTAGTATGCTGCTGCCCCCACCTGGCCAATATAGGAATTGAACTTGTGCAATGAATACTTCACAACAGGTAAAAAAGTATCTAGTGAACATTTTAATACCACTTATTAAATAAGGACATAGAAGATGTGATGCTTTCAGGCTGATTCTACCCTTACCCCAGGAAGAATTCAGTGTCATTTATCCACTGGTTGATGAAGTGGGTTGTAATGGGCTGTGGGCTGTGAGGAAAGTGCATGTTGTCCAGAGTCTGCATGAGCAGAGCTGGGTTGTAGTACAAGGCAGCAATGACCACCTGCAGACACATGGTCCTCAGCTCGCTGGACTTCACCCCCCGCATCAAACGTTCCAGCACTGCCTCCACAAACAGAGGGATACACTAGAGCAGAAAATACACAAACGTGGATGTTAACCATACCTTTGGTCTTTTACTAAACATCAAGAAAAAAGTAGGTGGAAGTGCTGATGGTGTGGAAATGGGGAGTTTTTTCAGACTACTTTTTTGTCCAGGTGAACAGTTGAAAATAAAATATCCATAAAAATTCTTAAACATGGTGGTTGCTAAAATTAAAGAATGAGAAGCAGCATAAAATGTAATTTTAAAATGTCTCCAAATGAATACATGGGTATGGAGCTGCTTCTGACCTGCTCAATGCCTCTGCCTCTGCACTGCAGAATGATCACCTCTAAAAGTTTAGCAGCATGACACTCTGCATCATCACCAGCATCCAGAGTCAGCACCTGCAGCATGTTAGGATGGAGAAGATGTTAAATGTCATCAGCCAGGCAGGGACCTTCACAATGCACAGCAGCAAAATGTTTTTCCAGTCTTACCTTTTTGCACATACTGTAGATGACCTCTAAGTGCTTTGGGTTGGACAGGAGCATATCTGTGTCCACAGTAACATAGTTGTGCAAAAGAGGCATCATATCTGCAACACAAATAAAATCGATCAACTATAAAAAACAAAAGGTTCAACACTTTTAAAGAAAAAAGTAACCAAATTATTTTGAAAATTAAATAAAAACAGTGATGTCATTGACACTGCACTTGTAGATGGCTGGTGTTATAACCAAGTCCAAGAATTTAACAAATTATCTCAACTTTATAGCTGAATTTGTCTGTAATTAATCTAACCTAACTAAAAAATCAAGCCCAATTTGAAATTGAAATCATTTTCTTACAAGAATTTTTGAATCAAATAAACTCTTATGTCTGAAATTTAACAGCTAACTCAGCAAGTCTTCTAAAAGCATTTCAGAATTTTCTTTTATTTTTCATATTTAAAGTTTTGGAGTACATCACTGTCCTGTAAGAAATTATAATGGATTTTGAAAGCAGTATGCATTCCTATCTGTTCTGTGCTGCTAGGTTTATAAGCAAGTACCTGTGAAGTAGTCAAAACAATCGTGCTGGAAGACCTCGTACAGAACACCAAGCAGTTGCCACATCTGAGGGGAGATGGTCTGACAGGTGAGACCAAAGGCCAGAGACAGGATTTCCTCGTAGAACTCTGCAAAGAACAGGAAACACACACATTTATAATTCGCAGTGAAGATGCAGACAAGCAGTTTGGACCTTAAATAAAGCTAAGCTAGAGAGAGAGAGAGAGTTTAGGCAATGTCCATGGAAGAGGATAAGTGACCCAAAGAAAACTGAAAATGTTAGTGACACACAAAATAGTATGGATGGCTCAGCCAACACGACTCATAAAAAATTGTTGGAAGAAAGAAAGACATATACCTATCGAATATTGAGTAAGTGTATCTTTTAGGGCTGAAATAACTCCTCGAATAATTCTGGCCGGGTTATTATTTGCGTCGCGCAGCGGTCTCTTCCGCCTATGAATTGTTGACATAGGCTAAGTGTTAGCAGCATAACGTTCAATTTTAAAGTTTGGCCTGGGAGGATTTCATTGATTGATGTCTGGGTTTTCTGTCATTTTTGGGGGGACCAATGAGCATCCTTAAAATGACTGGCGCAATGCCTGGAGTACGGTAGGCTTTTCTCCTCCCGGAGCTGCTGCCTGGTGGCAGTTCAGAGCGAATGGTGGAGAAGAGCGCTGAAGGTGAATTTATACAGGTGAGTAGATAGACTGAACACTGCGGTCGGCTGTGCTTTAGATGAGTAGGTTTATGGACGATCCAGAAAATAAATTTTATATCATCCCAATCTCAACAAATGGCAGAGCGGATCATACACAGCTGGTAGATGTTTCTACGTGTGACGAATGAAGGTGTCAAATTCCGTCCCTAACACAAACACAAAAGCTATAAATGTCTGAGCAAGGTGAGAGTTCATCTATTAAAATGACTGAAAATGAATACATAAACAAAAAGCTGGAATAAAGACTTTTTTAATAAGGGTATTTGTGAGCATGCCTCTTTTTTATTTAATTGGATATAATTTCAGATTTTTGTATAACCTTTCTTCAGATTAACTTAGAAAGTGAGCTATTATTATTACAAGTTAATTTTCTAAACTACAGAAAAGTTATTGTTAGGGAAGCTCAAATATGAAAAATTGGACTGATATTGATAGTCCAATTGATATAAATGATGCAACACTGCTATCATGTTAGATTTACAAATGTTTTATTTGATCTTTTTTTATTCGATTACTCCATTAATTGTAAGAATAATCAATAGATTACTCGATTGCTAAAATATTCGTTTACAACAGCCCTGGTATGTTATGGGGTGTTATGAGGTGTACTATGAAGCTCCTGCTTCAGATGTGAAGCAGCAGATGCTTCACATCTGCATATATATATATCTAACAAAGACTTTTGTTTGCAAAGTGCTTAGTTGGAGGAGTAACATCATCATCAGAGTCCTGGGTTCAGTTCTCCCAGTTGGGCACATTTAGGCAAGCCATCAACTCCAAGTTGCCTACTGATCTGTGTACAAGTGTTTGAATGTGTGCACATTTGTGATATTGGCTGAGTGAATGTGGCTTGTGTATTAAAGCACTTTGAAAAGTGAATCTGACTAGGTTAGCTAGATAGGTCCATTTATGACAAGTAGACTATGTATCAACCAGAATGGGTGAGATTAAGACTATAGTCGACTTTCTGAATAAGTTTATATAGTCACTGTTGCTTAAATAAATTTATTCAGTTCATAGTATACATAAAAGTTGCTACCTACTTTCACAAATCTGTTGCTTAATACTCAGTGTAGTGGGACTGTCACAAATTTAATATTAACAATTGTTTAATATTTTTCCACTTCAACAGAGAGTAAACCTGATGCTGTACTGGATCTATGTGCTTAAGAAAAAAAATAAAGAACACTACGCCTCCTGTGAACACACACCTGCCATACCTATGATGGGCTTCTGCAGCACCAGGCCAATCACCTGCAAACAAATCCCTTCCAGCTGCTGAGTGATCTAGAGAAGAAATAGTTTCAGTGTTGAGATTGCATTATGCAAATGCTTTATATACATAGATTACCATGCATACAGGTCATTCAGTTGTGTTATTTTGAACAGATTTAGTTTGTTAAAACAGCTAAAGTCTTAATTATTTATAAATCATGTCAAAATAGTAAGTAACATTTAAGTGGCAAGTGTGAATAAAAGTGTTTCCCAAGATATTAAAGTATAAAACATAAAATAGTAAAAAGCCTGAGGATAAACAACAGAAATAGCAGGAGTCAGTCTGACTTTAAAGTCAAAGAAAAGTGTCAACTATTGTGGAAGTCCTGATGTGAAGACGCAACTCCATCCATCCATCCATCCATTCATTTTCTTACACCCTTATCCCACTGGGGTCAGGAGGGGTGCTGGTGCCTATGTCCAGCTGTCAAAGGGTGAGAGGTGGGGTCACCCTGGACAGGTCACCAATCCATCTCAGAGCAACACAGAGACAAACAGGATAAACCATGCACACACACTTACAACTAAGGAGAATTTAGAGAGACCAATTAACCTGACAGTCATGTTTTTGGACTGTGGGAGGAAGCCGGAGAACCTGGAGGGAATCCACTCATGCACAGAGAGAACATGCAAACTGCATGCAGAAAGACCTCGGGCCGGGAATCGAACCCAGGACCTTCTTACTGTAAGGCAACAGCTCTACCAACTGCCAATTGTTGGTAGAGCAAAAAACTTGATGCAGCAGACTGAGACCTGGTTAAAATCACCACATATCCTCACAAAAATTAGGTGTTCAGTAACAACCGAGCTGATGACTGGCATCAGCAACATTTGACGGTGGAAAGCAAGAAGCTGCCGAAAAAGCAATGTTGAACTCTTTTGGAAAATGTTTTGGACAAAACTTATTGCTTACAGTTCAATGTCTGGGTTGCAGAAATGACACTTTACAGTAACATGTCCTTGATTCTAGAATTATATCACTCAGAGTAGCAGTACATTGGAGTAGCTCTGCACTGTCATTAATATTTTTTTTTCCATTTCCAAACTTTCATTCCTGCCTTTCTGGTAGAAAATTGCTTTTCTTGAACAACTGCTCCTCCTTGTTTTGGATGCTGTGTAGTTGGACTGATTTTTGCCAATACTTTGCTATTTTGCTATGATGTGTAACCATAGCAACAGGGTTGTTTATACAGGGAGCAGCTGATTAATTTAGGAAAAGCTAAAATAATACCACAAGTGAAGCCAGAAATCCCAGAGGAGTTGAAAAGGAGGCATCATGGATGCAGAGGAAGAGCAAAGAGGAGAGAGAGAAGGAAGAAGATTGGGTGTGCACATTGAACATCTCTTCCATCCATCATAAAGAGCAACATGAGATTGTTAGCTAAAACGATAGATGAACTTCAAGCCCTGACATAGACTCAGCAATAATATAGTGCTTGTAAATATACATGGCGTCATCCAGAGGGCTTTTTCACAAAAGTAGGATTACAAAATCCTACTATGGCACTATGTCAAGCCTGGCTTCTCAGGCTTGACACCTCCTAACCAGGCACAGGAAGTGCAGCTATGTTAAGTCAGGCTTAAGTAATTCAGGTGAATGCACATCAAGAGATTTCTTCAAGAGACCAACAGAGTGATCACAGATTCACTGATGTTACGCTAAATAAAGTGCGTAAGCCATACCTCACACACATGAAGGATATGAGGAATTGAAGCACAGAAAGCTACTCCTACAATAGCAGATTGATTGAATGCATAATTAGCCCACATATATTTTTTCAAACTACTCTTAACTAAAAGTGGTTTGATCACTAAAAAATATAATCATACCTGTCATTTGCTCAAATAATCAACTTCAAATTTAACCATGGAAGTCATTATGAATCTGACAGTGGAATATTTCATGATCCTTCCACATCGTAACAATATTTATGCAGATCAAACAACAGATCAAGATTAAATATCATCGCTCTTGCCTTGCACCCATGACACAATATCTGGGGTGTAGGGCTGCAATTAAGATATTTGAGCTTCTGACTGAAATATTAATCAACTGCTGCTGGTTGTGATGATAGTTGCACATCATCACAAATGTCCAAAAGTTAAAAAGCATCAGCAGAAGCCTTTGTAGCTGCACAGCATCTAAACACAGAGGGGATAATTTTCTAAAAATGCAAAGTTTTAGCCAGAAAAGAATAAATCATGATAACAGTAATAGAGGAATACCTTGAGCAACATAATTTTAGAATATTATTTTCTTACAACGTGTAACATAAGAATCGTATCGATGGGAATGACAGGCTTCTAAAACCTAGGATTCTCACAGCTAGACCAAGAAAAATATCTGAGAATCAGGACAGAATAAAGATGTCTTACAATTATAAACAAATAAGAGAAATAAAAAAAATTGAGAAAATAAAGTTTATTTCTTTAACTATAAAACATAAAAGCATAAAGAAACTGGATGTCTACAAAAGTTGAAAATAGAAACATAATTTCCAATGAAACATCATTCATGCAGTTGCACATGTGCTGAAGCAGAAGTCCCGATGGTGCTTTGACAAGGCACCATCCAGTGAGTTCTGGTTCTTCCTCTGCATCTCCCTCGAATGAAGCATGCCTGGAAACCTCCAAAAGGAAGTATCCAGGCAATCCAGATAAGATGACTCATCTGAATGTTGCTCTGAGCGCCTTTCAGATGTCACTTTGTCTTTAAGTCTGAACCTGGCACCCCAAATGTGCAAGATAATTTCTACCGCTTCTGATTAAATAGTGAATGACTGTTGAGAAAGTGCTCATTTTAAATGTTGTTGTGCTTAAAAGGAATTCTGATTCTGATTGACGAGAGCGAGGCATTAGTTCAACAGTAAATTCGAAAATGGAAACACAAATTAAGCTGCAGAAAATGTGTTTAGTGAATAAAGAATGTTTAGTCTCAAAAATGAATTTCCCTGAACAGTTTTGTTTTCTATGGTTTTTTACTGAGGATTGGTGGGTGTATGAGCGTGTGAGAGATACCTCTTTGTGGTCCTCCATGACAGTAAGGATGGTGTCTATTGTGCTAAGAATGCCCAGAGCCATCACAGTCTTGTCCTCATTCTCCTCATACTCTTCACTCTGCAGAACTCTGGTAAAGATCTCCGCCTGGTGGCAGGAAGCACAAAGTCATGTTTGCACTATGTTAGAGAAAAATTTCCTCCCATGTGTCTGCTCAGCTCCCTCTATTGTGACGCTACTCTTCAGAAAATGGCACACTCTGCCATGACAGTGTTGACATCTTATACAGATGTCAACTTCTGTGAAGCTCATCATAAAACTAAGACAGCTGGTAGCCTAATATTGTTTTTATGTATTTGATTTCAGTGTAAAAATGTTCATCAGGAGCTTTTTGGTTAGCTGCACAAAGAGGCAAAGAAATTTGTCATTTTATAGTATACCTCTTGATAAGAAAAACAACAGGGAGGTAGCCATCATTTGTAAGAACTCACACATTTGACACAAAGACTTTTTATATGGTAAGAAGATTAACATTCAGATACTTACTAAGAAAGGTAGACTAGTATGATGCCATCCAATATTGGATTATGGATAGGACACACGTCGAATCATTAGTAACTACACAGAAAATGCCTCGCTATTAGGTAGCCTACCATGTTTGAAAAAATCCGGTAAGTATCTAGATTTTGGATACTGTTAAGTCTGATCCAGTGAAAGGGGAAACACCATTATGACACAGTGACATTATGGGAGGGTATGGATTAGCTATCTCTAGCTTTTGTAAATACAGCTGTCTATAGGTGTGCTACTTCCACAGACAAATTAGCTCAAGTTGAACAACTAGAGGCCATGGCTATAAAACAATCAGTCGACATCCTCATACCTCACTTCAGACATCGGTCATGGCAACTCAACTTGATTAGGTGAAATAGTTTCAAAGAGTCAATATTACTTCTTTCATAAACACAGAAAAGTCTGCAGCAGTTTTTTTGAAAGAGGTAGTCATGTGAAGCCATAATAATATAAAGGAATTACATTCTCCCCATTTATGTTTTAAATTTGACTCTTTTTATGATTTTAACTGAATTAAAAAAGTGCATCAAATATTGGTACACCCATTTATACACCATAAACTGAGAGAGTTCTTAGTTTTGCTTTATTTAATGAATTATGGTGGGAAAAAAATTGACTCCGATTGAATCGTGCTTCTCCACCAACTAGAGGTCAGATGCACTTCAAACAAAACTTGCAGTGCAGTAAGAGTTTGGTAGAGCTAGACGATGTCTAACACACTTGCAGAACTTATTCCTACCAAGTTTTGTGTCATGTCCACTGCTATAGCAGCCATCTCCTGGTTGTATTCACAAATCATCTTCTGAATGACGTTGGTAAGGTCATCATTCTCCGTCTCTCTAACCACATGTAGAAGCTCCTGCATCACCTGGCGAATGCATGGCCTGATGTACATTTTGGCTACACACAGAGCAGAGGTTGCAGTGTAAGGATTGTGCTTTTTCCTTTAATCATAAAACTTATAACATTCAAAATGTTGGTTAATGCACCTTGCTCCTGGTTGCTCACAAGTGTCTGCAAAGCAATAGCTGCTTCCACCTTAACAGGCATCTCTTTGTCATCTATCAGGTCTTGTCTGACCAGCTCCACTGCGTTCCGAAGTACCAGCTCATTGTGGAAACACAGTGGGCTGAAGCAATGCAGCACCCAACAAGACTGGTAGATCACAGCAGAAAAGTCCAGGTTTGTATAATCCACTCACAGTATTTTTGAAAGACTAAGATCAGCTCTTACAAAAAAAAGAAAACTGGGTGAATGAATGGGACTGTTACTCACCCTGGCTCGAAGGTAACCCATTGGAGAATTGAGCAGTGGAAACACGTAGTTTTGTAGCATTGACTCCATCTGCTCCCTGTATATTCTCTTCTTTGATATGAGATTTAACACACAATACCTCAAATATGCGTATCAGGATTTACTCAGTCATGTTTTCTAAAAGAGTAACAGAACTGGACTCCCATATACCTTTAGTAAAAGCTCAGCAAGAGCTCCAATGCAGTGCAGTGCTCCATCCTTACTCCGGGGGTCAGTAGAGGGGTCTGCCAGGATTTTGTGGCAGAACGCCATCATCTGAGGGAGAATCTGACAAGCAGAAACCATCAACTTCAACTTATGTTTTGAAAACATGCAAAGTCAAACCTTTCTGAACATCTTTATTTATGGATTAGGTCCAAAGTCTATATCCATTCATTATGGAAATAAATGTAGTTTAATTTTGTACTTTTCATGATTGAGTTCAATTGCTCTTTTTTCAAGGTAAAATACAACTTACACAACTTTAAAAAATAGAGTTAAATGTACAAGTTTAAATTTATTGTGGATTTTCTCAGATAAACAAACAAAGGAGTTCCGTCTACAAAGTGTCCCTGGAAGTTTGTTTTCAAATATTCGTGCTAAATTTTGACAGATGAGACTTGGGGTTCCTAAAGGAGACATTCTTGAGCCACTTTTATTCAACATTAATATGATGATTTGAAAAGAGATGATCACTCTCTTTTGATCACTGGCTGCTGACTTTCAAGCCCTTTGGTTAGTCAAGCACGGAAATCTTATGGACAGTTATTAGTCAATTTCAAATGTCAGGTAAGCATAATTCCTTAATATGTTTTAGTTTTTGTGTTTCTGCCTCTTTTTTACTTGCTGTAGCAACAACTGAGCATCTGCAATTCAAATAAACCTGAACCTAAACAGAAAGGAGCAGTCACTTCAGGATGGAAGAGTAGAAAAACCAAACTACAACAGAAAGTAGTAAGAATGAAGAGTAGGGTTGAAAAGAACAGACGTTGAGGAAGATATGGTGCCTGTCGCTTTGGATACAGCTTCAGAGTAAAGTCCGACTTTACTCGGCTTGATTATCACTAATTTGAGACAACAATAGAAGTTGGAAGAGCACCATATTTCTGACTTAAATGTCTCTTTTGATTAGTTTCTGAGGGCAATTTCATAGTTCAACTGTAATGAAATGCAAGGTATTTCTCTTACATCACATCAGTGTTTCTCAAACGTTTCTCAAACTTTTTCAGTCTGAGGACCACCTATCCCGTTTAATAAACACTCGTGGCCCATGTAACCTGAAACTGCCCTGTGATAACACATCTTAATATGTGATGCAACCTTAAATTCAAATATTAGTCTCTTAACTCATGTATTGTTGTTTTCTTTGTTCATCCTAATTAAAAGAGTGGTGCTGTTTAGCAAATGTGACTGGCCATGACAAAGCCATAAACAGGTCTACATGGGCATGTTGAGTTATTCACATTTTCTGAAAGTGTGGAGTCTTAAGTGTTCTATTGTTAAACACATGGAAATAAAAAAAGAAGTTGTTCTTTACTATCAAGTGTTGTGTGCATTAACAAAATCAATCCAAAACCAATCAGAGATAGGAGGAAGGTCTTAATGCTGACAATCAATCCTGTGTACATACTGCTTAATAAAAACAACTACTGGCCGTAATGGGTCGTTTCTAACAGAGTGGTGTATTTCTGTAGTTAGTACTGGGAGCAATGGGAAAAGACAGAGGGGCTTGATTTTTTTTTTATAGATTATCTGTTTCACACCATACTCTCAGAGTGACCATTTGATCAAATATGTAAAAAGCATTTTCTTTTTCAGAAAACTTACTTACTGTAGCTTTCACCAAGTATTCTTTGATCATGTATTTTTATTTTCCAGCACTTAATTTCATTTTCAATATTGCCTCTTCAGCTTCATCTGAAAAAACTGAAAATGTCTATGGAGATACTTCTTTTACCAGGCCAACCTAAACTGTGCAATATTTGCACCAAAGGCTCACAATCTTCCTGACCTCTTTTCTCTTGCGAGCAGCTTTACACAGGAGACTCTGTGCAGCGGTTGCTGGAAGGGAATGGTCGTCATAGATGTCTGCAATAAAGAAATACACAAGAAAAAGCAACCAGATTATCTAGAGACAGCAGGGCAACAAGATCAAATTAAACTGAAAGTTTAACAATAACACATTTATTTTCTGAGATTTCAACTTTTTTTCATTTTATAATAATTTCTTATTTATTAATTTACTGAAGTATTTTTTATCTTTTTATTACAAGTGCTTGTTTTGTTTTTGCCCTTTGAGATCTAAAGATCTAAAAGCCATTATAAATAAAATCTATTATTAGTATTATTACTAGTTTTGCTGTACCGTATTTTCCGCACTATAAGGCACACCTAAAAACCTTCAATTTTCTCAAAAGCCGACAGTGCGCCTTATAATCCGGTGCGCCTTAAATATGGACCACTATTGAGCCACAACAGGTCTCACAACTACAGAAAGCAGCCGCCGACTTCATTTTACCCCGTAGAAGAAGAAGAACTCCAGCCGCTAGATATCGGTGTCACAGGACATTCAAAGCTAGACTGTGAACTGCGTGGGAACAGTGGATGACAGAAGGCGAACACACGTTCACCAAGACGGGGAGACAGAGCCGACGACATACGCCACTATCTGCCAGTGGATCGTAAATGCCTGAGCTGATAGATCATTCTCAACTGTGGTCCGAGCTTTCAGGAAGACAGGAATTGTCACTGAACTGCTAAACAGCAGCAACACTGACTCCATTAATGACGACTTTGACGAGACGGAGCCGGGCATGTTGGATGCCATATTTGCCCAACTGTTTAATTCGGGACACTGAAGAAGAAGAATTTGAGGGATTCGTGGATGAGGAATAAATTAATAAAATGAGCTTTACATGTTTATTTTGTGTGTTTACAGCTGAACAAGGTTGGTCATATTGTGAATATGAAGATTAACTTTTGAACAACGTTGAGTTATTGATATATTGTTATTGCTTTGCATTATTTAGAGTGTTACTATATTGTGATTGCACTAATGTTTGATTTACCCTAACAGTATCAGACTGTTTTTTACGTGTTTATTGAATCAAGGAAAAGTTCCCCTCCACTATGTGATATAAATGTTGCACTACATGTTACCACGTCACTGACTTTACCTCGGGGAAAATAATAAAACAGTTGTTTATTCATTTTGGGAGTAAACGGACAAATCAGCTGTCAGAACGCTGGTTTGTAATCTATTAATAAAGTTTGACTGACTTATCAGACTGTTTTGTTGACATTCCCTTTAGCGGAGCTCCATTTAATGGATGCATAACGTAACCCCAGCCTCTATTGTAGCGTCTATTCTATGCGCCTTATAATGCGGTGTGCCTTATATATGAAAAACGTTTTAAAAGAGGCCATTCATTGAAGATGCGCCTTATAATGTGGTGCGCCTTATAGTGCGGAAAATATGGTGAATGGAGACTCATAGCATATGCTCACTGAATAAAAATACAGAGGTGAAACCAAATGATGCTATTATCACATGCCATCAGTTAACCTTAATGGTAGGTTTCAATGGACAAAACAATCAGATTTTAACATATTTTATCTGTGTGTTAAATGGATCATATTTTTACAGTCAAGTCTAGACACTCACTGAACTTCATTCGAATATATTCATAGGGGTCTTCCTGCCACAGCCTCTCATCCTCATCTCTGTAGCACATTAGAGGGAAGACGACCTCTTGGCATATAGTCTGAAAAAGATAAAGGTTGTTATGGATTCTTACTAAACGCTGCATTCAGAACCGAATCTTAAAGTAACAAAAAAAATGCTGAGCCTGAAGCTTTTTTGTGGTGGTCATAGGAATAAAATTCTAACATAATGTTTCATGTTTAATATAAATATTTTTTTAAATGCACAGAAAAGGCTTGCAAAAGCACAACAAACAAGGAAACGTCAAGTAACCCTGATGTCCATGAGGTTCCAAATTGGCCTGCCATGCTTATTTATAAGCGAGAAGGTATGCAATATATCAAAAGATATATGTGCATATAGTGTTGTTTCAAAATTAAAATAAGGCTCAGGAGCTTACAAGGAAGAACGTAACCATGTTTTAAAAAATTAAAACTGTTATAAAATTATTTAGAGATTTTTATTTTGGGGAGATGACCAGTGTCACAATCTTGAAGTGCAATTGGATTTCAACATCTGTATTGTTGAGAACAATCATCTCATCTTAAAAGTGAACAAAACAAAGAAGATGATTGTTGATTTCAGGAGATCAAACCCTGTTTCCATCATGGGAGAAGAAGTAGATGTGGTTGAGGAATATAAATACCTCTCTGTTCATCTGGACAACAGACTGGACTGGAGACACAACGATAAAACATCTATAAGAGACAGAGCAGACTGTACTTCTTTGAGAAAGCTAAGATCCTTCAAGGTTTGCAGCAAGATGCTGCAGATCTTCTGTAAGTCTGTTGTTGAGAGCGTTATCTCTTCTTCTGTAATCTGTTGGGGCAGCAGCATCAGAGCCAGAGACCCAAACAGGCTCAACAGCCTGTTAAAGAAGGCTTGTTCTGTTCAGGGGACGACTCTGGAAATAGTAATGAAAGAGGATTCTTAATAGGATCAAGAAAAATATGGATAACGCCACCATCCTCTTCAAGAGACTATCTTGGGAAGGCAGAGCAACTACATTCAGAGGCTTCTTCAGATTCAGTGCAGTACAAACCGTTGCATGAGATCTTTCCTGCCAACAGCCATCCCAATCTTCAATAACTCTGAAGAATCTAAATTCATGAGTTACAACAACATCTAATTTCCTTCAACCAGTTTCTGTCAAACTGAAGCTGTTTCTGTCAATCCAGCAAAGAAATTAACAAAACTACTGGTGAGTGATATGATTTTAGAAAAATTCAAACTGGTACATATGCCGTACTGCGGCCCTGCATTGTAGGGCCAGCCCAAGTCATGTATGAACTAAGTAGCCTTCTAGGGCCCTGGAGCCACTTAGGGGTTCCCTAAGTTGAGCTTATTTTTTTAGTCAAGATTTCTAGGTCATTATAATAACAAAAACACAGATTTGTGGAACTGCTAATAGGTAAGGCAAGTTTATTTATATAGCACATTTTCAGCAACAAGGCAATTCAAAGTGGTTTACATGAACAAACAAAATAACAAAACAAAGGAAAGAGCAAAACAAGAAGAAAATAAAAAAAGAAGAATCTAATAATGTTGATCCATAAACTAGATCAAACTCATTTTCATTTTGGGGCATATCAAAAATCAGAATGTTCTTAAAGGCTTGGATGTGCCAGAATATATTGATAAAACCAATTAAACTGTGAAAATATCAATAAATAGCTGTTCCTCTGGAATTTTGTGATCATATTAGATTTTTTGGCTATCAAAAAGACAGATTTTGAGGTGAACATTTAGAAATGTTTGTAAGGAATGTTTACAGTATTTGTGGTAATGTATGGTATTAAATGTTACTCTTTATCACCTGCTGAGATGGGAAGGAGTGTTATGCTTACACATCTTCAAGAAAATTTAAAATATGTAGCCCTTCCAAGGCAACACAGAGAGAAACCAATTCAGATACTGAATGTTTTAGGTTGGGTATATCTTAAATTTCAATCTCCCCTAAAGTCTTACCAATACATCTCACTTCCCAATTATCAAAATTAGTGTGGCCGTTCCACTGAACTGAAACGAAAGTTACTACCGTAACTACGGTTCTATGAATCCCGGATGACTGCCAGAGGCGGTGCTTCAAGCACTGAATGATCATTCTTGCGCATGCGCAGGTCGAGTACTAATGACAACAAAGTCACCTGTGACCTGCCGGGGACCCACGTAACTCTATATAGTCACGTGGCACCCGGCATTCAATCTCTTCTCGCGAGAAGCAGAGATTCCGAGGGACCAAGCACTCTGGCGGTCATCCGGGATTCATAGAACCGTAGTTACGGTAGTAACTTTCGTTCTATTTCATCCCTACTGACTGCCAGAGGCGGTGCTTAAAGCACTGGATGACTCATATCAACAAGGTCACGAGGAATCAGCAACATTCAAGGGACAACAACTACACCATCCACCCTAATGTGATCTAGAGGCATGCTGCTCCAGGATTCCTTGAAGCGGATGGGGCGCAGCCACATTCACCCTGTAGAACCGAGTAAAGGTACTAGGTGATTTCCAGGAGGCCGCACAGCATATAACATCCAATGGCACCCCAGTCATGGCAGCAAACGATGTCGACATGCCCCTGGTAGAGTGGCACTTCACCCCTCCTGGCAGTGGCCGGTCCTGCAAGGCATTGGAGATCAAATCCACAACCCAGTGTGCAAGTCGCTGCTTAGAAAGTGCCTGACCTTTCCGTGAGCCAGCATAGCAAACAAAAAGGCTATTTGTCTTTCGGAAGGATGCCGTGGCATTGATATATGCCTCAAGGGCACGAACAGGACACAGTGGTTCAGAGGGGCTTCCGGTGACAAACCGGGCAAGATGGAGCGGCTGGGTACCGCCTGCCGCCAGTGACACCTTAGGAATAAATGCTATGTCAGACCACAGTGTAACGCCTGAGCCATCAGGATTCCACCGGCAGCAGGGCTCGGCTTTCGAGAGAGCCTGCAATTCCCCCACACGTTTTGCGGAAATCATAGCTAAAAGGAACGCTGTCTTCAGTGAGAGCCATTTGACGTCTGCCGATACCAGGGGCTCAAATGGGAGGGACCGAAGAGCCTCAAGCACAAGCGAAAGGTCCCACGCCGGTGCCACAGGGCAGTTGGGTGGGTGCAAACGCCGAGCACCCCTTAAAAACAGTACAACGTCCTTGTCTCGGCCCACAAAACAACCATTCAGTCCGACATGCCAACAGGAAATGGCAGCCACATACACCTTTAAGGTAGACGGAGACCGTCCTTGATCCAGTAATGCCTGCAGGAAGGTCAGTATGTCAGAAACTGAATACTGCACTGAGTCCTGCCCTCTATTATGGCACCAGGTCGCAAAGACCGTCCACTTGTTAGCATAGACAGTTCGCGTGGACGGTGCCAATGCATTAGCCATTGTATGCCCAATAGACCCAGTGTAACTTGAGAAAGTGGACCCCGGCCTTGCAGGGGCCAAATCCAGAGCTGGAGCTGGTCCGGTTTGGGGTGCAAAATCTGACCCCCCATCTGGGAAAGAAGATCCCTCCTGGAGGGGAGACGCATTGGCTAGCCGGAGCTGAGCTCGCACAGTAGAGGAAACCAAGTCTTCGCTGGCCAGTAGGGGACCACCAGCAGAACCCTGTACCCCTCCTGACGTACCCTGAGGAGAGTCTGAAAAAGTAGGCTGAATGGTGGAAAGGCATAAAGGAGGGTCCGGGGCCAGTCGTGTGCCAGAGCATTGTGGCCCAGAAGGCTGCTGTTGTCCAATGAGAACCAAAGGGGACAGTGAAATGCATCCCTTAAGGCAAAGAGGTCCATGTCCGCCTTGCCAAAGACCTTCCAGATGCACTCCACTACCTCTCGGTGAAGCTTCCACTCCCCTGGAAGTGGCTTCTGACGGGATAGAAAATCTGCTGGCACGTTCTCCGGCCCTGGGTGTAGGCTGCTCTGAGGCTGGCTATGTATGGAGCTGCCCAGGTCAGAAGCCGTTGAGTCAAGCACAACAGTTTCCTTGACCTGGTTCTCCGCTGGTGGTTGATGTGAAAAATCACAGTGGTGTTGTCTGACCTCACCAGCACATACTTCCCCTGAAAGCCTGGAAGAAAGCTCTGAAGAGCCAGAAGTACAGCCTGTAACTCCAGGATATTGATGTGTTCCCTGCTCTGCCGCTGGGACCATGTCCCCTGTGCCATTTGGCCCCGCGCCAGGTTGCACCCCAGCCCGTGGAGGATGTATCCATAAACACAACTTCCCGACGACACGGGAGGGAACAGAGCGGGACCCCCGTGGTCATAAACAACCTCACCCTCCATTGGGACAGAGACTGAAGACATTGAGGCCCCACCCGAAGTCTTCGGAGACGATGAGTGTTCCGTGTGGGATCTAGATTCAAGCTGTTCAACCACATCTGGAGGGGCCGCAATGACAACAGCCCCAAGGGCACTACGGCAGACGCAGCTGTAAGCATGCCCAAAAGGCAGTGGCAGTGGCAAGAGGCAAGTGCCATGAATAGAACGCCTGAATTCCGGGAACATGCTCAATATACTGTCCACCCGCTGGGGTGACGGGCAAGCAGTCATTGAGATGGAATCCATGGCAATGCCCAGGAAGACAGTCTCCTGTGAGGGAGTCAGACTGCTTTTCTCCATGTTCACCTGCAAGCCCAAGCATCCCACATGATGGAGCACCAACTGAGTATCTCGAACTGCCTGGTCCCGTGTCGCAGCACAAATGAGCCAGTCGTCCAGATATTGGAGGATCCTTAATCCCTGTGTCTGCAGAGGAGAAAGGGCCGCTGCAACACATTGGGTGAACACCCTGGGAGACAGTGAAAGTCAGAACGGGAGGACCTTGAACTAGAAATGCCTCCCCTGAAAAGCAAAATGAAGAAACCGCCAATGGGGCAGAGCGATTGGAACGTGAAAATAAGCATCCCTGACCTCTATGGAAGTGAACCAATCGCCCGGGGAAATCGCCTGCAACATTTCCCTGGTGGTCAGCATATGAAAAGGTACACATTCACCCTTCAAGTACACATTCAAGCCTCTGAGGTCCAAGACTGGACGCAGGTCCCCGGTCTTCTTCGGAACCAGAAAATACATGGAATAAAAGCCCCCTGAATCCAGCAGGGGGTCCACAGGCACTATAGCACCCTTGGCCAGCAAGGTGCAGATTTCTTGGTTCAGTGCCTGTGCCTTCACCGGGTTGCGGATCACAGTCATCCTGACCTGGCCGGGGATAGGTGGCCGGCGGCGGAACTGAAGACCGTACACCAGGGGCCGGGTGGACAGCACCCACAAGTCCGGGGTGTGGGCAGCCCAGAAGCTGAGCTGTCCCGGGGTAATATAACCGACTAAGGCATCATCTGCGGGCCCCCTGGCCCTTCGAAGGCCTGGGATGACGCCGGCCAGACTGCGCGGCTCGAAAGGGATGAAAGGACCTTGTCCCAGCTTGTTCTCGAGCTCTGTTTCTCTGATCTGGAGCAGGTCTCTGGACCAATCTCTGACCTGGTACCAGACCCTGGGGCTCAGTGGAAGAAGGAGAAGGCCCTGAGGACCTCCGTGAAGGACCCGCAGCTGCCCAGGTGCTGACTGGCTGGCGATCACGTCTGTGAAGCCCTGCCAGCTGTTGCCTTGTTCTAGAGGCCTGAGCTGTACGGTCCAAGGCGTCCAGTGCCGCAGAACCAAAAATTTCGCCTGGAACCACAGGCAGGGCCCGGAGAGTCCTCCTACAAGGCTCAGTAAGTGGTGGAACCAGTGTGGAGAGTGTGCGTCCGAGTTCCCTCGTCATTAGAGCAAAGGCCTGCAGAGATGCATCAACCAGGCCTTGCGTGGCATGGTCCAGTGGAACAGATTTCAAGGAGGAAGACAGGGCAGGCATAAGATGGGAGAGAGAGTTCCCAATCCAGCCCATGCGGGCCCCAGAGTCATAGGCCTTGCAGAGAAGGTTGTCGGTAATACGGCACTGAGGGCGTGGACAACGGGCATTGGGCCGCAAAGCCTCATCAGGTGGGATAATAAGAGAGGCAATGCCCGGTTCCACCGCTGGCATCTGCTCCAAGCCAACCCTGGGTGCCTCCTGCATAGCTGCCAGGACCCTGCCATCCGTTGTCAGATGTGACAGCGCCTTGGTGTCTGACCAGCAAGAATGTAGTTACCGCACATACTCTGCCGAGGGAGGAACCACAAAGGCAGTCTCTGATCTACTGCGCTTAAAGAAGACGCTGGAAGCCGTAGGCTGGGCCTGAGGAACACTAATCTGTAAACGGGCAAGAGCCGTTCGAATAGCAGATGTCACAGACTCCCCCGTATCCTCCTGGGAGGCAATGGAGTCCGACCAAGAGGCCGCAGAGCCCAGCTCCGGAAGGTCCACACAGAAATGGGTGCCAGAGGCCGCCACAGAAACAGCATCGTCATCATTGACTGACATTTCATCCTGCTTGGGGAGGAGAGCCGCGCCGTGATCACCAGCAGTCTGAAAGGACTGGAGGAGGGCTTTCATTTGGGCCAGCTCAGTAGTGAGATGATCCACTCTCGTGGACAACCTCCCTGCATCGGTCTGTCTGGCTCGCTTTGCCGGTACCGAAGGTGCAGCCACAGTAGATCGTTTGCACATCGCTTTCCCCATCGGCAACTGACTACGCGGCGCAGCGCCCGCCCAGTCGGTAGGCTGCTCCAGCGCAGCCAACCGATCCAGTCTGACTGACCGGGGCATGACGCAACAGTTGGGGCAAGCGTTATCCGACAGTCCCTCCCGGAGATGTTCCACACCGAGGCAGGAGGGACACAAGTCATGCCCGTCGTCGGGCTGAAGTGGAGCCAGACAGGTCGAGCAGCATAAATTATCCAGCATCATACTGCTGAAAGGCGTGAATAGCCCGCCACCAACAAGAAGTCAACACGAGCAGAAAATGCCGCTGGCAACTCCGTTGTAGGAAAACCCCCGTAGAGGCTCCAAACTCAGCGTGAGCAGAAACGCCACTAGCAAATCGATTACCAACCAAAGATGAACTCAGCACGAGCAGAGACGCCACTGGTGAGTCAGATAAATAACAGCAAAGTAAAATGGACTCAGCAAGAGCAGAAAACGCTACTGGTGAGTGTAGATAAACAAACTGTAGAACTCAACGCGAGCAGAAACGCTACTGGTGAGTTTAGGCAAACAAACTATAGAAGAACCCAACGCAAGCAGAAACGCTACTGGTGAGTTTAGGTAAACAACTCAACGCGAGCAGAGACGCTACTGGTGAGTTTAGATAAACAAACTGAAAACGAACTCAGCGCGAGCAGAAACGCTACCGTGAGTCAAAAGAGCCACAAAAATTAACGTGGCAAATCAAAGCGAACAGTAAACTACTGCTGAGAAAAGAACAAAAACTTAGCAGTCGCCGCGGCGACCACAGATCTGGTAAGGTGAAAGGAGCTTGTGCAGCCCCTGGAGGGCGAGACTTACCTGCAGCTCCGACCAAACCCGGTCACGGGGCTACCAGCAATAAGCAGCTAGGAAAATAGTGGTACACACACAAGCAACCAGCTTCACACGACCACACACCTGTACTCAACACACCTGCGCGCAAGAAGAACATAGGGATTGAATGCCGGGTGCCACGTGACTATACAGAGTTACGTGGGTCCCAGGCAGGTCACAGGTGACTTTGTTGTCATTAGTACTCAACCTGCGCATGCACAAGAATGATCATTCAGTGCTTGAAGCACCGCCTCTGGCGGTCAGTAGGGATGAAATAGAACTATCAATTTCTTCAAGATGGAGGCTTGGGCCGGCCCTGCTGCATTGGGTAAATTTATTTAGACAGGCAGATACTGCAAAAACACTTCTAAAATGCCAATAATTAAATGAATTTTATATATATATATATATATATATATATATATATATATATTAATTGGCTCTGAATTGACAGGAAAGTGGATAATGAGAAAAGGGGAAAAACGTGCACCAAAGGTCGCCAGGCTGGGAATCGAACCTGTGACAGCTGCGTTGGGGACTAAGGCCGTATGTGGGTTTTGCTTAACCCCTGTACTACCTCGGCACCCCCCAAAAATGAATTATATTTTGACATGAAATTTAATTTTCAGCAGAATCATCTGCCTGCACAGTAAGAGGATTTTACTAAAGATTTTTCATTAAAACATTACTACCAAAAAAAGTTTTTAAATTCTAGAATTTTATTTTATTTTTTTATTAATAAATGCTTCAAATTCTGTTCATCATAATGAAATTTGGAAAATAATTTTAGTACAATTTTTATGCTTGGAAGTTATTTTTTTATAATGGGGATAAAAAAAACAGGACAGATGTACTTGGAGTACACTACAAATCTGAAAAATTCATAAGGCAGGAAGTCTTAACTGTTTACAAATAATTTGGAATTAAATAAAAGGAGGGAAATAATACTAATGGAAAGGGGTTTTATTTTTACACGACAAACGACAGCATCTACTTAAAATGAGCATTAACAAATTCACAGGTGCTATTTTACTTCTTTGTTTCTTCTTTTACTTTTAATTGGCAATGTGTTTATCATGTTTGATTGGCGTTATTCAAAATCATATTGAATTTGGCATGCTTTTACTCATTGTTATCAGTCATGATTTTGCCATGTTTTATTACTTCAATCTTAGCATCACATTAGCCTAGATTAATGGGACATGTCCATGGGGTTGCAACACTGATACTTAATTATACTTAATCATATTTAAATTATATTATCACATATGTATATTTTTAAAAATACATTTATATTGCTTATGGTTATATTTGTATTTACTAATATTTACATCAATAAAGTATATTCTATTATATAATTAAAAAAACATCCTATGAGTAAGGTACATGTACCTGCATATGTGGTTTCATCAGTTTCCATGTCAGTGAATGCGAAAGGCCCTGGTTGAGGTAGGTGAAGCACTGTTGCAAAACCCGAGCAGTAACATACTGACCCCGTCGGTGCTGGTCAACCACTTTCAGCAGGACCTGCATGATAAGAGAAAACCAAAACCATTGTAGTTTATGTAACACAGCAAAAAGGGTAGAAAATGAAAAACCTTGTGGCACAAAATATCTCATGGGTCTATGAAGTGTTAGAGCATCTCAGTGACACAAGCTAACCTGTTGTATGCCTACAGCATAGGTCTTCAGAAAAAAGTCTGCAAAATCCTGGTACTCCTTGGTCACATTGCCGGGGCTTCCATACCTGTGGTTAAAATCAAACAAGTGAGGATGACAGTTGCTTCATATTTTGTGTGAACTCTAACTCTACTTTTCTGCTCTGAGATTTACCGCTCAAACAGTCTAGTGATGATGCGCAAAGCCCATTTCTTACACTTCCACCAAGCCAGCTCTGGACGGTCATCCTCATCAACTTCCAAAGTCTCCTAACAAACACAGCCCACTGTAAGTTCAAGATGGAAGACTAAAAACTCTTCATTGCATGAGTTTTTCTGCCATAGGTAGCAAAAATTAATGAAGACTGTTTATGTGTAAAATTATTCTTGTGAGAGAATCATGATCAAATGTCCTGTTTACTGTTACAAAAAAAGACACCATTAACAAAACAAATTGCTTTAGTTTTTTTTACAGGTGACTGGCATGAAAATAGATATTCGAGTTCTTACTTGAACATTTAACTTCTGCAGTGCCTTATTCACACTCATTGAACTACTCCACATTGTTCCATTGCAACCGCAACCAATCATTCAGAAGATTTACTGTGATTTTGTCAAGTATCACCAATATAAATATTGTATAATTTACAATTTAAAGAGACAGCTTAAACTTCTTTCTTTGTCTTACTGCAGGTACGTCTCTGTCCACAATGGATCGCAGAATTTCCATCCACTGCGTCATCACAGTGTGGTTGATCAGCTGAAGGGGCAGCGAGTACTGTGGGACAGCATCAAGGTTAATACTGGTACCTCATTACAAAACCCAAATTTTCTGCGGTACCAAAGGTAATTCATTTTTATAAGTTACTAGCAGACATTCCAGTTTAATCCCACTGAAAATATCTGATTAATCATTTTTGACAAATTACTGTAAAACAAATCTTGTAAAAATAAACTGAAACCATTTTTTCCACAAACTGAGTTCATTCAAATTCAACTTCAATTCAAAAATACTTTATTAATACCAAATGGAAATTAAATGTTGTTGTAGTTCATTAATTCAGATTATTCAAAAGGTTATTCATGACGGTGATGGCTGTTGTCAGGAAAGATCTCTTTCACACCAGAAATCTGGAGTTGGAGAGATTTAGGCTCGGAAGTGGTGGCTTGTTTGGTTGTTTCCTCAGTCTTAATATGACACGGGATCTGCAGACCTGCTGTCTCTCTCTACTCCTCTCTCCTCAACTGCAACTATAAATGTGTATATAGTCTCAGCGGCTTACGGCTACCAGCAGTTACCACACTCAGTCATAACACTGATGCCATCTCCATGAGGCTGGCAGAGCATACTCCAATGGGTTGCTTCAAAGCTCGGAGGGTCTCTTGTGCTTCCTATTACCATTTCCTAACAGCCATCTTCCTAATACGTAGCCTATTCACCAGGGGTTTGTATTCAGTGCAGAGAAAAACAAGATTATGGTCAGATATCCCCAGAGGAAGTCTTTTTTTGGAAACATACACATACATACATTGTTTTATAGGGTGCAGCAGCTGGCAAACTGGTGAAATGTTGGCAGTACTGAAGAGAGTGAGGCATGATTAAAATCAGATATTGCCACAAAGGCATGGGGTGTTGTGTCTGTATGCTAGCAACAATGGAACTGATGACATCACGTGCATTATTATTATGCATTATTAGTAACATTATTGCTATAAATCTGATGAAAATCTGAAAAGATGAATATGTTGCAATTGTTTTTTTGTTGCAGATAAAATGTTTAACTTTTCTGGGGATTAAGGGTGCATTCACACCAGCCCAGAATTAGCATCTTGAATCAGACTCTAATTTGTTTATCTAGAAAGTCAGATTTTCTTTGGGAGGTGAGAATTCAAATTTGAATTCCAAAACGGACTAAAAAAATGAACTCTGATCTGCCGAAAAATCTAGGTCTCGATCCGGTTGAAGTGAACTTTTGCACGACTGAAAATATATCTGAATGCCACCTGACTAGAAATCGTTCCAAAAGCAGGAAGTGAGCTACAGCACAGGGCATTATGTGTCAATACAACCATAACAAACGAGCATTTTTACCATTTGCGGAAAAAATGGCTTGTAGTCAGACATAGAGTGCTTTTATCATATTTGTATGACAAAAGCCCTCATACAAATATGGTCAGAAGAAAATATATCACAGCTACTTGCAACCACACACGTCTTTAAACTAAGAAGTGTCAAAATGGAGGTACTGGGATTCCCTCATAAGTTGCACAGTACCGCACCAAAGTAAAAAAGACTTTGCATCAATACATCAAAATACGTGACATGCTAAGGACAAGTTGGAGTTCAGGAGACGCGAAGGACAAGCTTGTTTGGTATAATGAACCAGATGCTACTCTCAATACTAGACCCAGGAGCACCAAAAAGGGCCTCTGCTCTATGTCTTCTTCAGAGAATTTGTGTCGATTCCTTCAGTAGTTCTTGGTGCAGCGCCACCACAGGCAGTGGGGGGAACAGTTTTTTCAGTTAGTTTGAGTCGTTAGACACAGTGTAGTGTGAATGCAAACTAGAGTCCTGAAAATGTAACAAATGTTGCAAGTCTGATCCCCAATCAAACCGAGTCTACCGGACTATCAGGTGTGAAAACATGCATTAGAGATAGCATGAGCCCTGAGGTGGACCATCTCAATGGACTGAACAAAGAAACCAACATAATCCTACCTGGACAAGAGCATGGAAGATCTTGAGGACCTGCTTCTGGATGAGGACAGAAAAAATGGTCGCATCAGAAAGCAGCTGGCTGATGAGCTGTTGAATCCTAGGAAGAAAAATCTGCATGGCTGCCAGTAGTGGCTCCCTCTCATCTGCCTTCCTGTACCTGAAGCCCACATATACAGCAGAGAGATCAGTTAACCTCAGACTCCTTCTGAAATCTGAAGCAGTGGCACCTGCTGGAACTGCTACTTCCCATCAAATAAATACAGTCACTTTATTACTGGTCTTACATAGTTTTTTACTCACTATTGCTGTGCATTTAAAACATTTTACTAACAAGCATTTTATTTTTATTAAGTTATTGCTTTAAGTTAATGTTTATAGGGTAGGGTTAGTTGTTTTGGTTAGTTGTTTTGATCAACTGATTTTACCCCATCACCTAACTTTATTAGCTCATGTATGTTCAGAGATGTATGACCGATTAACTCCTAACAACTCTGCTCCTGAAGCATCAATAATACATAGCCTCAAGGAGACTCAGAGAAACTAGGGTCTCCTGAAGTCATGAGACATCTCACGCAAGAGATCTCACAATGGCTAATGGAGCTGAGGTTGGCCTGCTTTCCCATGGCCATGGGCAGATGGGGCTCCATCCCTGACCGGGGCGATGGGCCACTGTGCTGCGATAAAGAAAGCTGTTGAGCTGCACAAACTACGTCCATATGTAAGATCCTTCTGATAGTACACAATGATGCTACATAATCTAGAGGTGTGCCGATTTCTGTGAAAAAGTGTATGATCAGTGATTGGCGATCATGGTCTCTTGTTGCCGATTACACAAACCGATCACCTGTATCTCACTTTACAGCCTGCGTGTGCAGCTAATCTCCTCTTTCCTTCACACTGTGCAAGCACTGTGCAACAAATCCTAAGCGATGCCGTGTGCAATTACAACACTCTGAGAGTGAACAGGGACGTTTGAATTGAGCTCAACATTGAGTACGCTTTGTGTCCAAGCTGACCAATACAAATGCTTGACAATCGGAGTGATTGACAGCCGAGCATCCACATTGATATCAAATAGATGACATAGTCAAATTTCCAGATGCAAGAGCCCACAACAAATCTAAATAATGACGAAGTAATCAGCAAACATGCTGATGCTGTGTGAAGGGTGAAAGGGGTGGAGTATTTGGTCCCCTCTAGCTGGTGGTGATAATGCTCCATACAGCATTTAGTTGTTTGCCAACCACTTTTAAACAAGAAGAAGAAGAAGAAGAAGAAGAAGAAGCAATCCCAATCTATAGAAGACAGCATCACATATAATAACAAGGTCAACCACACCTTCTCACAAAGATGGACATTTCTGTCATATCCTTGCTTAGAGTTGCTCTTAGCAACTGAATGAAACACTCTGAAACCAGAACTTCCTGGAGAGATTATTAGGCCAAGATAGGAGCTCTCAGAGAGCACTGTGGGAATCTTTGAGGATCCCAATGTGCTAATGACCTATGCTGTAGTCCTAATGACCTATGTTGTCCTTAAGAAATCTGGGTTTAGGGGAAACTGACTATAGCATTTAATCAGGTTACTCACTCGTATGTTTTGACAAGTTGGTAGAGAGCCAGCAGGCTGCCGTACCAGGTGCCGCTGTTCTGAGACTGCAGGTACATGCTGAGCTTGTCTACAATGCCGGTCCAGCGTCCTGGGAAGTCGTGCTTAATGATGGCTCTCAGACACATGGTCAGCTGGGCTCTTTGGGCATATAGAGAAAAGGAAAAGAAAATAACATTATTAATACCAAATAGGTAACTAAGATGTCCTATTTAGTCTGTAATAAAGGCCCAAATCAGATTACGTACACAGCAGAAACAGTACCCTAGTCAGATTCAATTCAATACGATTCAATTCATCCATCCATCCATCCATCCATCATCTTTGCATTCTTCTACAGGATGACCAATGACCACAGGATGAGACCTGCAATAGTTTTATTCCTTTCAGTTTTGCAAATCTGAATTTTTAGTATGAATCCTACACAATTGTGACAAGGTGTGAAGTATTCACACTGGTCGCTGTGAATATCTAACTCCAATGCATTGGAGCTGCTGGATGTCGTTTTGAGTGGGAGAATCAGGAGGGAACACGTTTTCAGGGATCACCAAGGTCTTCTAACCTATGCTGATGACTGTTTATAATTTTAGGGATTTAGATTCCTTATGAGCCGAACTGGTCCCAGTATTGGAGAGACCAACCCACCAGAACCACACCATCTTTATTCAATTAGAGGTGTTAACCATTAGGTGGTTCATGAAAGGCCTTGGATTGACCACCAACGGTTGAGTGTTGGGTGTGTTCAGGGAAGAACCTGAGGCAGAACATTAGGCACAAACTTTTAGGTATAGTTGTAATTTATAGAGGAAAATTGCATGTTGGTGTCCATATTACATTGTTTTATAAATATGAATTTTGTTTTGGTGTACTCCCAAAAAAAAAAAATCTGTGTAACATGAAGCATATGTGCACTTTTAGTATGAATCCTTTATAAAGACCCCTGGTCCTTTGCTTTTGTTCTTGAGCAGATGTGCATATTTCAGGCATCAACCATGATCATCTCTGGGACAAAGAACCAGTGTCTGTACAATGGATAGACAACCTCATCTTGTTTGCACTTGCAATAATTGTTTATACAGATGAACGAGAAACTTTCAGGCATCCAGAAATTGCACAAAAATACAAACCAGACTTGTGAAAGTCCACAATTCTCTTCTTGATATGTTGGCTGATTTCTTTCGACTTTCCTATAAGATTACACAAGAAACATCTCGGGAATATAAAGTACATTTAAGGTGTGCCTTAAATTACACCTAGAGGTGCATCTCTAATTAACTGAGATGTTATCAATAAAACTGTGAGAAGCTTCCAAAGACATTACATCAAATGTCCAAAACTGTTTAAAGGCATAGCCAATTGTGCACTTACAAAGTGCAGTAATGGTATCTGTTTGAACTTATCAGTATTAAAGACACTTGTCCACAACCTCAGTCACACTCAGGACTCCACTATGGTGAAAACCAAAGAGCTTTTCAAGGACACCAGAAACAAAATTGTAGGTCTGCACCAGGCTGGACAGACTGGATCTGCAATAGGCAAGCAGCTTGGTGTGAAGAAATCAACTGTGGGAGCAAAAATTAGAAAATGGAAGACCCACAAGACCACTGATAATCTTCCTCAATCAAGGGGAACTCCATGGGGAGGATCTAGTGAAAGGCTGGGAGTAACAAACTTTATCAGTGCGGTGCTGACATCAGTGCCAGACGTGTTCCCCATTTCATATCAGGGCCCGTCTGAAGTTTACTAGAGAGAATTTGGCTGTTCCAGAAGAGCATTGGGAGAATGTCATATGGTCAGATGAAACCAAAGTAGAACTATTTGTTAGAAACACAACTCGTCATGCTTGGAGGAGAGTAAATGCTGAGTTACATCCTAAGAACACCATAATTACTGTGAAGCACGGGGGTGGCAACATCAGTGTACATGATGTGGCCCCATTCAAAAGAATGAATGGGGCTATGTAACTTGGGATTTTGAGTGCAAGCCTCCCTCCATCAGCAAAGGCATTGAAGATGAAACGTTGCTGGGCCTTACAGTATGACAATGATCCCAAACACACCACCAGGGCAACAAAGGAATGTCTTTGTAATAAGCATTTCAAGGTCCTGGAGTGGCGTAGTCCGTCTCCAGATCTCAACCCCATAGAAAACCTTTGGAGGGAGTTGAAAGTCTGTGTTGCCCAGCGACAGCCCCAAAACATCACTGCTATAGAGGAGATCTGCATGGAGGAATGAGCCAACTTACAAGCAACAGTGTGTGCAAAGACTTGCAGAATAATTTTGACCTCTGTCGCTGCAAACAAAGTATATATAAAGTATTGAGATGAACGTTTGTTATTGACCAAATACTTATACTACACCATAATTTGCAAATAAATTATTTTTTTTTAAAATCGGACAATGTGATTTTCTAGATATTTTTTCTCATTTTGTCTCTCATAGTTGAAGTCTACCAATGATACAAAGAACTTGCACAACTGGTGGCTGACAAAATGTTTTTTTTCTTTGTGAACAAGGAATTATGCACGGTGTGTGTTTACAACTCACACAAGCTGACCAGCAGTGACTCAGTGTCTGCACTGATAAAGTTTATGTATGTATTCCCGTTTGGCCGATATTTTAGTGGACCAGTGGTTCAGACTGTGGAGATGTCACACTCGCCTTGTAGTTTTATTATTTTTTATTATGACAATTTTTATTATTTTTGCAGCAACAATGCATCAAATTGTGCCATATCAAATGTTTTGTCTACTTACAGTCAAGCAGCAGGGCCATGAAGAGACTTTTAAAGAGGCAGGGACTCAAAGTTAAAAAGGGGCACATATAACAATCTTAATACACCATACAACAATCCATATTAATCAAGAATCTAATATTTTATTTCATTTTCCCGCAGTCGTCCCATATTGTTTTCCAGTATTACTCCAATAATTTAATTTAATAGCATTTCACCAATAATGTCTTCTTGTAACATAAAATTATTCAGTGATATTTTACATTTCCTCTCAACTTAATGTCTTGTTAATGTTTTTAATACATAAACAGGTGGGCCTCAGGTGCCCCGAACCCTGGGCTTTGCAAGTTTTCTGGAGGAAACCCTGAGGATATCTAACCTTTCTGAAGTTCCATATGGTCAAAACTGAGACGTGGGGAAACTACAATATGCGGTACTCTGATCACAAAATGATATATATCACAACATTCAGCAAATACAATTCGGGGCATTTTTAAGATTTTCTGAAAGATTTTAGAGGGACAGAGTGATTTTGGTGACATTTTGTGACTGTTCCATAGACTTGGTGGATTTGGATGGTGTAATACTGGTGTAATAAATGTTTTTGTTATACATTTGCTATACATTTGCTTTGTTTGAATGTTAATTGTGTTGCCAGCAGTTGAAACATGTCTAGCTTGAGAAAGAACCTGGTTAAGCACAAGATTTTTCTCAAGGCTGAAGAGTGCATAATTTTCGACAGCCTCAGACCTACAACTCCTATTAGCCTCAATTAACACGCCTGCATCAGTCAGCGACACTTCCTCTGTAGCCAGCAACATGGACGAACAAATGTTTAATACATTTGTTGATAGCGACAGCAACATTTACAATGCAAAAGTGAGGGGAATGACATATAGGAGTTCATGGAGTTGGATTTTAATTTGTTCAATAAGACAAAACACTTCGTTAGTTGCTCTGAAGAGTTTTCACTTTAAAGAAATTTGTCACACAGTTGTGACGTTACAATGTGAAGAGTTGGATGTTGTCCTGATATATTTGTTATTTTTTATATATATTTAGAAATAAATATGTTAAATAGTTTATTATAAAAAAAAACAACACACACAAAAAAACCAAAAATTGGTACCGTTAAGTACCAACACTGATTCCCAGGTACTGGATATTGATACCGAATCGATTCAAATGCCAAAGGTACCCACCCCTATGTCCAACAAACCACAGAAGCTTGTTGGAGTCAAAAAAAACTTGTTTAAACAACTTTTGTACAAGAGTGCATTTCTTTAAACAGCACAAACTGCAAAACTTAGCAAGTGTCAGTAGTTCAGAATGTATAAAAGCATGTCAGAGCAAATGAGAATCATGAGGTTGAAGGAGCTGCCCAAGGAGCTTAGAGACAGAACTGTGGCAAGGCATATATCTAGCCATGGTTACAAAAGAATTTTTGCAGCACTTAAGGTTCAAAAGAGCACAGTGGCCTTAAATAATGGCCTTATACCTTGATGTAGCTGTTGCAGGTTCCATTTCTGGCCTGGTGACCTTTGCCGCATGTCTCCCCCCTTCTCTCATTACAAACTTTCCTGTCAATTCACTATTATATAAAGACCACTAGAACCAATAAAAGCTTTAAAAAATGGTTCCACCAACATTCACCATCCAATCTGATGGAACTGGAGAATGGCAAAGGATCCCCAAATCCAGGTGTGAGAAACTTGTTGCATTGTTACCAAGAGATGGCTGTGCTAGCTCATAACGATGCTTTTACTCAATACTGTGCAAAGGGTCTGAACGAGCATGGGATATTTCAGTTTTTCTTCTACATTTCTTGTTTTTTTTCTGTCAAGAGGAGATGCTGAATGTACAGTCATGAAAAAATAATATGAACTTTTTTGATTGTAGCAAATGACTGTTGTCTTGAAAGAGAAAACTACAGCCAATGAAAGAGAATGAAAAATTCAAAGGGGAATGAATACTTTCCATACCATCCATATGTCAAGCAAAGGAGATTTTCATGCAGAACCATGATGAGGACTGTTAACTATAACAGCCTCAGCTTTTCCCATGATGAAAAAGCTTGTGAACTTATATTCTTGAAATATTTTCTAAAATCTGTGTAATATAGTTCCAAAACATATTGGAAAGGAGCTACAGCATTTGCCTATAAGCAGACTTTGGTAGGTCTAATTCTGGATTTATTTCAGATTTAAAGATAGATACCATCTACAGATGCTGGTCAAAAAAATTAAATATCAAAAAGTTTATTTAAATCAGTAATTCCATTCAAAAAGTGAGACTCTTATATTATATTATATTCATTTGTTAGTACTCACAACTAATGAAACCCCCAAATTCTGTATCTAAGAAAATTAGAATATTACTTAAGACCAATGCAATAAAAGGATTTTTAGAAATGTTGGCTCACTGAAAAGTATGAACATGAAAAGTAGGTACAGCACTCAGTACTTAGTTGGAGCTCCTTTTGCCCAGATTACTGCAGCAATGCGGTGTGGCATGGATTCCATCAGTCTGTGGCACTGTTATGAGAGCTCAGGTTGCTCTGATAGTGACCTTCAGCTCTTCTGAATTGTTGGGTCTGGTGTATCACATCTTCCTTTTCACAATACACCATAGATTTTCTATGGAGTTAATGTCAGGCAAGTTTGCTGGCCAATTAAGAACAGGGATACCATGGTCCTTAAATCAAGTACTGGTGCTTTGGCATTGTGTGCAATTACTGACTCCTATTGAAAAATGAATGCATGTCCATAAAGTTGGTCAGCAGCAGGAAGCATGAAGTGCTCTAAAATTTTCTGGTAGACAGCTATGTTGACCTTGGACCTCAGAAAACACAGTGGACCAACACCAGCAGAATACATGGAACCCAAACCATCACGGACTGTGGAAACTTTGACTGGACCACAAGCAACATAGATTCTGTGCCTCTCCTCTCTTCCTCCAGACTCTGGAACCCTGATTTCCAAAGGAAATGCAAAATTTACTTTCATCAGGGAACATAACTTTGGACCAGTCAGTAGCAGTCCAAAGTCCTTTCTGTCTTTAGCTGAGGCAAGATGCTTCCAAAGATGTCTCTTGTTCAGAAGTGGCTTGACAAAAGGAATGCAACAGCTGAAAGCCATGTCCTGCAAAAATCTGTGTGTAGTGGTTCTTGAAGCCCCGACTCCTATTGCAGTCCACTCTCTGAATCTTCCCCACATTTTTAAATGGTTTTGTCTCACAATTCTCAGGATGCAGTTATCTCCATTGCTGACACACTGTTTTTTCTACCATACATTTTCCTTCATTCACCTCTCTATGAATGTGCTGGACACAGAGCTCTGTGCACAGCCAGCTTCTTTAGCAATGACATTCTGTGTCTTGCCCTCTTGTGCAAGGTGTCAAAGGTCATCGTTTGGACAACTGTCAAGTCAGCAGTCATCCCCGTGATTGTGTAACCTACAGAGACTGAGAGACAATTTAAAGGCCTTTTCAGGTGTTTTGAGGTAATTAGCTGATGAGTGTGTGGAACCTTAGTGGACCTTTTCTCAAAGGTTCAATACTGAATCTTTTCACAATTTTAAAATTTTCTGAGATACTGAATTTGGAGTTTTCATTAAGTGTCAGTACTAAACATCAACACTAAAAGAAATAATCATTTGAAATATATCAGTCTGTATTAATATAATATAGAAATTTTACTTTTTGAATAGAATTTCTGATTTAAATAAACTTTCATAATATTCTTATATTTTGACCAGCACCTGTATTTATAAAAGTATTTTATGACAAAAGTAGTTAAAGCCATCAACCTATAATTGTTGTTTTCTATAGGACAGTGTTTCTTTGGAATGGAAATAATGGTAGAATGGTAATGGTATGTACACTGTCTTACTGCTGTACAGTGTAGGTAATCCAAGTGTACAGCAGCAGACCCAGATGCCATTTTCCCAGAATTAAAGACATCTACTCAGCTCACCTACTCAAGCAAGCAAAGAGCATCTCAAAAGACCCTTTCCACCCAGGATGCTGCCACTTCTCCATGTTACAGTATGTAACTTTTACAAAAAATACAGTTTTATATATTTGTTCAAATTAACACCATGCAACAATACTGTAATATTAGGCAATCTATATAAAAATTAAGTTCTCTCACCTCCATCCTGAAGGTGAAGGTGGGCCGTCTGAAGAATTACACTGCTCCCAGTCAAAAATAACCATAGTTAGAAGGGGGGATCTTAGTACTGTCAATCAACCTCGTGTTTGTGCTTCTAAATATGCTAGCGGTGGAGAAAAAAACTGAATGTTCAGTTAAAACTGTTTTTCTGCTGTCATTGGTGGACATGCTAACTGGTAGGCTCCATTGAGGTGTAGCGTAGCAGAGAGCAAAGGCGAGGGATTAGTTGTGTCTGACAAAGCAGTGCATTTGTTCAGATGACAGCAGGTCCACAGGGAGAAGGCAGACAAGCTTAATTTATTTCACAGATTATCTGTCTTGTACAGCCAGGACATGGTGATACTTTTAACAAATGAGTAAATAAATATATCTTTTTTAGAAACATTACATACTGCAGCATTAAGTAGAGTGCAAGAGACAGTCATGCTGAAGATCATAAGGGACTACTGAAAATTATAAACTGAAATAACTGGTCCTACAAATTCATTGACTTTTAAAATTCTAAGCTTATATATTTGCATTCATTTGTTTTTATTTAACTTTATTTGGCCATTGAGAAATGCAGTTTGAGACCACTGCCTTAGAGTGTGTTGAATATTACAGTTGTTAATTCCTCTAGTGTTACTACTGGGTTAAAATAAATGTGGCAGTAAGTGAGTAGCAGACAAACAATAGTAACGATATTATCTAGAGACATGTGTCTTTTCAAACAACATGGATAGACTTTGCCATCCTGAAATGGACCAAAATGTAAAATTTTGGCCTCTTGTCCATTGTCTATATGTGTTATATATTGAGGCAAACTCCATTTCTGAAATCCTGGCTAAAGATAGGGATAGAACTGGTACTGATTTAAGGCATGGTGTGGGTTATGAAGGGATGTTGTGTGTGTATGTGTACCGTATGGACTCTGGACAACGGATGATACCCTCCACTATGTGGTCTCGGATCTGCTGTCGATCATTCTCATGAATGTTGAAAGGAAAAACCACCTCTCCCACAGATGGCTCCCTGTCCTGCCAGTACTGACTCACCATATTCTTCAAGTAGATGGCAGCTAAGAATACACAAACAGTGAGATTTAATAAAGCAACCAAAAACATTGGAGAACCGTCTCTCTATAAAGACGTTTCATTACATTTGCAGTAAGTTCTGATACACTGAAATGTACATCAATGATAGGGAGAAAAAGTAAGTACACATTTTAAAAGAAAACCATCTGGTATAAAGCAGTTCCAGCAGCAGACTTCTTTTTAATGTCATGGTACATGAATAAGAAGGATAGAAACTTTATTAATTTTTTTTAAAAGTACATTAACAGCTCAATCGCACAGTCCCTCTCTTTCTGTTGTACTCCTGTTAGCCTTCCTTCCAACCTCCAGTGAGAAGTTAAAAAGTTTAATTGCACGAGGGACAAAGGAGTTTCTCTGTCTGTTGGTCCTGCACTTTGCACTTTAGAAGCAATCTCCCACTGAGCCTGCTTTCCTGGCTGCTGTGTTGAGGGTGGCTGGCGTTGTCTATAATAGCCTGGAGTTTCTGTTATGTTTTCCTCTCTGCCACTGTAGCCAGAGTCCAGCCTTGTATCGACCACTGAGCCAGTCTAGTTTGTTTCTCCAGCTTGGAAAGGTCTTAAAAGACACTGCCACCACAGCACACCAAAGCTGTCCGATTCAGAAGCGGACAAAGAGAGGGACTTAGCTATTCAGAGGCTTCAATATTGTTGGAGGAGGGTAAGACGTGACCAGGGACAGATTGAGGAAGAGTTCAGGTTAGCTGCTGCTGCCTGGGTAGAAGCAGTGAAAATATTCATAAAGAAAAAGTTCCATGCATGCAGGAAGGCAGCTGTGTGTGAGGGGGAAGCTAACACCTAGCTCCATGTAGACAGAAAAACTCTGGAGTAACGCAAGAATGATGATGATGATGATGATGTTGGCCCGTAGAATTAATAATGAAGACGTTCTGAGATATTTTAGTAATAATTGTTAATTTCAATAGAAAAGGTACTAAGTAAGGAAAAACAAATAAAACAGTTATAAAACAGTTATTGATACTATTTAAAAATATTTTAAAAATGACTAGACACATCTTTAGTAAATACTATCAGGGAGAGTTGTTGCCAACATTTGGAAATGTTCAACATATAATTGCAAGAATGTTAGGGTTGTGTAGTTAAAAGTTTGCATTAATAATTACTTCAAATTAACTTTGAAGTGATTAATAAATAACAAGTGTCCATAGAGCATGAACACCTATTAAGGTGTCCGTGCTTTATGTTAAATTATTCTGTATATGTACATCTGTATCAGTGACGTGCTGAGAGGTTCATAGCTGGTGAGGACACTGACTTAATCATCAGATTTACAAATATAGACCCCCTGCATGTTATTGCTTTACATAAGGAAATTTTGCGCATGCAGACAATGCTGGAGGGCAAAAAGACTATTCTTTTGCATGTCATGCATAGCAGCGCTGCCGCCGTAGAATAACTCCATTAACTCAATCAAACTTTGACATGCAGATATTATTAATTTTGTGCTGTGCTCCAGAGCAAAGGGAAAAACCATTAAAGTACAACTCAAAACCACTTCCTTCTCGCCCTCTGTATCAGAGATTCTGTAAGTTATTCACTTTCAGAATCTGTGAATAACTCAACATCTGTCTATACGCAGACTCGTTGCCATAGCAACTACGATAACGGCACAAAAAACCCCACTCAAGTATTTCCCACACAAAGACCAGAACATTCAGTTTGTTGCAGTGGCATGGTTTTAGGCTTAATGTTTACTTTGCAATTTGCGATAAGTGATTGCTGCGGCAAGAGGAGAAAACTATAAATATATCGCTACACTTGACTTTACTGTATGGCTAGCTCGCTGTTACTGTCTCTTACTCTGCAGTTTGTAACAGTCATTATACTGCTTGGTTCCTAGAGATGAGTAGGTATCACCACAAGGGGGCGCCTATGCCCTTTTTCCGTTGTACTATTGTACAGAGTGAGAATTCCTCTTCCAAGTTGTTGTAGAGAAGATCATCGATGATGATGAGATGCAGATCAGTAAACTATCGTTACATTTCTCATGAGACTATAATGTTAGTACCATGGAGATCTAGCTTTTCATGGACGAAGTGAAATAAAGTGAAAGTGTGAAATACTTCAACAGTGCTTCCTGCTGTTTTGGGTTAAAGTGGCTAGCCACCATCGCTAACTCCTTCTCCAACCTCTCACCCCACCATCACAAGTTGTGGAGTCACAATGTCTGGGATCATGAGCGCCCCCTGCCATGAAGTAAGAGAACTGCCTGCCTCACCTCGAATCACACAAAACATACAATTGGTGAGGAAAAAACACTGTACATTATATACATAAGCTAAATTGTGGAAGATGAGTTTATATATTAAATGTTTTTTTAGCCATTTTATTGGCAACGTACATACATGTTCCCATGGAATGGCAGCCAGTGCAGTTAGCAAGAGGTTGCGCAATCCCAGGTGAGGCTCAGTTTGCCGCTGTCTCACCAGCTTCACTTCTGAACATTTGAATGGGAAAATATGAAAATTCAGTGATTTTGAAGAAAGAGTAATCAGAATTGGTTAAGATAAATGAAAAAGAGGTACTTTATACTACAAACTATAGGGTGAAAATAGTAATATAAATTATTTTATTATTATATATTATATATTATTTTTCCACACGTCACTGATCTGTATGGTAAACTTAATGTCAGTAAATTGGTTTTCATAGAGTAAAGAATAAATCATACATTTTATATAATTTGCTTGTACTTGTGGGGTTTGTAATCGAAAGAAGAAAAAAAACAAACACAGTGGCTGGTGAAATGCCCGAGTGGCCGGCAAAAAATTTTTCATTTTCCACCCCTGTATGCTACTAAAGCACACAACACTTGATAGTAAAGAACAACTTATTTTTTTATTTCCATGTGTTTAACAATAGAACACTTAAGACTCCACACTTTCAGAAAATGTGAATAACTCAACATGCCCATGTAGACCTGTTTATGGCTTTGTCATGGCCAGTCACATTTGCTAAACAGCCCCACTCTTTTAATTAGGATGAACAAAGAAAACAACAACACATGAGTTAAGAGACTAAAGCTGCGTTCACACTGCAGCTTGAAGTTACCCAATTCAGATTTTTTTTGTCAAATCGGATTATTTTGTTGTGGCTGTTCACACTTCCAAATAAATGCGATATGTATCTGTTCTGCAGTGTGAACAGGCAAACGACCTGAAAGTGTCTCACATCCGCAGTAGAGGGCGCAATAACGTCAGCGTTCTCAGTCTTCTGCCAACAGCCATAAAAAGAAGAAGGACTAGTTGTTTCCGAAGTAAACATGGATGCTAACAGTGGAGCAAAGCTTACACATTTGAAGTTGTTGTACAGCTGGAGTGAGCATATCAACAACTTAATCCTCATTATAGTCCGTCATGGTTGTTGTTATGTTTCCCGCTTGTGTGTATCAGGACGCAGAATAGTGACATTTGTCAAGTATCAGTGACCTTCAGTTTGGATAAATGCGACCTGGACGTATGGTCGCATTTGAATCGGATACCCAAGTGGCCTGGGTTGCATTTGAAAAGAATCTGACCTGTGTTGTTCAGACCATCATTGATTATTGATTCTATGTTGCATTGAGTTTCTGTGTTTGATTTGATGTAAAGCACTTTGAAATGCCTTGCTGCTGAAATGTGCTATACAAATAAAATGTTATTGATTGATTGATCAGGTACCTTTCCTCCAGATACAGGGGGGAAAAACATGCACTATGTGCATCTGATTAGGGCGCAGTTGGAAAAAAGTGGGATAACTTTGCTGAAACACGCTGTTTGAGCTTTCACGGTGTCTATAGTTCTCTAGATAAGAGCACTGAACAAGCAAGTGCTTGTTCAGTGCTCTGCTAACCCTAACCCAACTGAGGGGATTATTCAAATGGGTAAGAGCTGTGCTGGAGTTAGCGACAGGTGGAATGTATACAGCAGTAACCATGACAACCATAAACTCACAGAGACGGTAGTGGATGGGGTGTTGGTCCACAATGGCACAGTTGGTAGCACTGTTGCCTCGTAACAAGAAAGTCCTGGTTTGATTGCTGGCCCAGGGTCTTTCTGCATGGAGTCTGCAAGTTCTCCCTGTGCATGAGTGGGTTCTCTCCGGGTACTCCGGCTTCCTCCCTCAGTCCAAAAACATGACTGTAAAGTTGACTGATCTCTCTCTAAATTCTCCTCAGTTGTGAGGGTGTACATGGTTGTTTGTCCTGTCTGTCTCTGTGTTGCGATGGACTGAGGACCTGTCCAGGGTGACCCTGCCTCTCACCCGAAGTGTCTTGCTGGAGATAGGCCCTCCCAACCCCACCAGGAATAAGGATGTAAAAAGAATGGATGAATGGATGATATCCAGATCCTTCAGTTGTAATGGTGGGCTCACTGGCACATCTGGTTTACATTCAAAGTCTATGTGGAACATCGAGGGCCCGTTGCGGCGTGGTTTGGAGCGTTTTGAGCATTTGACACGTCAAAAATGTCCAATGCATCCGACAAATAAGCCAGTGACAGAACACAACAGAACAGAACATATCCATGTGCTGTGTGTCCTGCCAGCTCGATAGCCGTGTCCAGAATGGATGAATGGAGTCAGGTCTCCGTGATTAGCAAAATGCAGCTGTTGTTTACCAGTCTGTTTGCTGCCAACTGAAGCTTCATCTCATCCATCTTATTTATTAGGGACCCGGCATTTGAGAGAAAAATGCTGGGCAGAGGCAGTTTGTGTGGCCCTCTCCGTAACTGTACCAAGGCGCCAGCTCTCCATCCCCGCTTTTGTTTTCTCTCATGTCGCCGCGTCTTACGCCTGCCCATTGGGATGAATGTGAGAAGCCTGGCTTGTGGACTATGTTGTGCGTTTGTATAAAGTCCTCAATTACGTACTGTTTGCACCATAAAAACACTGACAACGGGAGGAGCTCCGAGCCGCTGCATCTGTCCATGCTGCCATGGACATGCATAAAAAAAGAATATAAAAAATAAAAATATCTTTCCATTGAGCACAACATGAGTGAATGAATTTTTCAAAAACGGTACAATGAACAACATACACTAACCAGAGATGTGCTGTGCCAGATTGTAGCTACAAAAGGTAATTTCCACATGTAGTTAGCAAAACATTAAAATTTGTTAAAACAAATAATTTCTCCACTGGTGTGAAGGTTTGAATCTTTTCATTACTGGAGAAAAATTTAACAATTGACCCCAAAGACAGCTGAAGAGTTCAAAGTCTTACCTGCTTGGCGGACAGGAAACTCCACCTGCTCTGACACAATGATCTGAAGCAGGGTGGGAGCAAAGTTGATGATCTTATAGGACTGAAACACAGAAAGAAAGGTTGTTTGAACTTTTAGCTCAGATTAAAAATTAACCATTTTATCCATCTTCCATCTAATATTTCAAAGAATGAAACAAACCATTTGTCCTTTCAAACCATAATGTAAGAAATGAGGATGCTGCACTGATCTGGTTGAAAATATCTCCTATATAGGAAGCCAGCTTTCTTTTCTTCCAAAAACTGCGTAGCACATTCTGCTGCTCTTCTACCAGCTGGTTCTGTAAGTTTATCATGGTCATTTTTAAAGATGATTACTGTCAGATAGGCAGTAAAAATCAAGTTTGTCAAGTTAACCTGAAAGTCCTGACTACATTACAGAGAAGGTCAGGAAAAGGCAGAGAGACAGAAAACCCTGAGAAAGGAGACGTTCTCTCAAATTTGAAAAGACTTTGATGAGAAACTTCACAGGTTCCTTCACAAGACAAAGACTTTACTTAAATAAGTAATTGATTATTATTATTGTTAATTTGTATACATTTTTGGAGTGTGTTTTGTATCATAGACATTTTCATAAATCTGTTTTGTTAGAAATGTATGTTAAAAACAGAAATGTGCCACCTATTTTATTCACCCTCTTTATATTTAGATCTCGGAATAAAATCCCCTCCAACTCAATTCTGCACTTGTCGATTCAGTAGTAAACATAAGAGAGATTGTCCATTAATGTTTAATTTAATCTAAAATCTAAATCAAGCTGTTCTTTGTCTGCTTTCAGAAGTTTTCCTTACAGCACATCAGAGAACAAACAACATTGTGAAGACCAAGGAGTCCTGCAGACAGGTAATGATGAAAGTTGAGGATAACTTTACAGTTAAGTTATAAAACCCTTTTGCTACTAAAACAGCCCTGATCACCTGGCAGTATGGAGCCCATTAGAACCATGAAGGTGTGCTGTAGTATATAGCACAACAGATTCTTTAAGTCTTGTAAGTTGTGAGGTGGAGCCGCTATGGATCTTGGTTGTTTATGCAGCGCTCCACTAGGATGTGTCATACAGGATGTACCTACTATGCTGAAAAAGGCCTCAGACATCAGGAATTGCTTTAATAAAGAGTGATGCTTGGATTGAAACAATGCTTGAGTAGGTAAGTTAAAGCAACATTCACAGGGATGGCAAGACCCAAAGAATTACACCGCCATCTCTGACTCACCTGCTTTCTTCAGTGCATCCTGGTGCCATGTGATATCTAAGTATGTGATACACATATACACACTGACCATCTACATGAATGCAATAAATTAGCTGTGTGTGCTGTTGATAGTGCATCCTGTATTTCATACTTCTCCTACAAGGGTATGGGCTTCCTCACAATTCTGCCCAACAACATTATCAATCAATCAATCAAATTTTATTTGTATAGCACATTTCAGCAGCAAGGCATTTTACATGTTATGTAAAGAGCTTTACATCAAATCAAACACAAAAACACAATGCAACATAGAATCAACAATAAAAACACAACACCAAGTCAAATTCCGTCAATAAATTTGCAATTGATTACTTTTCAAATAAAACTCTAAACAAGTGGGGTTTTAGTTGAGATTTAAAGGAAGTCAGTGTTTCAGCTGTTTTACAGTTTTCTGGAAGTTTGTTCCAGATTTGTGGTGCATAGATGCTGAATGCTGATTCTCCTCGTTTGGTTCTGGTTCTGGGGATGCAGAGCAGAACCAGAACCAGAACCTGAGAGTTCTGGAAGGTTGATACAACAGCAGCAGATCTTTAATGTATTGTGGTGCTAAACCATTCAGTGATTTATAAACTAACAACAGTATTTTAAAATCTATTCTTTGAGCTACCGGGAGCCAATGGAGGGACTTTAAAACTGGATTTACGTGCTCTATCTTCCTGGTTTTAGTGAGAACGCATTAGCATGCAGAAAGAGTGGGGTCAAGACATCTATCGGCAACCATCTCATTTGATCTGTGGATTACCACCAAATTATAATGAAGCACACATTACAAGGAGTAAAAACCAGATTACTGGCCCAAATCTTAACTGTGTTTATAAATGGTGGTCAGATTTCAAAAATAGATACAAAAAAGAGAAGAACATTGATCAGGATTTAGCCCGGACAGCATGTCAAAGAGAATTACTAAAGTTCTAAAGTCGCATCAACATCGGCAAGGGTGATTATTTCAATGCACATGGATATCGTAACACCAAAATAATTTTGGTAACTAAGCTTTGTCTTACATCGTACATAGAAATTAGACAGCAATGAAAGAATATCCTTTAGTTCATTGACTGTATCCTTACACTGTCTGGCTGATATTAAAACACTCCTTCCCGAGAGTCTTTCTTGCTAACTGTGCTAAGATGTTTATAGAGCAGGCCAGACAGCTGTGGAACAGCAGCTCAACGAACACTCAGGCTCACCGCCGAGGGCCACCTGCCTGCCAGAATCTTTTGTTCCAGCTGCCTCGGGTCAGTTTCACCAACTATTTTGTCAGGCCTGATAACGCAGAGAGACGCAGAAATAAGCATTGCTTCCCCCACCTGATTAAGCTCATTCTCCGCCGCTAACCTCAGATTCGGGTCGATTGTGCCCTTCAGAGCTTGGATAATTCGGTTCGGGTCCATGTGAGGTCAGTTCGGCCGCCCTACAGGTTTTATTCGAACATACGACCAACCTAAGCTAAGCACAACTGCACGACTTTTTCTCTTTCTACAGCCAGAAAACAGGAAAAATAAAAATAGGAAAACTTCCGGGAGTGAGTTTACAGCTTCCGACCATTTCATTCAAAATAAGAGAACTAAACACTGGTGTTTCAATAGTGAGGCAGCACTTCACCGAAGCAGACGGGTCACTAGCCTTGTCGTTTTAACACAGTAAACAAAACGGAACTACTCTTCTTCTTGGCTTCGGTCCATCCTAGTCCCAGAGTCAGACCTTATTGAGAAATGTGCTGCCACCTTAAGTTTCAGCAGGACCCAACACTTCATTTGACAACGATACAGATTCCTGCTACCTCATATCACGGCAACTTTATTATATCAAAACTTAAAAGCGGAATAAATTTCTTATGCAATATCCACTTGTGAAAGTCTTTCAAAAGCATAAATAAAGTTGCAATTGAAAAAAGGTGTTCTCAATATATGTCACAAAATACACAGGAATTTGTATTTATATTGAATATCATTTGTAGAAAGTCGCAAGGAAAAGGTTCGTGCATAATTTTGAAGTATTTTTTGGGGGGAGTGAAAAAGAAGTTCTCTAGAGATATGATCACTTTTTAAAACAAATGTTTTCTTCTCAGGGTAGAAGGAAAACAAATTGACATTCTTTATGTATTTCTTGCTACATTTTTGTCTATAAATCACAGTCATTCATAATCAGAGATGGTTTGAGTAACAGCTGAATATGTAATCAAGCCTTTAATAAGCTGAGTCATAGCTGGAGGAACTGTTAAGTTGAATGTTAGTTCATTTAATGTATATTTTTTGATAAGATCGTCATACACTAAAAGTTTGCCATTAGAATTATGGTAAAGTTCACTATATCTGTCCCCAAAAAAATAATTTTCAAATGTAAAGTATTGAAGTAACTTAAACAGATTTAAATAGCCAAATATCTCGAGCAATAACTATGGAAAGCAAAAATATTTACACTATATATTTATAATCAATTGCTTTTTGCAGTTTTTTGCAGTACAGATGTCTAAAGAATGACCGGTTCACCATTTTGGATGTCAAAATTGTATGGAGTGAAAATAGTCTCAAAATATCTGTGAGTGTGTAATACTGAATTTGTAACCTGTGTAAGCATTTTTGTGTGTAACTTTAAATAGTTGTGTCTGTGAAACGATTTCTAAACTGTTAAAAGAAAATTTGTAACTCCGAGTACTTGTAAATATGTGGACAAATGCATTAAGAAATATTAAGAAATTATGAATGCAAAATAAAAGTACACACACAATTACAATTTCTACAAACATTAAATTTCTACAAACAAATTTTTTAATTTCAACCGCACGGATCTGATAATTATGAATTCAAACCTTCTCCTACGTCTTCAAATGTTGAAATAGTACGCACGAGTCCAGGGCCGTGTAGAGACTTTTGGAGGAGTAGGGGCTCAAAGTTAAATAGGGGCACATTAAACAAGATCTTAAATCACCATACAGAAACATAGCAACAACACAGATTAATCAAGAACCTAATATTTAATCAGTTCATACGGTATCATTGTCATCATGTGGGGACAATGAAAGGCAAATATAGTTTATGTTTTCCCAGACAGGTATAATGTTGTTTCCACTGCTGACATAGGTGGAGGGCTGTATTAATCTGAGACAACACAGCCCTCCATGGCCATGAAGGGTCGTGGTTATGAACCATGTATGCATAAGCAAATTTGCTGCTATTTTAATAAATAAGTCCTGCTACTTCTATGAGGAGCCTTTTAGGACAAAAACTCTCACACACATTCACAAAATACTAAAATTGCCCATGTACACTACTAAAATATCACACACACACTCATACACACAAAGTATACAGACATACTATTCTGAATGACAGGTTGAAAATGTATGTGTGTGTGAACTAACACTAGGCTGCATGAATGAATGAATGAAAATACAAAATTCACTCAAAGCATGAATATACTTAATGATTACAATTTTATTGCTCTACACAAGTCAAACAGAAAGTCAGAACTTCATTTTGGATTGAAGTTCTGATTTTGACCCCATTTTGGCTGATTACAGCCTTCGCATTTGATCAAACTCCTCCTAGGGATTTTGATTGATCGGCTTCAAACCCGGCCAGTCTGATCATAAGGCATGGCTGATTAAAAGTTATCAAAATGGTGAATTTTCGTGTATGCTGAAGGGGCATTACCAGGGGTCAAAATTCACCTACTTAACATGAAACTGAGTCCAGAGACAGAAGACATGCTGATGTGATGTGACCGGTATCAATAAAGTAGGTTGGCGTGGTGGTGCGGCGAAGTGAACTGTAATGCCATTGCCATACTTTTGGCTCTAAATTCCACAGTTTTGAGCCCAGCTGCATCAAACTCACTAGGATGGATCTTTATCCACTCGCTGACAGAAATCCACAACAATCTTTGGGGGGGCGTGGCCTAATTTCTCTATAGCGCCCCCCAGGAATATTTTAAGTGATCAGCCCCCAGCCATGCTTTAACCTACAATTATGAAACTTGGTACACATGTGTATCTGTCAGGCCCTACAAAAAAGTCTCTTGGAGCCATGATCTAAACTTAACAGGAAGTTGGTAATTTTGGATCATTGCATCATTTTGTCTGTTTTATAGACGTCATATCTGATCAAACTTGTCCTACAGTTTTTCAGATACAGACTCCAGAATCGCTCAGCACAGTCTCGAGGCAAAGCATGTGGGCGTGACTAAGTGTCAAACTTCGACTATTTGCCGTGAAAAACATCAAGGGTCAATAACTTCCACATGCAAGCTCACAGCTGCATCAGACTTCCTATGTCTCTCTATAGACCAGTCCTGATCACATTGTCATGTTCAACTGATGACATCACCTTAGCCCCGCCCACCTCCAACAGGAAGTCACCTGTTTTTTCTGCTGTATGTCTTACTTTTACTCTATTATTTATATTGATTTAAACCTGTGCCAATAGATACAAAATGACATGAGAAACTATGTCAATGCTGGCTGCTGGATGAACCACGTGGGCATGACTGAATGGCAAATTTCAACCCTCGCGATTAGCATACGGTCATCTCTAAATCACACATGCACCATCCGATTGGCACCAAACTGGATGGGTAAGACCTTGGTTCACCTGTAAAGAGCCCAATAGCATTAAATTGGAATTTGACTCTACTGCACCCCCTATGTTATTCCATCAGCTATATCGTCTCACTACATCAGTCGATCTCTACAAGATGTTGCGTGCTTCACCATGGAGTGCTGCTGAAAACACAATACAGCTAATATCAACATAAGTGACCAGTTAAAGCATTAATCCAGTTGTTCAGATACAGATAAATTCTCCCCAAAACATAAACAACATCAAAGCAGCCCATGAAATACAGAACATTGCATCTGTGGCACATAGGCCATGTTAACATGATAATTATGTAAGTATACATTGTTATATGTTTTATGTTTTTTACTAATTGTGTTTTGTGGGTTAGAGTACAAATATTTATTAATTTTGGTTAAATAATAATAACAAAATGTATGCCATTCATTAGCAATAACTGTTTAGAAAACATTTCAGTAATTGGCCAGTAGGGATCAGTATTAATCCACCAAAGACAACGAAATAGACAGACAAATTGAGTCCACAGAGAAATAACTTGCATCAGACAGAGCTCAAGATGATAATGATGATGATAATAACTACACCAGTATTTCGCCAGTAGGGGTCAGTGTTACTCCACCAATGACAAAGAGATTGAGGGAGAAATGGAGTTTTCAGAGAAATAACTTGCATAAGACAGAGAAATCACTGTAACAACAAACTGACCAAAAAATGATGAGTAACTACATCAGTAATTCGCCAGTAGGGGACATTATCACTTCACCAATGACAATGAGATCAACGGAGAAACTCATAGGTCATCTATACATCATGCATGCAAACTGTTGCATTGATGTGAAGAGTTGTTCAAGAAGAACAAAGCTGTTTTTTTAGACTTTATGTTTGTTGGTCAAACTGCTGTATTGAGTGTAAAACTGCTGAGTTCTATTTTACTATCTGTTTCTTACTTTAGAAAGAGGCAGAACCAGGTCTATTGCCAGTCAACTTATGTAAATGTATTACTGTCCAATAATCAAATGTATTTTGAGCGATGAAATATATCAGAGTCTGGTAGCTAGCTTGTTTGTGCTACCAGAGCGTTTATCTTGCTTGTTGTGAGGCAAATGATAAAGTGAGTGTTCTGTCCTGGAATGACAGTGATTATGCTTGATTAAAGACTCAAGCCATTTTGTTGAAGAACAAAAGGAAAAGATGCTTTTGAGGCAGCTTGCAACCTTGAGATTATAAAACATATATATGCATAAGACATATAGTCTAGTTAATTTGTTATCAGGGACTGCATAGTTACTTTGAATAAGTAACTTGATTAATCAATGAAAAATCCATCAGCTAGTGTTACGGCCCTGGGCCTTGTGGGCTGGGTTGCAGGTGCTTACGTCTGTCTTTGAGCTCCTCCCATTTGCAGGTGTTGCTGGTCCGGTTGATTTGGAGCAGAGTATTTAAGCCTGGCTGTCTCCACCTTCTGTGTTTCCTTTAGCATCCACTCTGCCTGCTCTTGACACTTATGGTGCGCTGGAGAGCCTCAGCTCTCCTCCTTTTGCACATTTGAGTTTGTCTTTGTTTTTGAACCTCAACACTTCCACTTGCGCTCATACAGCACATCCAAGCATTTGCATTACACCACTGATACTGACATCCACAATCCATTGTTGTTTTTGTTAATAAATATTCCTTTTTCTGCACTTTAACCCCTGCATGGTCTTTCCGTTTTTGTTATGATCTTGAGCCAGTCGTAACAGCTAGAAAATGTGCATCTTTCTTGTTCCTCTACTCTTCATGTTTGTGTCACTGGTGACATGGCACATGACTCTCCAAGAAAAAAGAGGAAAGCAACATTATAAGCTTTTATTAAATAAAATGAAAATATAGTAACACAGTGACTTGGAGTAACTTTAATCTGATTATTGGATTAAAAATGGTAACATGCTAGATCACTTGTTACAAGAGATCAGGTTAGAGCAACGCTTTCCTAACGTGTTGACACCATTGTTTATGACATTTCTGCTCAAAAAATGTACGGATCTATCAGGTTTCCAATATGTGTAGTAGATATCAGAAATAGGGAGGGAATAAGCAAACAAATGTGTGCTGTAATTTGTCCTCATGTTTTCATTTCTTATGGATGAGACTGAAACTGTGTCATGCCAGGACTCTGGGTTTTTGGACTTGGTTTATTTATCATTACATCTTAGTTTTCTTTAGGTGATCCTTTTGATTTTATTATTTGAGGTATTGAGGATTATTAATATTATTATTGCTTTACTTATTTTCAACCTTCACAGTGTTTCTAGTTAGGTTTATTCTTCAGTTATCTTGGGTTATGTTATTCTTGTATGACTAAGACCATATGGAGCTTTATTTAGTGGTTATAGTTAGATTATTATTTTATCCTTCTAGTTATTCCTTATTTCAGCCTCACTGTAGTGTTTCTAGTAATGTTTATTTCTTAGTTATTTCATCACCCTAGGTTCAGTTATTCTTACATGTCTGAGTCTAGGTATACATTTCTTTGGTGGGTCCAGTTAAGTTATTAAGTCCTTCTAGTCCCCCCATAGTGTTTCTAGTTTTCTTTTTTTCACTTTAGGTTTAGTTAGTCTTTTTGTCCATCTTTCTTTAGTGATTCTAGTTAGGTTATTTCTTTGTTTAGATCTTCTAGTTACTCTAGCTCTGTGTTCCTTAGTTCTTATCTTTAGATCAGCCTTATTTCTATGTTGGGTTTCCTCAGTTTTCCACTCATGTTCTTTTCGCTTTCTGGTTATTTTACTGTCCCTATCTTAGTGTCTCTTAGTATTAGATTTATTCCTAGCTCACTTGTTACTTCTACCACTCTTGTGTTCCCCTGTAAATCCTTGTACCGTAGTTTCTCTGTGCCATTTTCTCCTCGTCCTCAGCTTGGCTCCTTCTTATCTCTCTCAACTGCAGCTTGATGGCTGATGAGCTTAATTCAGGGATGGCCAACCCGCGGCTCGTAAGCCGCATGCGGCTCTTTGACCGGTTCCATGCGGCTCTTACGTTCATATAGTCGCATTCTGCCAGACGTGCAATAATAACGAAAAGTAGTCAAATGAACTGTCAATTATTGACAACAGCAGCACGCCATTACTGTTGGCCGTAACCACGCAAAAACAACACAAACAAAAAACAGTCTTTGTTTCTCTTGCAGCCTTACTCTTTCCAGTTGTTCGCCATCTGCTCTCACACAAACCTCCCCTCACCCCTCACTCTCACTCCCCTGTCCCCTCACTCTCTCATCCATCCTGATGCATTTGCGGACAATGCGAAATCATACACTCTAATTTTAATCTCTAAACAGGGTAACATCCAGTAACATTTAGCACATACTGTAGGGTTGCTATAATATCCAAGTTTCGCTTCACTTGAGTGCAATACGGTATTTTCGTCAAATGCGCATGTGCGCAGTTTTTCAGTAAGAGTAAAATCATTTGAGTAAACCTTTCGCGCTCAAAATGGCAGGGAAAGAAAGTCCCATTAAATAACACACGTAATGCACATAATAAAAGGAAAAATGTATTGTAAATCGTTCTATTATTGTTTGTTTATTTGGTTAAACAGAGTTTGTTTGCATGAGAAAGTGCACAGTGTTCATTGTTGAAAATGTCTGGCCTGTGGTCTTTGTAGTGTTAAAATAGTGTGTGAAATTTACAATAAATCTGGCTGAGCAAAAATATGAGTATGAGGAAAGGATGTGTTGATGTTTATGTGTGCCCATGCATATGATGTGGCTCTTTGTGGTAACTTGGTAAAAAATGTGGCTCTTGGTCTTTGTCTGGTTGGCCACCCCTGGCTTAATTGGTATTAAGCTCATCAGCCCTGGTTTTGTCTAGCTCTCTACCTCCCAGTATTTTAGCCTCTCATTCACTTCCATTCCTTGTCAGATCCTCATGTTCACTTATCTCAGTTCTTTGTGCTTCCCTGTTTTCTCCTTGTGTCTCCAGGTTTGATGTTCTTTTGGATTTATTTTTGTTGCAACTTTGGAGTTTGTACTTTTGTCAGCGCCTGTCATTATTTCAACCATTCATCATTAAATCAACAAAGAACTCAGCTGCTTCAACAACTAACATCATGACACTTCATGTACTTCCTGAAACCTTCTGCTGTGAGATCTCTTCCCAGTAAACCCACAAAGACAACTGGTACGGTGAACTGAATACAATTCTACTTTATTTTAATCTAGAACATGACGTACAATCAGACAATTTCTACTTTTATTTTGTCTTTCAATGGATGGCTCTTAAGCCATCTCATCATTAAACCACCCTTGTAGATTTTAGTAATGAGTCATTCTAGTTTTTGAATATTGGTTCTTTTATTCAATGAATCCTTAAAAATAAACAAAAAATACTTTCTAAGATTGGGGAACACAGACATTGATACAACAATCCAACAAGTTAAGACACAAATGTTCAAGTGATCAGGATGCAAACAGTAAATGCAGTTTTATTTAGTTTTTTTTTTTTTTAAGATCAGTTCTGATGACGACACGTTGAGTAGGAGGCATTACAGATGGCATCTATGATAGCAAAAAAAAAAAAAAATTTATAGCAGGTTCATATAAATATAATTAATGTCTGAACATGGGACTTTTAATGTACAATTTAATCTGTGAAGTATGTTGTTCTGCTTACTGTTTACATGAGTAAACTAAAAGTCAAATTGCACCTGTAGAATGTAAACACTTCAGGCGCAAGGTCGAATAGAATAGAATAGAATATCTCAAACCAAATCAAAAGGGATGTGCTCTTTTTAAGTCTATTGTAGGACTCGAGCACAACAATGAATGGCTCCTTAAAATTTTGTGATGCCCATGCTCTTAGGTGCTTCCTCCTTAATACCAATCAGATTTGAAATTCATTCATGATTTACATCTTTTACTTTGTAATAGGAAAATAAAAGCTAAAGGGAAAAAAAAAATCAAGCATCTGTATTATTTTCACGACTTCCAAAAACTGCATTTCTGAAAAGAGTTGTTGGTGTTGACCTCATGACAGATTTCCCCTGTCTTTTTGTTTGTTTTTATGTAAACTCAAGTAATTATTTAAACACAGGCTGTAGGCTAAAAGATTTTCAAATTAACCCAGGTAGTCTTAGCCTTATATGAAAATTTGCTTAGCAATGTGTCACATGGAACCGTGACCAAAGAAATCTGAGAGGGTCAATAGAAGTTTAGGTGTTTAAATTGCTTACCCAAATTTATTTATTACACATGAAAACCTTAACAGGGAACTACACCAATTTCTTTACTCCCAAATAGAATTTTAAATTATCCAACACTCAATAAATATGTTTCAAATATTGACTATTCCAAAACATCGATCCATTTTAAAGATTTGCTTTCTGGAGCGCATGGAATGCACATATGAGATTACTCATATTGCCCTTTTCCACTGGCACCTACTCAGTATGGCTCAATTTAACTTTACTCGATTATAAAGGTAATCCCAGTAGTAACAGTTAAGTAATACTTGTCCCATTTTTAGGATCCACTTTGCAGGAGTTCCAAATGTACCAACTCAGGCTAAGAAGGCAGCATCAGAAGATTGTCTGTTACTGGTTGTAATGTAATATGTTTATTTTCTTTTGTATGTTTATTGTGTTATGTTTTTATTATGTAAATCACTTTTAACTGCCTTATTGATTTGCAGTGACAAGTGTGACTCTATTGATATCTGCCTACAGGTACCAGTAACAGCAAGATGATTAGAACCCTGTAAAGTGATTATTGGACCAACAAGCAGAATAACGGCCGGACTGGTTCAACGGAACAGACACCATTTACAGACACCATCCACCAACCAGAGTTGATTGAACTTGAACACATCATTACTGTATTCCATAATGGATGATGGTTTTGTGACTCAAAGATTCTTCTATGCAACTTGTTCCTCAGTGGTGAGCTTACTTTGAATGAACAAGGATATTCTGAAACCTATGATGTTGTGTCTTGCATCAAGGCAATACTAACATGCTATCAATGCTAACAGTGTGCTCTGCTTGGATTATTCACTGTCTCTTTCATATATTGCAGTTATACATTATGTATGTTTTGTGTTTCCAGAATCTCTTTCTATGAGAGTTATGTCTCCACTTCCCTTAATTTGGACTCACCAAATTAAAGGAGAGTCCAAATTAAGGACTCCAAACTCCACTGCTTCTACCCCGATACCATCCACGGCTTCAACACCTGCAGCAGTTTGTACAAGGTCATGCCACACTCCATTTCAAACTCTGTGATAGTTTCACTGTTAGAACTGTTGTAATGGAAAACCACCTAAACCCTGTAGAGTTGAGCCAAGCCAAGCCACACTGTAGAGATGCCAGTGGAAAAAAGGCCTTACTGACAATACTGGTGTCAGTAAGGCCTAGCTGCTGCTTTGTGCTTTCTAAGGCAACATATCGTATAAAACCAGTGGCTGTATTTGGACAAACTCTCATCAGTCCTATAGTTTATACCACTGACCACAGACAAAGCTGTGTAAGTCATTGATGGTGACTAAAGTGAGTCAAGATTTTACTGATACATGACATTGATCTCCTGGGTCTAGAATACGCCAGCTGGATACATTTGTGCTTTCTTGTGATATGGAACACAACAGAGAGAGGAAATTGTGGACAGTTGTCCAGGAAATCAACACCAAAGCATGAGTTAAAAAAAAAACCTAGATGCTTTTTCACTGCTTCTGAGGGCAGCAAAATATTAATGTGAATATGCTCCCTTTTAAATTGATTCATCAGTAACTCAGACTAAAAGAAATAGATTTTTTACATACTCAATCTATGTATCTACTTTATTAAATAAAAAGATTTTTTGTATAGACAGTAAAATCACCTTCTTTCTAACATGCTCATACTCACACATACTCATAAAAAAAGCACAGAAAACATTTGCTCTGACAGTAAACTGCTGTTTGTTCACAATATGAGGGAATCAATAAAAAATTTAATAAAAATTGTATGTTTAAAATGCTTAATGGCATGTAAGATCATTGTAGGCAAAGGAATCCACCTGTACAGAATAAAAGCAATCCAATATGAAAATTCCTGTTACTTTTTTGTAATATCACAGACAATAATTAACAACAGCAGAGTTTGCATCTTAATCCTGCTCATTTGTTACATGTAACTTTGCATGGTGCACAGAAAGGTTTACTCAGCTGATAACCCTGGACTGGTTCAATATGGTTCCTGTGAGAATTCCAAAGAAACCAAGTGTATTACACCAGGCAAGTACAGAGAACCCATCCTTTTCAAATTGTTACTGTCCATTTTTACGGTTACAGCCCAACTTCAGGTGACAAGCTCCACACATCAGTCTGTTACTTTCTCCTTGATTCCTTTTTAAATCCTTGGAAGATTTTCCTATCCAAGGTCAATTTTCACATCTGTCCCATAATAACAAAAAACAGAATTATGTATTAAATATTTCTTCTAAGATCTTGAGTTTCTCATTGTATTATCAGGATAGCAGATTATCAAGATACCCATTTCAAACTCACACAAAATTTAAAAACTCTGAACCCAGAACTGATCAATGATAAGTAGGCAGATGACATGATTTGACAGTTTGTCTATTTTTTTAATCAATTGATGTAGCTGGTCTGTTCTCTTTTTCCAGCTTTAGCAGACAGTGCCATTCTCTTGCCGGGCTTTGGGGCAGGTGGATCTGGGTATTGGCTGAACAGATGGAGCCAGGGTGCAGAAGAAACCAGAGATGAGGGTAAGGCCAAGACCTCCCCAGGCGCAAAACATAGACCATCCATAGCCATGGCCAATGTCGTCAGGAAGGCCGTACAGGTACCGCGGGTAACGGGAAAGCTCAAAGTTAATGCCAGCAACACAGGTACAGAGGGAGATAATGCAGAAAGTTCCTGTAACAACAGAAGTAGAACAAAAGTTGATGTTTAGCACAGTTATTGATTAACAATCAATGTCTCCTCACATTTTGAGTTTTTAAAGGACACCTTTGATCATCTTAAGGTGCTTCTGTACTGCAGGGCCTGGCCTCAGGATGGCCTGCATTTAAACCCCTGTTTGACATCTTTGCATTATTCCCTATGTTGCAGTTCTATTCTATTCTCTTCTATTCTATTCTATTTAATAGGGGTAGAACTGATCATTTCAGTTCTACACCAGCCAGGCCAGTCCGATTTGAAGTTGGCATAGATTGGCATTCAGCTCAGTAGGGGGCGGTAATTGCACTGATTGATCTGATTGGCCGGATTTTCAGCTCATTCCCAAATGGGTTTTTGACTACTATAAAAAAGGATTCAAAGTATAGAAGTAGTGAAGGGAGAGGAGCATAAAAAAGAATAAAAAATCCAGGAAAGGGAAAGGTTGATAATTTTTTTTTCCTTTTTCTGATCTTATTATTCTTCACAACCCTCTTCTTCTCGTATCTGAAAATGTCCATAGTTCCACACAATAAAAAGTAAAGAAAAGTAAACAATCAAACCAAAATGATATGTGTGGAAAAAACCCTCACATTTACAGCTCATTGTCCTGGAATTTATAGCTCATTGACAGCAGATAAACCAGCTGTATGGGAAGAATTGCTTAACTCTTTGTCTTTGATAGCTCTGTTTCTATCCACAGATATTTGTGGCATAAATGTTAAGTAGACTTAATGATGCACAAAAGTTGAGACAATATAAAATTACACGATATGGAAATTAGTATGCTACATTAAAATGTTGTTGACATATATTTGTTGATACATCATTTTAATTATCAGCTCTTATTTGGACTCTTAGCTAAAACAGATGAAGAAACAGATACTAAATTTGGGCTGGCTGTGGTCCTGTGTGTTGCTTAGCTGTGATTTGGCTCCTGCAGAGTGACTAAGCATATTTTTTATGTTTTTATTGCCAAGAAACATAATTGGCTTTTAATTGCTTATTCATTATAAAACTCTAGGGGCACAGCCTTAATCCAAGATTGATCATAGCTGAGTGTGAGCTGCCTCTAGCCAAGCTGAGCTGTTATGCTGTGTGTGAAGCTTCCACTGGTATCCATGCTATAAATGGGACACACTGCTGCACAACACTTGGGGCGTTGGCACTCTCACTATGTTTATACTTCACTTCTGTTTAGAAGTGAGCTCAGAGAGCCTTTGTGAACCCTCCTAGGAAACAGAATATAAACTATAACTTTAATTTTCCAGTAAAAAATGAAAACTGGATGCCGTTTCAGCAAAGTTTTCAAGTTAGTAAACTTCTATTGAAATCACACATTTGCCCTGGTAACATATCTTGTTGCACACAAAACTTTGAGCTGTGGTATGTTTTGTAATATAATAATGAAAAAAAGCACTTTTTAAATTAATCATTCAAATTTAGTGACTAATATATAGTAAGTAATCACTAAAAAAATCTGTCACTTGACAATAAAATTTAACAGCGTTGATTTGCTCACTTGAGGTTGGTTGTCTCATTAATCTCGGGGTATGCTGTTAAAACACATTTAAAAACAGTTATAGGTTGTTGCTAATTGTTTTTGAAGTTATTCATGTGTGAGCATATTATGTTGACATGGCTCACACATGCTCAGTCATGTCAGTTTTCCACAGTCAAAAAGATATGATCGGAACAGGTGATCACATCACCTGTTCTGCACATAGTTCAGATTATCAATTGGCATAAAGCAACCCTCTTGTTTGGATTACAACTTCATTCTGATGGACCTGAATCAGACCATAATATTCCAATTGGGCTATTTGCATTTTTATTCTGACCAGCTACTAATTCCTATTAGTTATGTCCGTGTAAACAAGTTTAAGTTTAATCTTAAGTAGTTGCTACAGTCAGGCTAATGCTAACCACAACTATCAACTTACCATGAATTGAAATAGTAAATAAAAAAATGAGAATGTGTTTTAGTCTAATTAAAACATTGGCCTGGTACCACGTTTGCTAGAGACAGAAACAGTTAACTTGAACTAACACTTTGTTCTACACTCACCTCCCATGAGGAAGAGCAGGCCAGCCACATATTGCATGAGACCTCTATCCCAACAGCAGCCGAGCAAGCCAATGATCCAGCCAAACAGAATGATGGCGACTGCCATGCCCATGAAACCCGCTGTCATTCGTCGCAGGTCTGAGGTGGGACACAAGCAGAGAGGAATTCCCATAGTTAATATTTGTTTACACTAATTACTGCAGATGAAGAGTGAGAATCTTACACACTTTCAGATGATGGCCAGTTGAAGCTGAGTTTAAATGAGGCAGCACTTGACTACAGATGTGCTGTTAAGATTCTGCAAATCCCGTGAACTCTTGTTCACGGGATTTATGCTATATATATTAAATCTTACCATACTTGAGTATAGTTGAAGCCAGACTAATCATCAATATACTTCAAGTTTGTTAAGGATTATTTTACTTGAAGCATGTTATTTTGGAACAACTAGTTTGTGCTTAATGTATTTTTATTGTAATTACATTGTAGAAAATCACAATTTAAATGGTACTAAGTGTAATATCACATGCTTTTTTTGGAACAACCAAAAGTATACTCGGTATACTTTAAGTATAACACTTTTCATATAATACAAACATGCTTGATTAGTATATCTTAAATGTACAGTTCTTGTGACCAAAATACATTTAAAATATATTTAAAATGTCTTCTGAATATAAGCATTATATATAGTAAATATTAGTAGTGTGATCACAGTATGCTCCAATTAAACTTTTGTTTACTATAATTGCTAATGAAGTACACCTTTAAGTTACTTATCAATGTCTTTTATTATTCTGCATTGCTACTTTGTACATTATGTAACCAGGATAATTTTTCTATATTAGATTTAGTTTATTTATTTTTTTCTATTTTGTTAGATTTAATTTTATTAATTTTTTATTTAAAGGTTTAATTAAAATCCTCCTTTCCTTAATCTATTTAACATCAACCAGGCGAGAACAACATTGCTCTCGCGCGGGTTTGACGTCATGCGACAGCTGCACGTCAGCGTCCTAAATTGACAGCTACGGCTTATATGGCTGCTAATCGCACCTTAGGTAGGAAACGCTGTCGGACTCTGACGTACAGACAGGTGATTAATCAACCGAACGTTGTAAAGATCACGGTTGGTCAAGAGGGAACTGGCCAGGTGTGTTGCAGATCCCTCGCTTGAGGAGTGGAGGAAGGTTCTAGACTGCAGCAAGGATTGTCTGGCTTTATGCTGACCAGACTGGCGAGCTAACCTTTTAAGTGGATTCGGAAATTATAACACCTGTCATCTGAGAAAACTCTTCCAAACTGGTTGGAGATTCATCTCAACAAGTCTTCACTAAAGGAACTGGATTATTGTTTTCCCTTTCATCATCAACAAAGACTGGTTGACTTCCTTGGTATAGGGATCCCTTTTGGACTCTAAAGTGTGAACTAATTTGTATATATTGTAAATATTAATACAACTCACTAATTTTGGCACCATCTAGTTGTCTCTGTGTTTTTACAAATTGTCACCTCCTCCAGCAGACGAACCTAGCTAGATTTTAAGAATTACTTGGATAAATTTTAATTTGGATTATTTCAAACCTTATTAATCCTAGAATGCAAAGCGGGTTGCAATTACATGCTTCATTACACACTACAGTACTGCAAGCCAGTACTGTAATGTGTTTACAGAAGATCCTTACAGACTACATGTTAATGAAAATTAGCACAATAAAAAGTAAATGCACTGTAGAGGAAATGTGAAAAAATATTTCACCGAGACAGAATATTGTTTGAATTCAATGTCAAAGCATTTCAGTATTACAGTAGACAAACTAATATTTCTCCTTCCTAAGAACACTATATTGCCAAAAGTATTTGCTCACCCATCCAAATGATCAGAATCAGGTGTTCCAATCAGTTCCAATCACCGGTGCATAAAATTAAACATCTAAGCATGCAGACTGTTTTTACAAAAATTTGTGAAAGAATGGGTCATTTTCATTTTCAGGAGCTGAGTGAACTCCAGCGTGAACCTGTGATAGGATTCCACCTATCACAATAAATAGGTGAACAGCAAGAACAGTGCACAGAGAGCTTCATGGAATGGGTTTCCATGGTGACCAGCTGCATCTAAGTGCAATGCAAAGCGTCAGATGCAGTGGTGTGAAGCACGCTGCCACTGGACTCTAGAGTAGTGGATTCTCAGTGAATGCAGTGGATTCTCCAGCACAGTCTCTGGAATGATGAATCACACTTCTCCATCTGGCAATCTGATGAACAAGTCTGGGTTTAGTGGTTGCTAGGAGAACAGTACATATCTGCAGTGCATATCTGCATTGTGCCAAGTGTAGGGTTTGCTGGAGGGGGTAGGTTTTCAGGAGCTGGGCTTGGCCCTTTAGTTCCAGTGAAAAGAACTCTGAATGCTTTAGCATACCAAGACATTTTGGCTATTCCATACTCCCAACTTTGTGAGAACAGTTTGGAGCTGGGCCCTTACTCTTCCAATATGAGTGTGCACCAGAGCACAAAGCAAAGTCCATAAAGAGTCTGGTGTGGATGTACTTGACATGTCCTGACCTTAACCCACTGGAACACCTTTGGGGTGAATTAGAGCGAGACTAAAAGCTACACAGGATGAACCAACATCATATTGAACCCAACGAATTAGAAATGTGATGTCACTTAATGTCAAGTTTCGTGTTTTTCTGTGTGTTTATTTTGAGTTTCCAGTATGTCTGACTCTCCATGTTGTCCTGTCTCCACTTGATTGCTTCCCAGGTGCGTCTCATTCCCTGATTACCTTCTGTGTATTTAGTGTCACCTGTGTCTCTGTCGGGTCCTACGTCACGTCACGTCTCATTCGGCGTCGAGTCGCTGTTGTTCTGTGTGCCCAGTCCGTCTTTTGGTCTCTTGTGTAACCGGTTGATACCGGTATCGAGCCCTGGCTTTCGCTCGGCCATGCTGCCCGTTGTCTAGGACTTTGTTTGGACTGAGTTGTTTTGTTGGACATTTTGGTCATTAAATATATATTTTTCCTCACATCCTGGGTCTCCCGCTTGCTGCCTCACCATCTCAACACCAACTTTATGACACTTAAGCTTGTTTGGCAGTATAATCTATGTGTCAGTGCTACCTTTTGAAAACCGCTACCATCATGTTTACACACCAAGGACCTTAGAAGTTAGTGTCAATGCTAAAGAGTGATATCCGATTATTATATTTAATTGAGGGGATTTAAGTAGTGATACGTAGCAGTTGAAAAAAATATGTGAAAGATCCTGGTGCTTTCAGAAAAGCACCAGGATCTTTTCACATATTTTTTAAGCCTGTTTAAAAATACCTGTTTGTGCACTATCCTTCATGAGAATAGTATGCCTGTTTTAAAATGTAAAGCTGGAACATTTAGATGCACAAAAAGCCCATATTAGAATCCTACCTTCATAAAATACACATGGTAGCTCACGTTGGTCTTCCAAAACTCCAGTAAATACGAGGTTCTTGCTACACCAGATTCCTTCATTTGAGTATCATTGTAAAATATAAAAGTAGCACATGTTGATGCACTAAATGTCAGGAGTTGGTGGTGAGGATTTAGACACAACTCAGGTTGTGGTGAAAATAGTGGTTTAATGATGAATCTCAGAAGAATACAGAAGTCCAGGCAGCACAGGTGAGCAATAAAACATAGAGCTCAGTCACTGATAGTAACTTGTAAGGCACAACACTGGAATTGGGGAGACATAGGTTGACATCCGACCAGTGACGTCAGTAACGCGTTAACTTGTAACGCGCTACTGACATCGGACCACTTTTTTCAGTAACCAGTAATCTAACGCGTTGCTATTTCAAATCCAGTAGTCAGACTACAGTTACTTATCAAAATCACTTTGCGTTACTATCTTCTTTAGTTATTGAATCGTATTTCCTCTACTCGTCTTGTCGAGTGACCGACGTCTTTATGCAACAGAAATGTTAAAAATGCATTATGTTGGTGGAAAAACTGGAACTATTTTGAGTTTCTGTCGTCAAGTCCGATTATTATAAGCGGCTTTGGGCTTCATTTTTTAAAAGTCGTTTGCAAATTTAATGAGCAACGTGTTGCACCTTTTTGGGCTCGTTTTTGAACATGAAGTTACTCATTTGGGTTTTGGAATAAGCAGAGACTCATAATAAATCCCATAATTTGTCCGTCATTGAGGTAGTCTTACTCAGTCTCTCCCTGTCCATCATTTCCCGGATGATCCGTCCTGCTGTGTCTTTGTTAATGTCAAGTTAATATAGGCCTATTACCTCTGAATGACGTCGAGCTTCTCGATGTTTCCAGAAAACTGAAAACATCGAGACCAATACGAACAGCGCAATAAACGTGAAAACAGCCACGAATGAACGTGTCCGTAGTTGGCAATAATTATAATGGCAACTTAACGCCGATCCAGTGGTGGAGCTGCAGGAGGAGCTCTGTGCGCTTTGACACCAAATGCAGGGCTGTAACACAGAACCTATGGGGTCCCCATTGATCTGAATATTCAATGACTGTAATGATGTTTTCTTGCAAATACATTTTGTTTTCTTTGTATTAAGAGTTAAACATGAATCCTTCAGCCATGATGATATACTCTGCAAGCTGTTCTTTAGTTTTTCACTGATGACAATACTGCTCTTGTCTGATGTATAAACAATGGTGTCATCAGCATACATTTGCAGGTTAACCTCAGGACATATTTCAGGAAGACTGTTAACATACAGACTAAAAAGGACTGGACCTAAGATAGTTCCTTGTGGAATCCCTGTTACTATTTTACAGAAGACGGATTTACTATTATTAATGAAAATAAAATCAGATATGGGTAATCAAGAATTACCCATATCTCTTTCACTACCTTTAACCAATAGGAATAAATCAACAGGCAGCCCCAGAAAATATGAAAGTGGTCAGCCATCAGATTGTTACATCATCTGCAACAAAGCCCAGTTTCAGCTTTGGCAGTCTGAGAGTATGTTCTTTTGGGGGTTATAAAAAAACTGACAATATTCTTCCACAAAAATTCCCTCATATGTCCTGAGCTAGAGGTGGTGTTGTAGCTGGTGGTGGTGATGACTAAACATTTAAATAAATGTTTAGTCACTCATCCTTTGTCAGCATTATTGTCTCCCTTTCCAATATATTTTTAATATATAATGTTGATGTTTTTTTATTGGCTTCTAAGCATACATATATTCTGGACAACTTCTTATAAGATTGACCTTTTTAGGCATCAATAAAAATATTAATGAGGTCCTGATAATTTTTCCAATATTTTAATGCTTTTATTAATGGCCAGTATGAGCCATTAATAAAATGGGCCAGTATGAGCTCCACTCACTTTTATCTTTTCCCGGTTTTGGTATAACAGATCTTATTGTTTACTTCCTGGATAGTAGGAAACAATCAAGGGGAGACAGGACAACACGGAGACTCAAACACAGAAAAACTCAAAATAAACACAGAGAAAAACTCCAATCATGACAGTTTGTTAATGAATTTCTCAAATTTATTATTGTTTAACAGAGCTGTGTTAAATCTCCATACTGTTGTCTTAAGATGAGCATCTAAAAATAATTCCAAGTGTACCCCAGAGTGACACATCCCTATTTCCAATAATACAGTCCAGGATCCTGTATCTGTCTGCTCTAAATAGGAAAAAAAATAGTCAATTCTTGAGTAAATGGCATGAGAGTGAGAGAAAAAGGTGAACTCCTCAGCCAATGGATGGTATTCCCTCCGGATATCAATTAAGCCAATCTTTTTAGTCATTTTTCTTGATGCAGAGTTAATTTTTTAAAAGGGTTTGAGGAATCCAGTGAAGGATGCAGTTGTGCATTCCAGTCCGCTTCACATATCAAAATGCCAGAGGTTTCTGCCAATATTAGATCAAATATTTGATCAATAAATGTTTTATCATGTCCTGGAGGTCTATATAAATTGAGTAAAGTTACTTCATCTGAGTCTAGTGTTCCCCTCACCAAAACAAAACAGCCTTCTTTGTCTGTAATCTGTTTGGATACTCGGTAGTCCACATTATTTGCATTTAGTATTGCCACACCCCTTGTTTGTTCATTTGGATGGGAAGAATAAAATGTTTTTAAACCCCATTTTTTGAAATTATTTTTCATGGTTCTCTTTTGTTAAATGGGTTTCTTGCCAGATGATGATGAGTTTCTGTTCTCTCTTCATCTTAGCTATGAGCTTTCCTCTTTTGATTGGATTTTGTACCCCGTGAACATTAATAGTTATAAATTTATATTGTTGTTGGGACATAAATCTTTAAATGAATAGATCCCTCTAACTCCAAGGAGACCTTATTATTAAAACATAAGTAAAAATCAAAAACAAAGAACTTGTACCTCGAAAATGTACTAAAGGAACGATTTCCAAAACAAAATGACTCGTTAGGAAGTCCTGGGTGAAGAGAAAAGACCCAATGAGACTTTTTTTATGGGGGTGTCTACAATGCAAACCGACATAGCTCGGTATTAGTATAAGCTCGAATCATCGGTCAGGTACAAAAATATTTGGCTCTTTGTCCACACACTGGATCAGATCACTGTGATTGCAAATCTTACCACATGGGTTTTAACGAATGGCACTTATCTTGGAGAGGAGGCTGCATCCCCAACCTCATGACAAAATCCGCTGAGTTTTCTCCGTACTCTCACTCCATGTGCATCCCCAGAGTTGTGGAGGTGCGTTGTTTGACCTCCACCATCTCCCAGGACAGTCTATCCAGTTTCTCCATCGGTTCTGCCGTGGGGGGATCTTTGTTGCTGCTGCAATCAGGAGCGAGACCCCGCTTCTTCAGATCCTTCATGGTATCCACCGAGCTGTTATATGTGACCGTTTCACTGTCAAAAAACAAACAAAGCTTGGCTGGCAGCAGGGTTTGAAAGCGGAGACCCTTTTCTTTCAGGAGTTTTCTGATAGGGGCGGAGGCTTTCCTCTTCCTTTGGGTCTCAGTCGGATAGTGCTGGTCGAGCACGGACGCTTGGATGGAGGACGGGGAGACTCACTGGGAAGAGCACTAGGAGAACCACTGGGGGGCTCGGGCAGAGCAGATGGCCCGCTAACTGGGGCTGGAGCTGTAGGTACTGGAACAGCAGGAAACAATGAGACCGGCAGCTCTAGTTTAGATGGAAGCAGCTTTCCAGCCATTATAGCCAGAGCTCACTCTTGCTCCTCCATTGCCTCCTCCAACAGCTCAAGCCCAGTGAAGGGAGGTGCGGAGCCCAGTCTTCGAAGATCACAAAGTCTGCAGACGAAGTAAGGTTTGTTAATTTTGTGCTCTAAACGCGAATCCTCACCATAGTACTTTTGGGTCGGGTCCTTATGCTGTTGAGGTGAGGATTCAGGCGGAGGACCCAGGTTGTGATGTGAAAAAGGATGATTTGATCAAAGGTCTCACAGATTAACAGGAATCCAGACAGCACAGGTGAACTAAGAGGCAAGGAACTAGTGATGGGTCCTGCAACACAAATGCGTCGGCGCATGTGTCAAGCCCAGAGACCAAATCCCGTGTCGGTGCGCGTATTGCTTTCAACAAGTCACATGACCGATACAGGAACTGTTTCGAAATTACGCCGACGCGCCAAACTGTGTTTATAAGGAAGCGAATCTGTCAGCGGGATGCATTTGCCAAAATAATTCTTGATATTTTACAGTACAGCATCAACTACGGAGCCTCAAGACAAACGAAAGGTTTCGTAGTTTGGGACCATTTTGATTTTACTTCAGAAAATAAAATATTGGTTATCACTTTGTTGTTGTTTCATCCGGTTCTTTTCAGTTTCTGCTTGATCTATCTAAATCCAAATTCAACTGAAATTGACTTTCGTATTATGTTCTGCAGGTTAAGTGTTGCATATGATTCTCCTTTTAAATCATACATTTCATAATTTTATTCTTAAATTAGCCTCCATAAATAAAAATCTTTAGACAGAAAAAATAAAAATAAAAACAACCCCTCTATAAATAAATAAAAAAAGACATTTCCATCCATAAAGATCTACATACAAAATAAATATAAAAGAAAAAATTACATTTATATGAACAATATAAAATCTGTTTTGTTTAAAGAAATCCACCTCCTCCATGCTGAGCATCAGAATGAAGTCCCAGATAGGATAACCTCAGGTATATCCTACAAACTACTCAGTTGCTTTTTATAAATTATTTCATATAAATGTATTGTTTACTTCATTTTCTTCTACAGCAGAAGAAATTGTGTTAAAAAAACGGAAGAGACTAAATTTCAAAATGTTGGAAAAACTTGTTTTTTTGAATAAAAATTTGTGAAAAAAAAAAACGTCCACAAGCCTCATTCCAAACATGTTGACTTGGTACATGTTCACATTAGTTATTGACTGTATCGAAGAATATCAAATATATTTTGAATTTAACTGAAGATATGACTTAATACAGTATATAATATACATTAAAATACAATGACTTAAATCTTATTGTATAGATTAGGTCATTAAATCAGTCTTGTCAACTACGTTGCCTGTAGGCATTTTTAATGTCCAGCAGGTGTCAGTATTCAGTGACACAGTATCGACATAGTATCAATACAGTTTTGCTATGGGTCAAAACGATACATGAGGCCTCATTTACCCATCACTACAAGAAACTCAACACTGGTAGCACTGGAACGAAGCAACGATGACAAAAGACAGCAAAGACCATGACAAGGATCAGACAGGGAACAAGAAACACAGGTGGGTTTAAATACACAGGGAAGTTAATCAGGGGAAACAAGGGACAGCTATGAACAATCAAGGGGCAGACACACAGAAAACCAAATCCTCACATTCAGTGATAAAACTTACAAAAGTATTTAGTGTTTTATTTCTTGGAATGTTCTTTGGGTGATAGAAGGTCAAGTCTGTATTTGTCTGTGGGTCTCTGAAGGTTCAGGTTTGAGTCTATGACCAGTCTGTCTGATTACTAGGTTCTAGCTGTAATAACTGAAATGATGTGCTGATTCTGGATGGTTCCTTTTTTGGCTCAAAGTTTTTTTTAATTTTTTTTTTACTTTTTTTTTTTTTTTTATGAAGAAAGTTATGGCACCTTCCCACATTTATTTGTTATATTTACTCAGTGCTTCAATAGGTTCATGGTCACCTGTTAAAATTGTAATATAGAGCTGTGTATCATCTGTGCGGTTCTTATTTTTAAATTTTGCCATATAAACCAAGTACCATACTGACTTTTTTATTTTATGATTTGAGGAATGTCACTTAAAATATTTATGAATCAGGGACTGGGCTGGTGGACTCCAAACATGAAACCAGCAAGCCTTTTCTTCTTGCGTTCGTTAAAATAAAAGCATACAAAGCTGTTCACATGAAAGCTGTCACACTGTATTAGGCTAAATACACAGAGATACTGGAAACATTCCGTTTGTTGAAAGAAACAGTTGGCATGTGAAAGTCTTGTTGGACAATGATGATGTGTACCAAACACATTTTAGCACCCCAGACTACCAACTATCTATGTGACCTATGCCAGGAATTTATCCTGAAAATAGAGCATGTCGCATACAGAAGAATCTCCGAAAAGAAAGAAAACCGTTGCCAAATATTCAAGTTAATATACTAATTTGACTCAGAAAACGGAAACAGGCTTCAATAACTTCCATACAATGCCATGTTGATTAGACCCAATGTCTTATTTACAGTGGCAGCTTCTGATATGGGTCTCATGGGCAACTGCCCGGGGCGGCATCTTGTGGGGGGCATCATGAACTCCCCCCGTTCCCTACACCCCTTCAAGTTGTCCAGTCACCCCATCCCCTGCTCTTACGACTGGAGAATCTGAATATCAAAAATGTCAAAAATACCTAACAATAAAATGATAAAATGAAACAATCACTGGTTGTTAAAGCACTTAATATTTTGAATTAGAAAAAAAAATTAGAACTATTAGTCCTATTTCTGAAATCATTTGCAAAGTATGGCATAAAAAGGTCTATTTCTAAACGTTTTTAAGAAAAGAAAAGAAGAGCTTTCTGCAGACTTACGTAGGGAGTGCCATTCATCCTGTCGTATAGTTTTGGTGATGTTGTAGGACAGATTTTTGGGTATTGCAGCTGACGAGTAATGGTACTTGATGAAGGAGCATCTTGCAATTGAACCTGTGAATAAATTAAACAACAAAATATGGAAAATTATCCAAAATCATATGTATGTGAAATCCACTATGAAAGACTGTTATTCAACTTCAACAGACACAAGACATGACACTTTCAGTTATTTCTGCAGAGTAGAATCCTTTGGAAATGGTCATATCCCATTTTAATTAAAAATTTCAACATACTCAAGCAATTATTTTGAAAAAAACAAATTATAATTATAACCAGGGCTGTTTTTAGCCAGATGACCAAAGCAAGATAAAACAAAACCATACAAAAAATAACAGTTGTTTTCTTGAGGCAAGACCACACTTCAAAACTCCCCAAATTTGGCACTAAAAGTCTGTTGAAAAGTTATGTGTAACAGGGTTTATTGGAAAAACAAGGCTTCCACGGTGGCCCCATGCAAATGTGCCCCTCGAAGTAGTTTGACCAATGGCTAGAAAAAAATGTACACACGTGGAAGTTTGCAGGTTAGACAAACAACTCTCTGAACCAAACAGGATGTCCAGGATATTGCTTCAAACGAGGCAATTCAAAGAGCCTTAAATAATGAAAACATCAAACAAAAACATTACATCGCAATGACATGATAAAGGAAAGAAATGAAAAGTTGGAAAACAGACTTAAATCAATTATTTTTCAGTTTTTAAAGGCAACCCTAAATCAATGGGTTTTTAGGCTTGATTTAAAGGATCTAATTGTTTCAGCATTTTTTAAACTAATCTAAGTCTAAGATTAGTGGAGCATACTCTTTTAAAAGCCACGTGTCTATATAAGGGTGACATGTTCTGTTCAATTTGACATATTTCTTGTGCTAATGATTCAATACATTATTGTTGAAAACATTTACACAATAATTGTTTCTCTACACAGTTGTAGCAAACAAAACTGGACAGTTTACACAGTTTAACAAACCCACTTATCTAGACAGAGCAAGCAGAACTATGAGGATGATATTCTTTGATTTTTTTCAGAACTTTTAGCTTACTTCAAATGAGTGATATGGGTTTATCATAACAGGATAAGCTCATTACTTCAGGTAATTACTACTACTTCAAAAAACAAAGGCTAATAAAAACCAACTCAACAGTATTTAATACACTGTACAAAATCCACATGATGCTCATGTATTCATTTAGATTAAACCCTCCATTACATGATGGAGGGTCATCCATCTTAAGTTAATTTGAAGTAATTACTAACAGCAGACTTTAACTACACAATCCTGACATTCTTGCAGTCATTTTCTATGTTGAACGCTTCTACATTTTGGCTACAAGTCCCCGTATAGTCATTTTTAAGGCATGTGTATTAATAGCTGTTTTTTTAACTGTTCTATTTGTTTCCCCTTACTTTTTATGTTTTTTTTAATAATAAAGTCGCTTCATGTGATTTTGTTTTTTTTAACCGGATTGTAAGTGTCTCTGTTGCTCTGAGCATTTAAACTAGCAGAGCAGATTTATTCCTTAAGAATAGGCTTTTAATAAATAGGTTTATAGTTCATTTGAAGCTGGCAGCGCACAGACCAATCACATAGCTTGGCGCCTCTGCTCATTGCCTCGCGCTCTGCCGTTGCTTTACCTCACTATACCTCACCGCGGTTTGCGCGCACCTCTTTTCATTCATACTAGACATAGGCTGACCTGTGTGGATATTTACATCAACTACCTGTGAGGAATTATGTTTATTTTGAGAAATCAAATAAAACCCGCTGTGTTAGCTCTGGTTGCGCAGCTCTATGTGAACCGCAGTAATAACTTGTAGTGGCTCTTTCAGAGATTGAGCAAGTGGTGAGAATGATTTATCTTTGTGAACAAACAATTATATGCGGGGTTTACATCTCAACAACACCCAGCGTGTGGCTCTGTATCTGTCTGCAATAAATTATGATTGCAGTTTATTAATTTGTATTTGTGAACAAACAAAGTTCAAACTTAAAGATTAAACTCATAGCATCAGATTGTTGCTATAGCAACAAATCAATCTAACTGAAGATTGTTCTTTGAAGTTTTACAAAGTAAACGTGCCAGCTCCTTTAAATCTTACATCTAAATTTTAACAATTTAAAATATTTTATGTATGCTGAATCAATTAAATCAAAATTTAATTGCATCATTGATATTCTCAATAAATAAATGTTACATTTATATATCTGTATATCTCATCTATATATATTAGCATTTAGGGGCCCGGTAGTCCTGGGGGGCCTGATGGAGCTGCTGACTTAATTTGGATTAAACAGAGGTGCAAATAATTGCTATTCATTTTAATTGTATTGTTTGATTTGTTGTTTTTAAGACTAGTTAGTCAGGGTGCATTTATGCACAAATTAGTGTGGTAAATTTATGACATCACTGAAGCCCCGCCCACTCTAAGAAAATGTGCCTCCTTGTGGTCGGGTGAGGGAACGGCACAAGAGTTTGATGATGGTGACGAATGGCAATGCATCAGGTTCCGCATTTGTCATGAAGCCGGAGCAGCACTGAGCTGCGAGGACCATTTGAGGCTGCTTGCAGCTTTAAAAATATTTTTATATTCTTCTCCTAAAATTTTGATTAAAATTTCAAATTCCATTGTTATAGTCCATGTAATTTTTATTACATGGTTTCTGTAATGACAAAAAAGATTATAAGCTGACTGACTGGCGAGGCTTCTCCTATACTTGCCCTCATGCTTAACTCAGGGGTAACTTGACTCAGAATTGAGTTACCTAGTAGATATCTCCAGTTCTGAAACTGAAAACCCAGAGTATCACAGAGCTGGGCAGGTTTAAGAGATAACCTAGTAGATGACAGTAAAACAAACAAACAAAAAAAACAACAACACTGAATGCTTTGACAACTGTTAGCAACATCAGCAACAACCATCACAGGACAGGATGTTAAGGCAGCATAACTACATAATGACGAATACTGGTAAAAGTATAACTACACCACAAGATTCAAACTACTCATGTAATAGAATTGAAAAAATAAGAAGACAAGTCTCAATTTTTTGAGACGGAATTTTATAACAAAGATGAACGTTTTATGAAATGACAGAAAGGCTGTAAAGGCTGAGAATAAATTGTCCTGCTCATGCTCCAAACTTAAACATCTGTGTAGCACAGTTTTCAGGTAATGTCAAGATGTCTCATATTAATTTTTGATCTCAAAGCCAAATGTTTGCAGTCTACAGTTAAAATAAACAGATTTGCTTTACTGTTCATGTCATTTAAGAGGGGAGTGTAAATTGTGCTGTCCTTCTTATGTGGGCCACTCATAATACACTGATATTCACAAATTTGTACACATTTAATGTCTTGCCAAATAACAGAGGAGACAGTAGAGTATAACTTACAAACTTCTAGTTGTCTAACAATTAAACTTAACATTGATTCACAACCACGATAAACCCTGATTTAATCAAATATGTTTTTGTAAATAGACAAACATTTTTTTATGTTAGAAAATCTTGAGAAGAAACTTCAGCTGACATTCTTGACATGTTTCTCTTGTGCCCCCACCTTATAAGGCATGGCCTCATTTAGGTGACCCACTTCAAATTGCTCCATTCATTCCCTCTACTCAAACACCCAGACCTCTGGGATTAGACTGAGGAGCAGCTCAGCAATACTGATGCTGTGGCATCGAATCGTCGGTTTAGCAGGGTCAATATCACATCCGGATCGCACTGTATGAACCGACACTAGCTGTTGGAATTGTTTTACACACACACACACACGTACACGCCTTGGAGTGTGTGTGGTGCAGGTGCACTGGTGTCTTGCAATGAGATGGTTCAGGTTTTAAAATGTGGCCTGAGTTCTTTCTGCATGGAATTTGAATGTTTGCCCTATGCACACATTTTTTTCTTGCCACAGTCTGAAAACATTAAGGTCCATTAACTGCATTTGCATAGTAGACTTCTTGGTTTCCTGTCTCTTAGTCTTCATAATATGTTGCCCCTCCAGAATGCATCCAGAGCCCAGCTCACAGAAACCATGTAAACAACAAAGACCCGATTTGTGCAAATTGTCTGGAATGTGTTTCCCACATCTACTATTCTCATACCTTCTTCCAATCTTTCATTTTGTTATACCTGATGATGCAGGTCATGAGAATGTACAAAAAAGCTTGTATAGGGGATAAGTCACTAATAGTCATGCCAGCAATGGCTGTAAGTGGTTACATGAGATATATTCATAATTCAGTCGTGATACTAGCGCTCATTATATATCAGCCATCAGAGGAGACGCCTGCATCTCATTCAGGCATTGGAGCGACAAGCTCCTTATATGTGGCAGTTTGTATGTAGGCAGCATTTTGGGGAAATTCTAGTCAGCGATTTTACACACACACACAGAAGAGCTTTGGAAGCAACACATTTGAATGACAAAACTTTTTATGAATTGTGTGATGCTTTGAGAGGTCTCATGGAGCCAGTTGGACAATGTGCGGAAAAAAAAACACACATAAACCCTCATCCTCCTTCTATTTCCTGTCATCTTTGATGTTTTCGCCAGTAGCAACATCTTGTTGTTGATCATATTACTTGTGATGTGAAAAAAGTGTTTCATTGCAGTTTTGCGAAATGCACCTATTTTGATATGGCCAAAAAAAAAAAAAAACAAACAAACAAAAAAAAACATGAAATACATGCTATTTTTAAATTCTTCTGTTTCCATTAGGCAAATTAACTTTTGTAACTTCAATTTGAGCAATTACATAGTTAATGGAAACACAGCTATGTCTGTTGCAAGAAACAATAAATCAATTAATCGCATGATAAATTAAAATGAGCTCGATAATAATATGAGGGTGATAATATTACTTTTTTATTATTGTCATGGCTCTCACTTTCTGCCAAAAATACTGGATGATAAAAAGCTTAACTCTGGTGTCTCGAGTTACTCCTCCTCTCTCATTCCCTTGGTAACGGCTCAACACAGGGGGAGCTAAAAGCCTCAGTTTTCTTCACTTGGACTGAACCCAATACAGGGGAGACCATAGCAAAAACAATGACATACGTTGAACAATTTTGCGGACAATTCCTTGCTTGAGGGTTGTTCTATTGACACAATCACTGGGGTGCAGTGGCATTTCTGATATGGCGACATGGGCAACCGCCCAGGGCAGCATCTTGTGAGGAGCACCCCCACCCCTCTGCCATCAAGCGGAGGATTTGAAAGTGAACAGTGCGTAATGCAGACCCCCAACCTTTATTGCTTATATTTAAAAGGTCTTACAGTTCCAGTGTTCAATGTTCTTTCAAAATTAGTTTATTGACGTCTGACAGAGTGTATTTGCATTGTTATACAATATTTATGCCATCAATAATGATTTCAAAATGACAGTATTATCATTTATCACTACAATTTCTGGCCCAACAATGTTTGGTATTGTGACAGGCCTAAACACAGCAGATCCAACAGTATCTAATGCCATTGCACCATGGCTACTGAATTCAACTCTTCCATTAGAAATGAATAGTGAGATGGATCTCATCTTCTATATCTTTATAAATTACGTGGAAAATCAAATTACCTAATTTTTACTAGTTACATATATCAATTTGTAATTTATTATAAAATAAACTTCCAACATGTTTCACAGATCAGTCCCCCAAATCAGCACACAGTTAGACAGCAGGAGCCAACCTAAAACAGCCCTGAGCAAAATGCTAACCCAAGTGTTCATCACAGAGTTGACCCACATGAAGAACGCCTGCAGTTTCTTTTGCAATCTGCTCTCTGATCTTTGGAAGAAGCTTTGATGCTACCACACAGAAACTCCTCAGCTGTCACTGTGTCTCTGTTGACAATAGGATATGACAGCTGTGGGGTAGTGGCCTTTTCAGTTTGATCTGCTTTCAAGAACCACAAGTCTTATTTCTATATTGTTTTTTTTTTTTACCTGCATGCTTGGTTGTATGCTGTAGAATGTATTGTTTGAAGTGAGTGTACTGTGGGAGACTGTGGCTCTACGGTAGAATAGTCGTCTTGTGATCAAAAGGTTGTAGGTTTGATTCCAGCTTCCTCCTGCTACATGTCGATGTGCCTCTGGGCAAGGCACTTAACCCCAAATTCCCTACCGGTCTGCATATCGGTGTATAAATGTGTGTGTGTTTGTGAGTGCGACTCGGTGAATGTGACTCTAGTGGAAAGCGCTTTGAGTGGTCAGAATGACTGGAAAAGCTCTATATAAGTTCAGTCCATTTACCATTTGCTGAAAAATGGAAAGCCCTGCTTTGTTTGAATCTTGGTCATTGTACATACAGGTTGTTAGTCTTTTTGTTTGAAACAAAAAATTTAAAAACAAAAACACACTACCTTTTTGTTTTTTTGTTTATTAAGCCAAAACGAAACCTTGATAACAAAATTTTACCTCCTGGGTTGATGCTGCTGTTGAGTCCATTCTGTAATAGGAATCTACAGCATAAACACAGGAAGGCTAACTTTATCTGAGTTGTTGTTTATCATGTTGTGTTTGACTGATGGAATTTTACATAATGTCCTGACCTATTGCATTACTGTTGGATGTAATTTATAAAAAGCAAAGAGTAAGGTTAGTTTGGTTCGCTTCCCATCTGGAAAAAGACAAGAGCACAGTGAGAGAGAGTCGAACATAACTTCCAAAGGACCTGTTTGTACCCTCAATATTTCTATCCAGAAGACTTTGAGTCATTCATACAAGCAAAACCGATAAGAGCTCCAACAGGTGATCATTACCTTCACAAGCTGAAAGCAAGTGAAGTGCTGACAGTTTTTATTCGCAAAGGATCCTGCTGCTGCCAACTAAAGAGCGAAAACTGCTGGAAGAAATATCAGCGACAGGCAGCGCTGGAAGATCATTTAAATACTAACGGAGCTCTGCGACAGTACTACTGGTGGCACTGCTGCCACCCCATTTACAGTTCAGACGGAGATCGGACCCTGTTAACAGACCGGAAACAGAGCTATAGAAATACTTACCGGATCACACAGTCTGATCAGGGGTTTGTCATTCATTGTTTCATTTCTGAAGTGGCAACAGCAGCAAAACATCAGCTCTTATAGTCAACTCTGTCATCTTCCTCCATTTGATGGCCCTCATCTTCACTATGTCTTGTGATTTCTACATTGCCCTTGATTTCAACACGCTCTGGTTCAATTTGAAACGGCTTAAAGACACTATTCATCGCTGTTTACCCAGAATCCATTTAGAGTGTGAACAACATGGCAGCATTTGTGTGACAATATTTTATTAAAAAATCTAAAATCTAAACAACCTACAGTACTATTTTTGAATTGTTTTACATCTGAAATAAACATTTCTCAAAATAAAGTCTATTGTTATAACTAGTCAAAGATCACTTTAAATTACAAGACTAAATCCTAAATCATTACAATAGATTCAAAAGGGGACTACAAAATAGAGTTCCATTAATCACATGGTCCATTTAGAAAAAAACAAATCCATTCTAATTGAAAACAATTATGTTCAACAAGAACTACATCAACAACCTCTTGTTCATATCCTATTTGGACGGTAGGGCCAGCACTCCCAGCCTGTGGAGTTTATGGAGAACACAGTCTCTGTTTGTTTGGCCAGAACAGGAAACTGTGCTGTCTAACCTTCTAACATTTAGAAAAACACTTCATCTCCTCCCTCTTTCACTTAGCTTAGCCAGTGGCTTTGTCTGCTTGAATCACATCTGTTAACCCTGGACTGTTGTCAAGCATGGACTAAGTGTTATCAGTCCATGCCTGGGGAATGGGCTGGAAGGGGAAATATTCAGGCCTGGGGAAAGGAGCTTAATATTTATCTATTGTTATGAAAAAACACGAGAATGATGATGCCCTTATTCAGTCCTTCTATGTATTAGCCATTTGTGGTAGCGAGGCAGTGATAACAGCAAAGAGAGCACAAATTTGAGGCAGTTACCGCCTTTATTTAATATGCAGTCAGTGCCCATCTTGCACTATAATAGACCTTTTATATAACATAGTTCTTGCATTATCCAGCAGTCTTGAGCCACAAAAAGACCTTACTTGTGAAGGAGGCAGCTGTGACCACAAAGCTCCCTTCATCTGCGCTCCAACCTCACAGACGAGCATTCTTTGGGCAGGCAGAATAAGGGTCTGATTGATATAGCCTCTTTTAACAGAACTGCAGAACATTCTTTACTTGATTAAACAAACCAGATTCTGGAGGTGCTTGAGGAACTGCATTTTAACGCACAAAAATGTCCAATGGAACCTGGTTTTCATCCTAACAGCATCAGAAAGTCTCAGGCACAGTATAAAAATATTTGATTTTGACTCCATTAATGCCAGTTGTGAACTGTGTTTGTCTTGGTTGGGACAGATAAAAACAGGCTCCAACTATCATGGCAGAACCAGCAAGTTTGAGAGATTGCTGGAGAGTCAAAGACTCAACGGAGATGGTTGAGTTGTTTTTCACTTTGATTTAACTTTAGTGTCATTATTTTTTGTGTTACTTTCTTCTGATTAGACTTGTTAATGCCTTTCCGTTCTTCAGTCCATTATTTATTTATTTTGAACATGATAGTAGTATAAAATCATGCACAAAAATAAGAAACGCAAAAGACAGATTTTTTTTGTAACACGGTAATTTTAACATGCTCAAAAAGGAGTATATATTCATAATTTAGAATATTTTCAGATGGACCCGCATTAATAAATCAAATCAAAAATCAAATTAAACAGGTTAATTACAATTCAATTTTATCTGGGTTTACATATGTCTAAGTATATGCATCCATTCATTCACACCTACACACTCATATGCGTTAGCTTCAATTTACATATACACTATCTCACCCATATTTTTATATCTTGTGAAAATGGTCTCCTTATATCCATCCATCCATTTTCTTTGCCCATATCCAGCGAACGTTTCGGGCGAGAGGCGGGGTCACCCTGGACAGATCGCTAGTCTGTTGCAGGACAATACAGAGACATACAAGACACACAACCATGCACACATACACACACTCACACCTATGGAGAATTTAAAGAGACCAATTAACCTGACCCGGAGAGAACCCACGCATGCAAACTCCAAGCAGAAATACCCCGGGCTGGGAATTGAACCCAGGACCTTCTTATTGCAAGGCAACAGTGCTACCACCTACACTACTATACAACCGACCTCCTTATAGAGACATATGCATCCATTCATTCATACCTACTAAATAAATAATTCTAAATAATGTGTTTGGATGCACAGATCCAAACACATTATTTAGAAAAAAAAAAGAAAAGGAAAAAAACGTATCAAAAGTCCAATTCTTGACAGTAAAATTCTTCTTATTTAACTTGTTCAATAACTTTACCCCTTAAATTGAAATACAAAAGCCCTTTCTTGTTGTTAATAAACTACGAATCCTTAAGTTTGAGTAACCCCTTAAGTTATATCCCCCTTCTCTTTCATAAAACATGCTCTGTATGAGCCCAGGTAGCAGTTTATTAGATATCTTAAACATAATTTGAGTAATTTAAAATTTCATCAGCTCTTCAAATTTAAGAATTCTTGATTTTAAGAATAATAGGTTTGTATGCTCATAATAACCACCATTTTGGATTATTCTAATGGCTCGTTTCTGTAGGATACAGAGCTTTTGTAATTAATTCCCCACACTTCTGAACAATATGTTAAATATGGCATAATCAGAGAGTTAAATAGAATATGAAGTGATATATTATTCAAAATATGTCTAGCCTTAGCCAGGATATGCTTCTGCTTAGTTTGTTCTGTAAATGTTTAATATGAGGTTTCCAACTGATTTTGTCATCTATTATTACACCAAGAAAGGGTATACTAACATATACCCTTTCTAGAGTTAGTTGGTGGAGACAAATGCATCAGATGAAGGCATAGAGTAGATTTTGTAATATTTAATTAACAAATGAAGAACAAAAACTTATAATCAAAATCCATGGAGAGCACGGGAAACATAGGAAACCAGAAATGAGCAAAACAGGAACCCAAATGGTGAATGGATGGGAAAATAATATGAGTAGACGAGAGAAACCGTCAAGGAGTGACTGATGATGAGGTGCACTGGGGAGACTGAATGCTGAACAAAAGACTTAGGCTGATGACCTAACAGGTTGCAGGTGTAAGGAAAGAGTAGCAGGCAGACTGAGTAGAGGGAGAGAGAAAGTGGGACAGGGGGCAGCAAGGGAGAGTGCACTGGGGACTAGGAAATAAATGTAACACTAAAGACTAACTAGACTAAAGAAACATAATTATTTGCCGCATGTTGTCCCCTCTCTCGTTACCCTCCTTCCTGTTGAACTACTTTCAAATAAAGGCCACGAGAGCCAACTAAACTTACAAAAAAAAAAAAAAAAAAAAAAAGTAATAAACATAAACTAGAATCACTGAGAAAAATTTTTGTTCATTCATGACAAATTTTGTTTATGTTTGTGTATGGACAAATTCATAGACAAACATACACTACTTAGCAGTAGTCAGTATGGATTCAGAGTAAATCGGTCAACATCACCAGCCCTAACTGACTTAATAGAAGAATTTACCAATGCAACAGATGGTAATAAATTAGCTGCAGAGGTATTCATAGATGTAAAGAAAATGTTTGACACAATAAATTATGATATCTTAATTAAAAAATTTGAAAGTTATGGAATTTGGGGAGTAGTTTTGAACTGGATGAGGAGTTATTGAAAGAGCAGAAAACAATCTGTGAAAATTGGAGATATTGAATCTTATTGTCTGGAGATTGTATGTGGGATACCTGAAGGATCAGTACTGGGACCAGTTTTATTTAATTTGTATATAAACAACATAAGCAAAGTGTGTGATGTATTAAAATTTGTGTTATTTGCTGACGACACAAATATTCTAGTCTCTGGTGAAAACTTACAACAACTTCTTTCCATAGTTGCCTCAGAAATCAGTAAATTAAAGAAATGGTTTGACAATTGTGCTGTTGCCTTGCAGCAAGAAGGTCCTGGGTTTGATTCCCAGCCTGGGGTCTTTCTGCACAGAGTTCAGTGAACATTCACTGAAAATGTGTTTTGTACACGTAAACTACGTCTCTGGGATAGCAACAAGAATATATGTTAGGTATGTAACATTTTGACAAAGACATTGAAAGTGTTCAAATTTCAATGAACACGCATGCAACCCACACATGCGTGGGTTCTCTCCGGGTACTCCAAAGTTCAAATTCAAGTTCAGACAGAGGGTGTAACTACACATAGTGACAGTTGGCTGAACTTCCTTAGACAGACAACCTTTACCAATTAGCAAAATATGGGCAACGGTGGCTCAGGAAGTAGGATTTGTCCTGTAACTGGTGGGCTGCCCGTTCAAACCCTCACTCTGTTCATCTGCTGCAATTCAAACTAAGCATCAGAATGGGGAAGATAGGTGATTTAACCCAGGGGTCTCAAACTCCAGTCCTCGAGGGCCGCAGTCCTGCAGTTTTTAGATGTGCCACAGGTACAAAACACTGGAATGAAATGGCTTAATTATCTCCACCTTGTGTAGATCAGTTCTCCAGAGCCTTAATTATTCTATTCAGGTGTGGTGCAGCAGAGGCACATCTAAACGTTGCAGGACTGCGGCCCTCGAGGACTGGAGTTTGAGACCCAAACCCTTAACCTGAGCTTGGCATGATTGTTGGTGCCTGACCAGCTGGTCTGAGTATTTCAGAAACTGTTGATCTATTGTGATTTTCATGCATAACCATCTCTAGAGTTTATAGAGAATGGTCTGAAAAAGATCAAATATCCAGTGAGCGACAGTTCTGTGGGCTGTATGTATTGGGATTGAATTGCCAATTTCTGTCCCTCAGAACCGCCTAATTAGCTGTATTGGTTTCAGAGTTAGGGAGAGGTATTTAGATACAATTAATTTCGTATTATAATCATTTGATTCAATAATATCATCAGATTGCTGCTGTTGCATCAATCTGTAACTGACCCTTGCAAAAAATGCTTACTAATAAATATCAAGCATAAAGAAAAATCTAATAGATGGTCTGGACCAGGGGTGGGCAACTCCAGGCCTCGAGGGCCGGTCTCCTGCAACTTTTAGATGTGTCTCTACTTCAACACACCTGAGTCAAATAATGAGGTCATTAGCAGGACTCTGGAGAACCTGACTGCACTTGGGAGGTGATTCAGCTGTTGGATTCCAGTGTGTTGAACCAGAGGGACTCTAAGAATTACAGGACACTGGCCCTCCAGGACCAGGATTGCCCACCCCTGGTCTGGACATTGGACTTACTGAGTCATGATAATTTATGTATTCTTTGATGGTGGCTTCTAGAAAACTAAAGGTTTTAATAGATCGCATTGGTCTAGATTATATGGAAAACAACACCCTTTGGAGTCGCACGAGTGACATTTGTAAACAAATGCACGTTGCAATAAAAGGGGCAGAGCGGCCATCAACAGGTGTGTTCTGTGAAATTTAGTTGAATGCAAGCTGCTGAGCCTTGCAGTCACAGAGGTGGGACACCTAGCTGAAGGCGGTAAGGAACCAGGCGAATCTTCCTTGACAGGCCAAATTAAAGAGAGTTCATGGACTGTTCTCCCTGCTGCCCTCTGGAAAGAGGTTCTGCAGCATCCGGTGCAGGTCCACCAGGTTCCGGAACAGCTTTTTCCCACTTGCCATCAGACTGCTGAACTCTTAACTGGACTGCACTCAAAAACTGGTCTACACTTCATACCTTGCACATGTACATAGCTAAATAACTTCTATTTTACTGTCATTCCTGCACTTTATATTTAATATTTATATTTATATTTTATATTGTATTTTATTTATTTTGGAGTAACCTCAAAACATTGGAACCTCAAAACATTGTCCTGAGCCGTATGCAACGAAATTTTGTTCTGTATACACCCCTGTGCATACAAAATGACAATAAAGTCAGTCTAAGTCTAAGTCTCAATTCTGGACAGAGTAATACTCGACAGGCTCAGAGAGAGAAGTAGACAAAGGACAAGTGAGGAGGGGGAGCGTGCATGGTGACAGCTAGCCTACCTGGTCTGTTTTATATAAAGAAAGGCAATGCCTCAAAAGCCAATTAAAGAAGGCCAAAGGTACAGCATATGTATACTCATTAGATAACTGGAAACCACAGAATAGGAAGTGTCCGAGACAGCAACCATAATGAATAGCAAGTCCCTAGAGAACACTGGGAAAAGAATCTCCAATAATAAGCTGCTAAGGGAAAATCTCAAGTAGGGGGTGGGGGGAAAAGTAATGAAAAGGAGGAAAGTAACAACCATGTACCATAGCAGAATGAGAAAGTGGCTGACACAGAGAAATATTAGCGATGGCATTAAAGGCTGAGGTTTACCTCATCAGAGAGAATAGAGCACTATTATATGTCATATTCAGCTGTTTAGTCTTGAATTTGAAAACAATCATCCATATTAATAAACATGTTAATTTTGATATTGTTAATATTAATATTGATATTAATAATCAATGACCTCACTAATTTAACTAATTTAACACACCCCTTTCATTAAGTGATTCAGTTTCACAGAATCAGGATCATGCACATTATGCCTGTTGGGTATATACCTTTACTAAATTTTCTAGAAACTTGCTTTTAGTGGAAAAGAAGAAATTCTAACAAAAATTGTGAAAAAGCCTATTTCAAATGGGAATGTTTTCAAGAACAGTATTTTTGGGGAAATGAAGGTCAACAACAGAAGAGTCCAAAGTGATACTAATGGCACTCAATACAGAGGTGTCCATTGTTTTGGTCTGAAAATAGGGTAAGGGATTTGCAAATTAGTCAATGTCTTTCAAATAATCTCTCTTCAGTGTAGAATAATCCATTAATTTCTACCAGTTCAAAGTAATCGATTTTGTGTAAAGCTGATCAATAGAAGCAAAAAAGTGTCGGAAAAAAATAAACATTTTTAAAGTTTGACATTTCAGTATTTTTGATTTATTGTACAAATTTACTGAAACTACAGGCATCAGTGTAAATTCATAGAGGTGCAGACTGAGATGATTCCGTAAAATTAGCTGATATTGAGATGAAAAGGTGCACTATCAAATGATGGATTTAAACACTTTTAAATAACTAGTCAGTAAAACTGTTGATGGATAAGACAGCTAACAATTTTTGATTAGCTACAGCCCCATCAGAAAGTCCAATTCAACATAGCAGGTAGCATGTTGCTTGTTCTCCATCACTTTCTATTAGGCTTATTGACTGGAACCCCAAGGCTCCCAGGGACACTAATCTAGCCCTCCTTATGATACAGGGCCTCTGGGAGGTAAACCAATCCCAGGCCTCTCACTGATTTTGTACAAGAGGAGGCTTCATTCCCCTACCCCCATCCCCCACTATATAATCCTCTGCTCATTCACATCCTGCTCTGTACAGCCATCCCCATCATTTTTGCCCCGTTTCAGTTTTACTAGTGTCTCAGAGCATTTTGTTTCCTGCTGGGGTTTTTTAGTCAGTCTATTTGTGCGGCTTTGTGATAGACAGTAGCAGAATAGACTGCTCCTTCCTACAGCGGGGGATCACATATGGTACCCAGTTACACCATTACTAATGAGCTGACATATGCCAGCAGTCTGGATTATCAACATGGGCTGAAAATATGTTGAAAAAGAGGCACTCCATTGTGTTGTGTATTTTGTTGCAGAGAACTGGTTTTTAAAAGGATAGATAGATAGATAGATAGATAGATAGATAGATAGATAGATAGATAGATAGATAGATAGATAGATAGATAGATAGATAGATAGATAGATAGATAGATAGATAGATAGATAGATAGATAGATAGATAGATAGATAGATAGAATTTTTTGGTGTCCAGGTTGCTCCCACTTTCTGGGAAGTAGACCTTTAAACTGATCTGCTAATAAGACGTAATTTATTAATATTCATATCAATGATATAGTTAGCATGAGTCTGTTCCTTAAATTCCTTACCAACTGACTGACCAACAGTACAGTAGACCCCAATTTTCACAGGGGTTATGGACCACAGTTGCCTCTAATTATTTAATTTCTCTGGATTAATAAAGTATTTTTGAATTTGAATTAAATTCAAAAATACTTAGAACTGCCTATTTCAATAGGTCAAACACCAAATGTACCTCAATAAGAGAAGTGGAAATTATATTCCTTATTTTGATTCTTGGAGACACAGTTAATCAGCATCAAGGAAAATGAATGGCTCTCCTGGGTTGGCCACTTTGCAAACACTAACCAGTAGCATGTCAAGGAGCATTGAGCCAAGATTTTCCCAAGCTGCAATTTCTTTCAAGTATTTTAGAGATATAAAAAAAATATGTGAATAGGCAAATTTTTAAATAAACTGTATTTTTCTGAAATACATTTTTAGTATGTTATAAGTGAGTACACTTATCAAGATTATACTAAAAGTGTTAAATAAATAAATCTTTAATAACATGGTTCTAATGCTCTTTCAAAAAATTACTTTTAGTACACTTTCTAAAAGTATATTTTTTCTAAAATATACTTTAAATTCTAATTAAATATATTACTAAAATTTTACTTTGGACAATCATTTTAAAAAACACTTTGCATATATGTATATTTTAAATGTACATTTTAAAAATATATTACAAATATACAAACTTTTCAGAAGTTGTAGTTTTGATAGTATTTTCAAATAGGTTCTCTGTGTATTTTAGTAATTCTTAATAAATCTCAAAATAAATACATTTCAATAATATTGTAAGTATTTTATAAATTGTGTCTAATTAGACTCTAATTATATTTCAATGAAACACTTTCTGTGTTTCCAGACATGCTACTTTATTCTAACAAAGTGTGCCTTATTAGGCGCCTTAATCTTTTACTGTTTTGTTAAAAAGGCAAAAACTAAAAGAGAGAGAGAGGAAAGAATTAAACAACCCTTATGGTGTGTTTGTTATTATGCAATAGTCAGCCTCGCCCTCTCCTCACAACTCCTCGGCTGACTACTGACCAGTTCTCTGTCTAACAGGTCCGGAAAATCTTTAAGACCTGGGTCTTACCCTGAACAAGATCTATAAGAGATAATCTGTTTAAACTGGTGGCAGAAGGGACTCGTCTAGCTCTAACTACCTCCTATCCAGAAGTTATGACCCTTTTCAGTTAAGAAACAATCAACTGAGTAGCCCTCACAGCTGCATAGCTTCAATAACCACTTCTGTTAACGGTAGTTCCCTTCCTGTCATAACGAGCTCTTGGTAACGGCTAGATAATTTTTAGTGACTAAGATTTAAGTCCCAGGGTCATTATTTACACTCACCAAAGGAAAGTCCGAAGCCACCACATTACTGGAATCATGTATACTGGTTTTACTATAAATAGAAGAACTGTGATTCAAATGACTCAATTAATTTCAAAGTCCACAACCTAATCAGAATTTTAAAATATATGCATTTATTAAGCAAGCTTTAGCAGGGAAAATGACAGGCATACGAATTTACTTGAGATTACACCATACAAAGAAAATCAATAAAATTTTGATCAATTTAACCTTTACCTAACAACCTCCCTACACTGTCATCTATCTATCAAATAAGGCTTCGGGGTGCGGCACAACTCATACCCATCGGTGGATTTAGATCTCAGCAACAGAAGTCCTTGGTCAGAATCTTTATCCTTGAACCATAAATCCTCCTTGGTGTTGAAGCAAAGTGAACTGTCCGTTACATCCAATCGCACAGCTCTTCATCACTCCTGTGATCTTTGTTCAAAACCCCAAGTCTGTTGCGATGAATTTTGAGATCGTTGGGTCGAGCGCAGAGTGTTGAAATCCAATGAGGAACCAAGGCAGTGGGTCGGTGGATCTTGCCCTCTGGTCCGGCGTGAGGAGCTCCGTCGTCCTCCTTGTGAGGCGTTTTCCTTGGTTCTAGGGTGTGGTCCTCTGCTGGTCTTCTTGCTGCACTTGTGTCGAGTCTCAGCGCCGGGGACGAAGAACATCGTATCACCTCGGTCTCATGGTTTTATACTTTTCTCCCTCTCCATGGGAGTGTACCAACAGAGACAGAGAAAAAGAACATTTGTGCGCAACTTCATGATTGCGCAACCAGGCTCCAACTCTCAGCTCAGGCCTCCCCTGGTGACTGTTGAAGATTGCGAAATAATGCACCTGTGACACTTGTGCCTTGGTCACATCAACCCGATTGCGAACTAATGCACTTGTGACACTACTGCACTTGTGACACTTGTGACCTGGGTCACATCAACCCGGTCACGTAGGACACGACCCCTTTTTCCGAGAAGTCAGATTCCGAGTGACACCCACACCTTGCCATTCACCCACACCCTGACATTTCCTTACAGGAAGTCATCTGATTCTGATCAGGCAGCTGCATCCTTTAAACTGTCATACAGCCCGAGAGTTGCTAAAGTCGCACCCACACCCCAACCTTCCTCTGATTTATCATTCATTTATAATGTTATGATGACCATAATTTATCAGTTACTCTTATTATAATCTTAATGTAAGTTATTACAAATGTTTTCTGTAAAGAAACCAAGAATTATCCATGATTCTTATTATTTGACATCAAAGTTACAGTTACTTGTTTTACTTGTAAGAGTACCCACTAATGCAAGTGTAAGTGTAAGTATTATTACAAGTAAACCAATATTAATATAAGTATTTTACTTTGAATCTTATCCAATTACTCACAATGTTTAGATTTCTTACTTTAAAACTTTCATGCTTTGAGATAAGTAATAGTCTGAACTATTTTTATAAATCTGCAGGCTGGAAACTTACTTCCTCTTTTTCCAGGAAACCTGCTTTTCCTGTTTCATGACTCTCTCTGTCTTGACTATGATTTCTTATGATTAAATAGAAAAAAGTAGAATTAAAGCAAAGTTTGCAGGAGACAGAAACAACACCCACAACCAGATTGATTTTATTGACATTTAAGTCTAATGTTGGGTCTAGATTTCACTTGAGTGATTCATTTTAAAGCTAACTTTATTTATTGTTACTGTTAAACTAAAATCTCCAGCATGGGGAAGTGGGATGATCTCGGATTTTCTTGACAAGTGGAACTTACTGTAACATTGTTTATCAAAGTAATAAATATTTTGTTCATGCCTCTACAATGAAAACAATACTTGTCCTTAACACTAAATTTAGAAGGTACCTTCAGTTTTATATCTCTCTGAATATGATCTGTTTTTCTAGATTCTTTGACTAAAACACATAAGCTATCTGTTCCCAATCCATTTTCAGATGTAAATTTATCAGTGAACGGCATTAGCTTCAGTTCATACTCCAGACCAGATGGTGGGGGTAATGCGCACTTTAAGTTTTTTTTTGAAAACCACCATGAAAAGAAGAGCGGGTTCACGGTGAATGAAAGTCACCATTTTTACTTGCCTTGACAATACTTAGTAGTTTTGGCAGATTCAAGCTAGTGACCTCCTACTCCGAGTAAGACAATAATACAACTGGACAAGAACTGGGTGGAAATGAAATGCAAGTCGCGTAAGGAGCCCAAAGAGACAAGGCTCTTGGTGTTGCTAGGTGACAACAACAACAAAAAACAACCCAACAGAGTGGGCGGAGGCACAGGAAGGGCCAACAGTCCAAAAACAAAAAAAAAAAACCCCATCCATAACGGGCGAAGGCACAGGAGGCAAGCCGCCGCGGAGGGTATCCGCGGCGCCAAAAGCAGGAACCACGGGTGAGGTCTGGCGGACGTCCTCGGCGCAGGGGCCCAGCCACATGAGGCGGGTCCAGTGGGCGAAGTTGGCGCAGGGGCCAAGCCACAGGAGGCGGGTCTGGCGGGCAACATTGTCACGGTGGGTGGATCACTGGAGGCGGGGACTTGAGAGGAGTGGTAAGAGGCAGGGAATTGGGAGGGGCACTAGGGGGTGATGAGGGAGCACTGGAAGACAGTGAGGGATCAATAGGGAGAGGGAACTTGTAAGAAGCACTAGGAGGCAGGGACTTGAAAGAAGCAGTAGGAGGCGAGGACGATAACCCACTAACTGGGGCCGACCAAGCCACCAGCCGCGCTACTTGTCGGCCAGGCATCAGGCGGGCCGCCTGAAATCCCATCACCATGGAAACGGTTGCCAGACCGGAGGCTGGAGCGGCAGCTGGAGCGGCTGAAGGTGCAGAAACAGCGGCTGTAGCAAGGGGTGGAGAAGCAGGCGCTGGAACTGGAGGTGGTGCCGTTTCTGGAGTCGCTGGGGCTGGGCTGGTGGAACGGAAGTCTGGCTCCAGAGGCAGACCAAGAAACTAGCCCTGCCACTCTGCTTCCTGCTTTAACCTCACCAACCCCAGACACTGGAGTTGGTCTGCCCATCCCTCCAGCACCAGGAGTAGCCTGATGGCTGCCCCAATGCCATCAGGCTATCAGCGAAGTATGGCTCTGACACAATCTTCACAAAGTCCCTGACTTTAAATAATAAATCATCCCATCGAGCTCGGCCCATGTTGATGCATGCCTCACTATAGATACTTGTGGTCGGGTCCTACTGTCATGAGTTGGTGACAGTAGGCAGCTGACCCAGGGTGATATGAATAAGATGGTTTAATGATGAAAGTAAATCCAGAAAATCCAAAAACACTGAGTCCAGACAGCACAAAGAGCAGATGCAAAAGCTCTCAAACATGACAACAGGTACTGGACAAACACGGCGAGGACCCGACGAGGATCACAGAACACCGGTGGGGTTAAATACACAGAGGGTAATCAAGAAGACAAGAAACACTTGGGAACAATCAAGGGGAGACAGGACAACACAGAGACACAGAAACTCAAAATAAACACAGGAAAGGAACAGATCCTGGCACTTGCCAGCTCCTTAAAATCAAAGGCACAACAAAGGCACAAAATATGTGAGGACACATAGGCAAAACTAAGGGTCAAAAAAATTATTTTATTTTAAATCTCTGTTGAACTTTTCTTTTGGTTCATCTGCTTTAAGTATATGTGGAGGAGAGAGAGAGAATTAAATGTCCTCAGTTCCCCATGTCCCAAAAGCGAAGAGAGGAACAAACAAAAATCCCAGAAGTACTAAGAGAAAGTTGGACCTGGTGAGCTGATCAAAAAGAACAAAACGGTGCAGCAGGGGGCCAACCCTATGGACCTTACCAAGCTCCACCCACAACCAACCCACGTGACCGCAAGTCTCACAAGCAAAGCCTCGTAGCGCATTATTTCTATGTAAACATGACTCCATTAGTGCATTATTTCTACCGGATTTTCACAATATATCAGCTACTACAATGGACAGAGGAACTAACAAGTTCATGTCATCATCTGAGAGGAGGTTACTGGTTTTTCAGTCACAAGCTGGTTGCAAACCTGAGGCCAGCAGGCGTCAGTCAGTCAGTTATGGTAGATCTGAAATTTGGTTTGATTACCTCAATATGAGAAGCTACAGGCTGATAAGAGGAACCAAAGAGCTCTGTTAAGGTAAAGAAGCCATTTGTTTGTTAAAATTTTATGAAATATATTTGTTCTATTTGATGTTTGTTGTGAATGACGTATAGTCACAAACAAACAGGGTAATTGGTCCAACGTTTAGAAACTACAGCGGCTGTAATGAGCCACAGCAAAGGTAAACAAAGGTAAAATAACCCGAACAGGTGATCAACTCAAAACGACTCGTACCTTTTTACTCTGTCTCTCTTTGTAGTTTAAGCACACTTGTTACCGTATCAACCGCCTGCGCCCTGCAAGACGAGCAAAGATTAAGTTAAAAACAAAACATTCAGTCCGTTACGATATCAAGTTTCCAGGCTTGATATTTATTTCTGGATTATTAGCTTCCCTGAACACAGCGATGGTTGGTTGACCAGCTGTACTTTGTGCTAGAGTGGCTAACACGAGTAACAGTTTAGTCCAAAGCCTTTTCTGCTAAAATAAAATCTTTGGTGTGTGTCAGATACAGTACACGTTGCATATTGATCTGTTTAGCTAACGTAAGACCGTGTAGCAGACAGGCTTCAAGGTGTAGAAGTTGTATCAGAACTGCTATTATGCTGTACTTAGCTAACGGGAAGCTCGTGTTTGTGAGACGGCTAATCACGTGACCACGTAGAATGAGCATCAGCCAATGAAAAGCGGCCCCTCTGGTAAGGTCCATGCAGGGCTGTCTAAGCCCCTACTAGTACTGGACTAAGGCAAAAAGTAATCTACTGCAAAGAAAGAATCGAAAACAGGACAACCGGTCCCACCAGGCCAAAATCACAACAAAAACGGCAAACAAACAAAGGCTAACAAAAAGTCCGCATGGCAGGCTGGAGACAGCTGCAGCCTGCAGCTACCGGAGAGGAGTGGGCACCTCGTCAGGATGCATCCTCGGTGGTGGTGGTGGTGGAATGAGCGGAAGGGCGGTAGGGCTAATTCCAAACATGTTGAAACCCAGCCTATTTATAGGCGGTCCTACCACAAATTAATGAGACCAAGTTAATTACAAAAATGAATTATCCAAACTCCAAAGTAAATTAAACAAATAATTCAACTAAAGTCAGTACAAAACAATCTAGAAAGAAAAAAATATAAGCAAAAATAATTATAATGTGCCCAAACATAAGTTTTCTTCATAGACTTAACCTGGTTTTTATTAAACTCAGTATGCCAAAGAGACTTTGATATTGTGAGGCTGTTGTTATAACTTGTTCATCATTGTTTTTATCTTCAATATATTTTTGCAGCGTAAGCAAATCAAGATGAAAAAGTTTCCTGTCTCAGAAGAGGCCCTGGCTCCACCAGATCACCACACCAATTCTGAAGGTTTTATATCCAAGTCTTCATGGTGTAAGGTATGCTTCTTTTATTCTTTTTCTTTACACTGAGCAGTTGGCCACAATTTTAACAACAGCAAAACTGGCGTGTTTCCAACAGTAAATGCTTAATAAATATGATCTGATTTGAAAATAATCAGACAGAATTTATTCCCATTGTGAATCTATTTCTTTTTCATACATTTTATTCATTGTTAGCATTCAGGGCCCTGTGATGGACTGGTGTCCTGTCCAGGGTGAACCTCGCCTTTCATCACCACCACAGGGTGCAGCATCCCCCCTTACCATCCTGCCAGGATAATAATGTTCATGGAGATGAATAGAGGGATAGCTTTTAAGGTAGTTTGTCCACACTTACACCACACTTCATAGTTAAAACCAGTATCACCTGATTTTATTATATTGCTGACTATTTTTCTACTTTTAACATAAACAGGCAAAAATGTCACCCAGAAATGTTTTTTCACTCCAGGCATCCTGTCCCCTATGATGGAAAAGACCTTTGGACTCGGTGTTCCCTCGCCCGGACGCAGGTCACCAGGGCCCCACTCTGGAGCCACGACTGGAGGGGGGCATGATGGCGAGCGTCTGGTGGCCGGGCTTTTACCCATGGAGCCCGAAGAGGAAACATGGGCCCCTCCTCCCATGGGCCCATCACCCGTGAAAGGCTCCAAAGGGGTCGGGTGCATTGTGTGATGGGTGACGGCCGAGGGAGGGGACCCTGGAGGTCTGATCCTCGGTTGCAGAAGCTCTTGGGACGTGGAATGTCACCTTTCTGGTGGGGAAGGAGCCGGAGCTAGTGTGTGAGGCTGAGAGGTTCCGGCTAGAAATAGTCGGTCTCACCTCGACGCATGGCTCTGGTTCTGGAACCAGTCTCCTTGAAAGGGGCTGGACATACTTCCACTCTGGAGTTGCCCAGGGTGAGCGGCGTCGGGCAGGAGTGGGCATACTTGTTGCTCCCCATCTCTGCGCCTGTATGTTTGGGTTTACCCTGGTGAACGAGAGGGTAGTCTCCCTCCGCCTACGGGTGGGGTGACGGGTCCTGACTGTTTGTGCTTACGGGCCAAACAACAGTTCAGATTATCCACCCTTTTTGGAGTTCCTAGAGGGGGTACTGGAGAGTGCTCCACCTGGGGACTCCCGTGTTCTGCTGATGGACTTCGACGCTCACATGGGCAATGACAGTGAGGCCAGGAGGGGCGTGGTTGGGAGGAACCCCCCACCCCCTCGATCTGAACTCGAGCGGTGCTTTGTTGTTGGACTTCTGTGCTCATCACAGATTGTCCATAACTAACACCTTGTTCAAGCATAAGGGTGTCCATATGTGCACTTGGCACCAGGACACCCTAGTCCGCAGTTCGATGATCCACTTTGTCATCGTTTTATCGGATCTGCGGCCGTATGTCTTGTACACTCAGATGAAGAGAGGAGAGGTACGGAGCTGTCCACTGACCACTACCTGGTGGTGAGTTGGCTCCACTGGTAGGGGAGGATGCCGGTCAGACCTGGCAGGCCCAAACGTGTTGTAAGGGTCTGCTGGGAATGTCTGGTGGAATCCCCTGTGAGATGGAGCTTTAACTCCCATCTCCGGCAGAATTTCGAACACGTCCCGGGGTAAGCAGGGGACATGGAGTCTGAGTGGACCGCGTTTCATGCCTCCATTGTAGAGGCGGCCTATCGGAGCTGTGGCCGAAAGGTTGTCAGTGCCTGTCGTGGCGGCAACCCAGGAACCCGTTGGTGGACACCTTCGGTGAGGGATGCCGTCAGCCTGAAGAAGGAGTCCTATCGGCCCTTTTTGGCCTGTGGAACTCTGGAAGCAGCTGATGGGTACAGGCGGGTGAAGCGGCATGTGGCCTGGTGGCTGCTGAGGCAAAACCTCGGGCTTGGGAGGAGTTTGGCAAGGCCATGGAGAAAGACTTCCGTACAGCTTCGAGGTAGTTCTGGTCCACCATCCGGCATCTCAGGAGGGGAAAGCAGTATGGCACCAACACTGTCTATAGTGGGGATGTGAGTTGCTGACCTCGACTCGGGATGTGAGCCGGTGTACTTCGACGACCTCTTCAATCCCACCAACATGCCTTCCATTATGGAAGCTGAGCCTGGGGACTCTGGGTTGGGCTCTCCAATCTCTGGGGATGAGGTCATTGAGGTGGTTAAAGAGCTCCTCAGCGAGCCCATCCAGGCCTTAAGGCTCTGGATGTTGTAGGGTTGTGTTGGCTGATGCGACTCTGCAATATCACATGGACATCGGGGGCAGTTCTCCTGGATTGGCAGACTGGGGTGGTGGTTCCCCTGTTCAAAAAGGGGGACTGGAAGGTGTGCTCCAATTACGGGGGGGGGAGGGGGGGGGGGTCACACTCTAAAGCCTCCATGGCAAGGTCTATTCAGGGGTTCTGGAGAGGAGGGTCCGTCGGATAGTTGAACCTCGGATTCAGGAAGAGCAGTGTGGTTTTCGTACTGGTCGTGGAACACTGGACCAGCTCTACACCCTCAGTATGATCCTGGAGGATGCATGGGAGTTTGTCCATGCAAACTCCCATGCATTCGACTGTGTCCCTCGGGGAGCCCTGTGGGGGTTCTCTGGGAGTATGGGATACCGGGCTCCTTGATACGGGCTGTCAGGTCCCTGTATGACCGGTGTCAGAGTCTGGTCCGCATTGCCGGCATTAAGTCGGGCTTGTTTCTGGTGTCCTGCCCCAAGTGCCTTTATATGACAGTAGGCTGACAGGAAAGGGGAAAGACATACGGCAAATGTTGGCTGGGCCCGGGAATCGAACCCGCGACGGCCACGTCGAGGACTCAAGGCCTCCAAATGTGGGTCGCGCTATCCCCTACGCCACCATAGCACGCTTACTTTAAAAGTAAACTATTAAATATACTGAAATTTATTATGTTTTAAATTACATCTTTAGGCTAATGAAGTGTGCCTTAGTAGGTGCCTTAATAATCTTTTACTGTTTTTGTTAAAATTGCAAAAAAATAAAAAATAATAATAATCCTTATAGTGGAACTTGATGTTATTTTTAAGTAACTAATGTGTTCATGCCAACATATCAAAAAATTTTAAGTTTAGTGACAGAGGTTCTACAACAAAAACAATACTTGTCCTGAACACTCTTTGTTTCAATTGGAAACTTCTCATCAAAGAGGTCAAAGGTCACATGTGGGGTACCCCAAGGTTCAATCCTAGGACCCCTCTTATTCAATATCTATGCTCCCACTGGCTCAGGTTATAACAGGAAATAATATTAGCTACCATAACTATGCAGATGACACACAGCTCTACATTACAATGTCACCAGGAGACTCAGAACCCATCCAATCACTGAACAGATGCTTAGAACAGATAAATGTGTGGATCTGCCAAAACTTCCTCCAGCTGAACAAAAACAAAACTGAAGTTATTATTTTTGGACCTAAAGAGGAACGATCTAGAGTTGTAGATCTAGAGTTATAGATCTAGAGTCAGTGCACAGCTTCAGTTATTACAACTGAAAACCAGCGATCAGACCCGAAACCTGGGAGTAGTGATGGACTCTGACCTGAACCTTGAGAGCCACATAACGACAGTTACAAAGTCGGCCTTCTATCACCTGAAGAACATTTCCAGGATTAAAGGACTAATGTCTCAGCCAGACCTAGAGAAACTCATCCATGCGTTTATCTTCAGTCGTATTGAGTATAGTACAAATCAATCAAACAGCTGCAGCTGATCCAGAATGCTGCTGCTCGTGTTCTCACTAAAACCAGGAAGATAGAGCGCATAACACCAGTTTTAAAGTCCCTCCACTGGCTACCTGTAGCTCAAAGAATAGACTTTAAAATACTGTTGTTAGTTTATAAATCACTGAATGGTTTAGCACCACAATACATTAAAGATGTGCTGTTGTTTTATCAACCTTCCAGACCTCTTAGGTTTCTGGTTCTGGTTCTGCTCTGCATCCCCAGAACCAGAACCAAACGAGGAGAAGTGGCATTTAGCATCTATGCACCAAAATTCTGGAACAAACTTCCAGAAAACTGTAAAACCGCTGAAACACTGACTTCCTTTAAATCTCAAAAAAGATGGATGCAATGAGCTACCGTTGGTTAGCTTCTCTTTCCACCTTTAACTTTAAGCTCCAATATAGAGCAGGAAAACTCAACTCTGATGCAGACGGTCTTTCAAGGCGACCGCATGGTGAGTTATTAAATGATGCTGTATCACAAAAAGAGCTTGACAGGATACAGCAGTACACCCAAACTCATTTGGCACAGCAAGACACCAGTTTAAGCCAAGAGGTGGTGTCAGCCATCTGTGAGAGACCCTTATGTTGTAGTTTCTCCGATGAACCTACCCCTCTTGTGCACTCATTAGCCATCTCGGTAAACACCTTACCAGATGACTTTGTTAATGAAGATGATTGTGGTGGTCTTCCAGTCGTGCCTCATCTGTCAGCTGAACAACTCAAACAAGAACAACGAGCTGACCCTTGCTTGCGCGAGGTCATTATCCAAATTGAGACTGGTAAAAAGGTTCCACCTACAGTCAGAACAGAACTTCCAAATATAAGTCTGTTGCTTCGAGAACTAAATCGTCTTGAGCTGCACAACCAAATATTGTACCGGACACGCCAAGATGATGGCAATGTCACTCATCAGCTCGTCCTACCTGAGCAGCTCCGTGAGGCAGTTTTTCACAGTCTCCATAATGATATGGGCCATTTAGGTATTGAGCGTACCATCGATCTCGCCAGAGGAAGGTTTTATTGGCCTCGTATGGCAGCTGACATCGAGAACAGAATCAAAACATGCAACCGCTGTGTGCGGCGAAAGACCCCTCCGGAAAAAGCTGCAGCGCTTGTGAACATAAAGTCTACCAGACCGCTTGAACTGGTTTGTATGGATTTCTTATCCATTGAGCCTGATCAAAGCAACACAAAGGATGTGCTCGTACTAACTGATCACTTCACTAAGTATGCCATAGCCATTCCAACTTCTAACCAAAAAGCCCAAACCGTGGCAAAATGTCTTTGGGATCACTTTATAGTTCCTTATGGCATCCCTGAACGATTACATAGTGATCAAGGGCCAGATTTTGAGTCACGCGTAATAAAAGAACTTTGCAAGATCATGGGCATTCACAAGATTCGAACCACTCCTTATCATCCTAGGGGGAATCCTGTGGAACGCTTTAACCGCACCTTGTTAAGTATGCATGGGACTTTAGAACATAAAGACAAAACGCAGTGGCGCAACTTTGTAAAACCATTGGTCCATGCGTACAATTGTACGAAAAATGACACAACTGGATTTGCACCTTATGAATTAATGTTTGGTCGTCAACCCAGATTACCTGTTGACCTTGCATTCAACCTACCTCTCCGAAACAAAACTTTTAAGTCCCACTCACAATATGTGGAAAAACTGAGAACAACTCTCCAAGAAAGCTACAAACTAGCAACCCAAAATGCTAACAAAATGGCTGCCAGAAATAAAACCAGATTTGACATGCATGTAAAACCATCCAAACTAGAACCCGGAGACCGAGTTTTGGTGCGAGCCGTTCGTCTTAGGGGTAAGCATAAACTAGCCGATAGGTGGGAGACAGACATTTATGTTGTGGTAGATCAAGCTGGTGATCTGCCAGTCTACACCATTAAGTCTGAAACTAAAGATGGGTCAGTGCGCACTGTCCATCGTGACCTTCTTCTACCTTGTGGGTTCCTTGCTCCCACAGAAGAAAATCCAACTCCGCCAAATCGGGTCTGCAAACCTAAAACACGGCAGTCCCCTGAGCAAAATGAAGAATTCAATCTTCCTGAACCTGAAAACCAGGAGCTCTATTGGCTTAGAGAACAACCTGTCCCAGAGCCAATCAAATTCACGTGAATTTATGAGATTCCAAAACAGACATGGCCTAAAAACTTACCTATATGTGACAACTTACCTGAATGTGACACTGTACCTGGATGTGACCACTTACCTGAATGTGACACTGTACCTGAATGTGACAACACACCTGAGTTCAACAATGTGCCCGATTGTGATGACATTCCTGGCAGTGACCCGGTAGTTCCTTCTGAAGAGAAGTTTGAAGCAGTAGTAAATACTGAACGGTTGACCCATGGTAGTGATTGTAAAAGTGAACCTAACCTACATAGTGAAGGTGTATGTAACCAAAATGTATCAGAGGACAAACCCAACCACCCAAGTCATGAAATCACAAATCCTGTGAGACGTTCAGAGAGACAAACCACTCAACCAAAGAGGCTCCAGTATAGCCAGTTAGGGAACCCACTCATATCCATTGCCCAGTCCCTATTCCATGGCTTAAGCCTTGCTTTTACTAGTGCCTTGATAGAACCTGAACTTGAAACCACTTTTAAGGGTTCCAGCATTCCTGTCATTTCAAAACAACCCATCCCATGCAAAGGGACTTGCATGTTCCAAGGGGGGACAGTGTAACCCAGTGTTTAAAAACACAAGAAAAAAATAATAGATGTTAATTCAATGTCTTATTCTACCAAAAGAACTAAAAGGTAATTACGTAAAAAAAAAAAAAGAAAAAAAAAGTGAAATAGGCCTTTAGTGTTAGTTTCTGTTGGCGGTTTGAGTAGCCAATGGCTGGCGCGGTCTGGTTTCGCGTCGGCCAATGGGGTTGATTGTCCCGCCCCTTTCAACAGCTGGCGGTTGTTTCGTTCGGAGCGCAGCAGACAGGCTTGAGAGCTAACAGCTGACGGTTGCTTCCGCTCAGAACGCTTGAGAACAGCTGACGGTTGCTTCGCTCAGAACGCCTGAGAGCTAACAGCTGACGGTTGTTTCCTTAAAGAGCTTGAAAGAAATTGACAAATCTGGAGGTTGGTAAGGAAATCAATATTAATATAAATTGACTGAATATGTAATTCAAAGTACTAAATTCGTTTTATTAGATCTCGGAGAGTTTCCCCTGTAAACAGCTGAACACCGAAAAATAGCCGTTGACAGCTCGGAGCATCGGTGAGTCTTTGCACGCGCTCGACCGTTGGTTAAGAAAATGTGGTGAAAATTGGCTAAAATACTTATTAAATTATCAAATTTTATATAAAATGAAATGAATTGAAATATTTTGTATTGTTATTGTTGTGTATGTTGTATTTGTTTTATGTAATTGCATTTATTTTAAGATTGAATGTATATTATATATTTTTTTAACCACATATAAGCTAATCTATTTAGTTTTACTAATATGTTGGAAATAATTGTGTTCTGTTAACTTGTTGTTGTACAACATGAAAGAAAAACAATAAGAAGAACTTGAGAAATTATTAAATATAGCTTAAGCTTTAGTGATGCTGGCATCTTATGTGCTAACATGTTTTACTTTGGCCTTGTTATAGGTCAGGTTTTTTTTTTTAGCTTATTTGATACACTTTTGGCTTGGAGAGCCAAAGATTCCAAGACCCTCTTCTCCTGAACCTGGATGGCGAGCCCCAGCCCAGAGGACCAGGCGCACGGGTAGATAGTGACCCGACTGGTCACCAGCTGAGAGACTGAGACTGAACAATTGACTCATTGGAGACCGAAGTATTCAATTTATTTATTTATTTATTTATTTTTTAAAAGCGCGCAGTATTTGTTTGTCTGTTTTAAATGTGGATCCACCATTGTTTATTATATTAAATTTTGCTGTTTTCTTGTAGACACTGTGTGTGTTCTGTTGTTGCTCACACCTGGGTTCCCTCGAATTTAGAATCTTCTGATTAGGCCCAACTTCCTATATATATATATATACTAAATTAATTAACCTGTTTTTGTGGGTTGCTTGTTACACTCAACTAAAACCCCCCTTGTTTAGAGTTGTATTTGAAACGTGATCAATTAGAAATTTATTGACGGAATCTGACTTGATGTTGTGTTTTTGTTGTTGATTCCATGTTGCATTGTGTTTTTGTGTTTGATTTGATGTAAAGCACTTTGAAATGACTTGCTGCTGAAATGTGCTATACAAATAAAGTTTGATTTTGATTGATAAATGTAGCAGGTATCTTCAGTTCTACATCTCTCTGAATATGATTTGTTGTTTTCAGTTTTTTAACTAAAAATCTAAAGCGGTCTTTACCCAATTTATTTTCAGATGTATGATGGAAGGTCTATTAGTTAGTTAATAGCATTAGCTCCAGTTCACATTCCAGACCAGATGGTGGCTGTAATGCACACTTTCAGTTTTTTATTTATTTAAAAACGCCATAAAAAGAACAGCAACATCATGAAGCCAGGGAGGATAAGAGATGGTCTTCAAATTAGCCATTTTTACTCTCAAAATATTGATAATCGACCTCCTAATCCGACCTAGATGATAATACAACTGAACAAGAACTGGATGGAAATGACATGTGTGTCACTATAGGAGCCTGAACGGACAAAGGCTGCTAGCATGTTGCTAGCTGGTGGCAAGTTTGCTTTCAAATGCTTATTATAAACAGTGCAGTACATATATTGTGCTAATTTTCTTAAGCATGTTGTCTTCTTAAACTTTGAATATATTGACAATTTGTACAATTCTGTGATAGTGTATTGGCAATGCACACTCAATAAATGTGAATATATTGAATACACAATGTAATTAGTTTCACCTGAAAAGTGTGTTGTAATTTATCATTCTGTTTTCTGGTAGCCTGATGTGTTTGCAGTACTGTAGTGTGTTTGAAGCATGTAATGAAGACAATGGCAAAGCAGAATAATAAAAGACATTAAGTAACTTTCCAGAATACTTACACTTATTTAGCAACCCAGAATAGGGATTAGAACAAACTTAGAATCCAGGAAATACTACCTTAGCAACTACTTTCTAGACTCCTATTCTTCCAACCCAGAAAAGCAATTACACCAGAGGATACTTACTTATCCTTATCTACCAATCCTGAATAGGAGTATCTCGTTTGTCTGGTTTATATACTTTAGACAACTTTTTAGACTCCTGCTCTGCTAACCCAGAGATGGAATTACACTAGAGGATACGTACCTAGCAACCCTGAAGAGGAGAGCCTAGTTTACATAATTTAGATAAACTTTAGATTATTTTTCTTGTTTTGCTCTTTCCTTTGGTTTGTTATTTTGTTTGTATTTCCTTTTAATTTCTGTAAAGCACTTTGAATTGCCTTGTGAACATGTGCTATATAAATAAAAGTACCTTTACCATTTACCTTTAACTGAAAAGTGTACTTTATTAGCAATTGTAGTTAACCAAAAGTGTAATTGGAGCATACTGTGATCACTATACTAAATAAAATAAGTAATAGTTATATACTTAGAAGAGATCCTAAATATATTTCAAATGTAATTCGATCATAAAAATAGTTCACTTAAGATATATTAATCAAGCATGTTCATATTACATAAAAAATCTGTGTAAAGTAGAATTTCAGTTGTTACAAAAAGGCACGTGAAAATACACTTGGTCCAGCTCAAATTCTGATTTTCTGCAATTTAATTACAATTAAAATACACTAAGCACAAAATAACATACTTCAAGTTAATAAATCCTTAACAAACAAAGTATACTGATGATTAGTCTGGTTTGAAGTTAAAAATAAATAAATAAATAAAAGCAAGACTATGACTTTAGTCAAAGTCATGCTGCTGACTGGAGAACAATCACTCCATCGACTGAGACAACACTTGTAGGAAAAGAATGCCATCACTCACTGCTTATATGGCTTCAAAAATACGATATTATCCAGGCAACAAGATTTAAGTTTTTCTATTATTGCTTTGAAAAACCTAAATGTAGCATTTTCTGAAGTAAATCAGAAAGTTGAAAGAAATGTTTTCTTATTTGAAAGTACTTTGTGTACATAATTGTACCCAGAGTGAAACCTAAGCTATGGAGCCCATAAGGGGACCTAGAGGGAAAAACAGGAAACAATCCTGACTTAGTTTCTCAAGATTCCGACTTATTTTCTAGAGGTCCTGAGAAACTTTTTGAAAAATTGTGCACGCCTGTTAAAGCAACATTAATCTAGGAGGCAAACATCAGAGCAAAAGTATAAGTTTATTACAGCAATTGCAATTGGAGAAAGTCACAGTTAACACAGCTTGTGTCAAAGGAGTTTCTGAGTCTCTGTCTGCTTCGGTCTCCCTCTTATTCTTTGAGCACACACAAAAAAGGAAAAAAAAGCACAAACAGTTTCTAACTAATGGTTTACAGATGGAACTACTCCAACATTGTGGCGCCTACATCTTACATACATCAAGGCAAAGTTGACATTTTTATTTCCAAGGCAGAAAGGAGGAAACCTCATCTATTCTCCTTTGGGTTCAACTTGCATGTTCAAAAGTGTAAGTCAACAGTGTAGGTCAGCGACCCCAAAACAAACGCAGCTCAACAGTGGTCAGGGATCTCCTGCTGCATTCTTCAAGAGGCAGATAATTTGTTACACAGAAACTACAGTTAGTTTTGGTAAATAATAACACTTTTAATGCAAAGTTGCTCTAAAGGTTGCATTAAAAGTACCAACTGCAGGATTTTGCAAACAATATCACTTTAGTGGAAAACTGACCGTTTTCCAGGACCCCAACATCCACAGATGCACATTCAACACTACTGTCGTCCAGTCAGCAACGGCGTTAAGGTGAGCAGTGTACATGTATATCCCACACTCTGCTTTGTATTATGATTTATAGTTGCTTATATACAATCACAATGACATGGAAAATATAGTACCAGACATTAAAATGAAGAAACTTGGCAAAAACTAGGGTAATATCATCATTCTTTCAATGACTTTCCCTCTCTGTCCAGGGCCGGCCCAAGCCTCCATGGGGCCCTAAGCAAAATTTGGTTTTGGGGCCCTCTATCTCTGCTAATGTGGATTGCTGCAATCTGACAATTAGATCATTCGCACACCTACTATAAACGTATTGCATCTCTGACAGTGTTGTTTATATTGTATCCTATGCATGCATAATATACATTTATCGGCCAGCCGATATGTTGGCCTGTTGATTTATGGGCATTGACTTCCTTAATTTTGGGAGATCAGTTATTGGTCGATACTTACATGTGAAGCTGATCTAATTCCCTGATTTTATCTTCTTCAGAAAAGCTTTAAATAACAGCTTCTGTTCTCTTCTGCTCTGAGGTGAGATGTTTGACTAACAGACCGGCCCACCAGGTCATGTCTGCACGTTTAACAATATTCACCCCACTGTGGAAAATTCAGTGGCTTCCTTGCTATATTTATATATTTCAGACAAGAAAAAGTAGTACAAGCAACATATCGCCAACTACAGCTTAGAGTAGTTCTGTTGAATCTTATTATTGATGTTCTTGTTGACTTCAACAAGCTCATTGATTTATTAATATAGAAGTCATGTAGCCTGATGTAAAAACTTTTTGCTGGATAATATCAAACATTGAGAAGTTTTAATTATTGTTATCTAGCTTTATCAAATATGCTGTTTTGAGGTAAAAAAAACAAAACAAACAAACAAACAACAAAAACAAATATATACAGAGCCAACCATCAATCAGCTTATTGAAAGTTAAAACTCAGTTTCACACAAACTCAAAGACACTAGCATAAAGGTTTGGATGTTGAACTGGACCGTTCAAGGTTGCTATCAAGCACAAATGTTTTTGATAAACATTACCAAGATGCATGAAAACATACCTTTATCTTGGCTTTTTTCTATTCCTCCTCTTTCTTTTCTCTCTCCTTGAAGAATAAGTCCTTTTCAAATATACATTATTGTAAAACAAATCACTTCATAATGAAATTGTTTGCTTTTGTTATTATAATGGCAAAAAAAATTCAGCTCCACTGAGGGGGCCCCTTAGTGACCCTTGGGCCTCACGTGGCTGCTTAGTTTGCTCGGCCCTGTCTGTGTAGGTCTAATTCTTACAAAGCAAGTAATTATTTAGATTTGTGTCTTGAAATGTATGCAATTTACAATTTACACAAGTTATTATTGTGTATATCTATCAATGATAAACATGTTTGTGTACATATAAAGTAAATATGACTGTGGTAATTCAAGTAATTATTTGTATAAGTTCTCCACAACAGTATACTTGTGATTTTGGTGTACATATTTGTGCTTAAACATTTGATTACTCATCTCTGTTGACATAGACATCTCAGGGAACAGATGTCTGACATGGTGAACGATTCTGTCTGCATTGTGAGTGGCACCAGAAGTCCTCCCAAACAATCTGTTTTAGTGACTTGTATGTGGAAACATGGGAAATTTGATTAAAACTAGAACTACACAGATTAGAGCGAACACAACTTTAAACCAACTTCATTAGAACCTGATTAGGTGAATCATAATCAAACACATTTCGTAACTTGAAACCAGTAATATACACCATGTTCCAAATTATTATGCAAGTAATATTTTCTCCGATTTTCTTAAATGGTCAATGCAAATGATGGTCAGTATAATTTTCAAGTCATGAACTATTACAGTATAAATCAAATTTTACTGAACAAAGCTCCCCAGGAGAACAGGATTATGTTTTCAAAAATAAAAAACTCAAAATGCGCTGCTCCAAATTATTATGCACAGCAGATTTTCTAAACATTTTATGGATTATAAAGAACTGCAAACAGTCAATCTTTGAATGTGCAGCAGTAAGTGGTCACATGTACTAAAATCAAAAGCTATTTCAATCAAAAGCATCTCAACAAACCGAGTTCCATGTTAACATAGGACCTTCTTTGATATCACAGCATAATTCTTGATCCATTGAACTTGTGAGTTTGTGGAAAGTTTCTGCTTGAATTTCTTTGCGGATGTCAGAATACCCTCAGATCTTCTGCTTGAGGAAACTCCAAAGGTTCTCAATAGGGTTGAGGTCAGAGGTCAGAGGAGGATGGTGACCACACCATGAGTTTCTCCCATTTTATGCCCATAGCAGCCAATGACACAGTGATATTCCTTGCAGCATGAGATGGTTCATCGTCATGATGAAGATGATTTTGCTACGTAACGTACGGCTCTTCTTTTTGAACATGAAAGAAAGTGATCAGTCAGAAAGTCCATATACTTTGCTGAGGTCATTCTCACACCTTTATGGACTCTGAAGGGGTCAACCAGCTCTCTCTCTCCCCATAATTTCGGCCCAAAGCATGACTCCACCACCTCCATGCTGACGTCACAACAGTGTTGAGACGTGGTGGCCGTCCACCACCAATCCACTACTGCGTCCATCTGGACCATCCAGGGTTGCACAACAGTCATCAGTCAACAAGTCTGTTTGAAAATGAATCTTCATGTACGGCTGGGCCAACTGCAGCCGTTTCTGCTTGTGAGGTCTGGTTAGGGGCCCAATAGTAGGTTCATGCACTGCAAGCCTCTGGAGGATCCTCCACCTTCAGGTTCCAGAGGCTCCAGCAGCTTCATATAACTGTTTGCTGCTTTGTAAGGGCATTTTAACAACTGCTCTCTTAATCCCATGAATTTGTCTAACAGAAACCTTCCTCATTCTGCCTTTATCTGTACAAACCCATCTTTTTTCTGAATCAACAAATCTCTTCACAGTACAATAACGCTTCAGTTTTCATTAAATATCTAATGTTTTCATACCTTGTCATACGGCACTACACTATCTGATGATTTTGGTCAGCAGAGATCCTTTCTCTTTCCCATATTGCTTGCAACCTGTGGCCTGCTTAATAATGTGGAACATCCTTTTTAAGCAGATTTCAAAGAACATGGATGTCTGCGTAAACAAATGGGGTATTAATGATGTGTCAGTTTTGCTTTTGGGTTTTTATAATTAAATGTTTGTTGTAAAGGCAATCTCAAAATCTGTTTTTCTTTCTTTTATCTAGTTAGTGTGTACTATGTGCTACATACCTCGATATGTACCACACATCCTAAGAGGCACCTCGCTGCTTTATGTAAAGAGCTTCAGTTAGCACTCCCATGCATCCCATGACTATGTCACTGTGTGGTTGAGGCAAGAGTCACATCGCATCCGTTGAAAGTTCACACGCAATGCTCCCCGTCATGTCAAATTAAATGATAACCACTGTTATCAACTCGGATAGCCAGAGCCTACTACCATCTATTCGCATGCTGATGCCCTTGCTCGCCCTTTGGTCAAGTGGCCAGTCACCACACGGTGGCCTAATTTATTTTTACATGCTAAATGTCGCAACACACGTATGCTGCGCAGCGACCGGAAATAACATACGTTTCTTCACAATTTTCTCCCAATTTATACACTTACCTTTGCGAATGTGATCTTCGATCGCCTGGTCGAAGCCAAGCCGGTGGCATTTCCTCCACAGCCCCATGTTGGTGGAGTTATACTGCCTGGTGCATTCGTCTGCGGCGCTCATGGCGAACAGCTGCCTTCGGTTTCGGGCCAATAGCACCTTGTCCTCCCAGCGAGGCATGCTGACTCGGCTGGCCCGCAGCGGCAGGCTGTTGTTGGGGATATAGATAAAGCCCGGGTCCTTACGGCGGCTGGAGAAACTTCGGCATCGCTCCTTGTACCTTCTGGCGTCTGTCTCGTACCAATGATCCGAGCACATTGCCACGGCGAGCATGCCCAAGGCACAAAGAGACAAGGAGAGCCCGGTGTAGAGCAACAACTTCCCGGCGGCCATACTCGCTCCTGTCACAACCGCATCAGCACCTCGAGAGACGGACAGCTCCTCTGCAGCTTCCCTGCCGATTCAACTCACATCATCTTTGAAGAGCAGCGGAATCATCATCCAAAAATGGTGTTAGATGGAAGAACAGGAAGAATACTTCTTTTAGCAAGGCTTCAAAAACAATAGGCTATGAAATTTCACTAGTAAGGTGCCCACGTCTTTCCTGCAGCAGCTCGACGGAGACAGAGAGGACGCTATCTCATCTCAGGCGCGACCCAAAGCATCCATCTGTCTGAGGGCGACACCAACAAGCACGCAACACATCAGGATGGCAGCCAAGGCTAGCATCGCAGGGATCGATGAATGAGATAAAACCGACAAGTACACAGTCAGATGGGAATTATATCAATTCAACGCAAATTAAAAGAATCTATGAGTATAAATAAATCGGGAGAGCTATTCGATAGCATGGGCCTCTTAGGTTAATATACATGCAGGTTACCTGATGAGTAATCACAAATCAAAGCTCAGGTCATCACCAGACTGCAACCACGACACGTCTGATGTGATGACGACAACTGCCACAGAGAAGCCCTGAGTATGGACGAATCAGGAGCATGCGTGAGGAGGCGCTACAGCTTTATCTCTCTGACTTGATGCAGTTATCCAATTCATTAGTTAAACATTATGGCTACAAGTTAATAGCACTGAAATGAAGAAAAAACACAATGCACAAGGTTGATTGCTTTTTGTTTACGGCTTAGAAGCCATAAACAAAAAACAAAACAAGTAGGACTTTGACTTCAGCGCAGTTTCAAGAAACATTTGGTCCAAAATGGTCTAGGTGAACTTTTCCTGAGCAGATTTTACTAATCGTAGCTTAAAAATGAACAACATTTTTCACTCACTTTGATATGCTGGATGGTTGAACAGAGAAAATATCTGCCTGATTAATTGGGATAATGCAGGGCCGTGCAGAGACCTTTGAAGGGGCAGGGGCTCAAAGTTGAAAAGTGTATAATGATAAAGTTGCTGTTTCTACTGCTGAGAGTGCTGATCGGCACTCTGGGAGTGCAGGGGTGGGCTTCCTGTCCTCCAGAGCTTTCACCCCAAAGCATAAATTGAACATGTCGTTCAAGGGAGGTGTCTTTTAGTTAAAACAAAGTTTGATAATTTTAGCCTGGTTTTTATTATTATTTATGCTCCTATTACCAATGCAGAGAAAAAGTGTTTTTTTGAAAAAATTGGGGAAAGATTGGGTGATTGTGGGTCTGAGGATTATGTTTTTATAGGTGGGGATTTTAATTGTACTGAAAACGAGTTTTTAGATCGTAATCATGCAGAGCCACATCCAGCGGCCCAACATGCTCTGCGGCAGCTGGTCTGATCTCACAGCCTGGTGGACGTATGGAGGAGGATGAACAGGCTCCAGGCAGTACACATGGTCCCACATTAAGAAAAACCAAATCTCTTTAGCTTGACTTGATCGTTTTTATTGTTTTAAACACCATTTTAACGTGTTTAAAACATCCATTTTCCATTCACCCTTTGTCCCTAATGGGGTCGGGAGGGTTGCTGGTGCCTATCCCCAGCTAACGTTCCAGGGCGGGGTACACCCTGGACAGGTTGCCAGTTTGTCGCAGGGCAACACAGAAAACAGACAGGACACACAACCATTCACACAAACACTCACACCTAGGGAGAATTTAGAGAGACCAATTAACCTAACAGTCATGTTTTTGGACTGTGGGAGGAAGCCGGAGAACCTGGAGAGAACCCACCATGCGCAGGGAGAACATGCAAACTCCATGCAGAAAGACCCCGGGCCGGGAATCGAACCAAGGACCTTCTTGCTGCAAGGCAACAGCTTTACCAACTGTGCCACTGTGCAGGCCGTGTTTAAAACATGCCAGATTTTACCGGTTGCTTTTACCGATCACTCGTTGCTTTTAGGTAGTGTTTTTATCAGAAATATTTTACCTAGAAGCGCTTACTGGCATTTTGACTCGGCTTTAACTTATGATTAGGGTTTTAAAGAGATTTTAGGTTATTTTTGGACTGGTTTTAGACAGAGAAAGTCTGATTTTACCAGTCTGAGACAGTGGTGGGACGATGGTAAAGTTCAAATAAAACTGCTGAGTCAGCAGAACACTCTCAAAGTCCCCTGTGACATCACCGGATCTATCAGAGATCTGGAGATGAATATCGTGGAGTTAGAACGACTTAGTGAATCCACAGGAAATCGAGAGCACATTGAAGCTCTCATATCTAAAAGGCTAGTTTTAGCAAACCTGCTGGAGAATAAAGTCCAAGGCGCATTGGTCAGGTCCCGGATACAGAACATCACGGAAATGGATGCTCCCTCTAGATTTTTCTTTAGCTTGGAGAGGAGGCACGGGCAGAGGAAGCAGATCCACTCTTCGCTGTCGGATACGGGGCAGCAACTGAGTGAACCAGGGCAGATCAGGAGGAGGGCTGTGGAGTTTTATCGTTCTCTGTTCAACAGTGACTACAAGGAGAACGAGGAACTGTTTGAGGAGTTCTGTGACAAACTGCCTCAGGTCTCCGAGGAGACCAACACTGAGCTGGAGCGCCCACTGGGGCTTCAAGAACTCCACACAGCCCTCCTCAGCATGCAGGGCCAGAAGTCCCCAGGCACAGACGGGCTCACTATTAAGTTCTACAAGGCCTACTGGGATCTTCTGCCCCAAGACTTGCGCAACGTCTACAACGAGAGCCTGCTTACTGGTTCACTCCCTTTGTCCTGCCGCAGGGCAGTTCTTACCTTGCTGCCAAAAAAGGGGAACCTGCAGGACATAAAGAACCCCGTGTCCCTCCTCTGCACTGACTACAAGATCCTCTCCAAGGCCCTGGCCAGTAGGCTGGGAAGGGCTATGGAGCAGGTCATCCACCGGGACATTTGTGCTGAAAAAATTTATAAATTATCTGTTGTTCTTCTTTTAATAAAACTTTTGTTTCGGAATATAAACTGCTACTCCTGTTTTATCATTTTCCTCTTTTGATGCATCTGTATATATTTGTGGCATATTTTCATACATTATTTCTAAATACTGCTGAATAATTTGATACACACCACCATAGGACTGTTCTATTTTTTGGGATTCTAAATTTACTATTGGCATTTCAAATAACCATTGATCAATTTTAGATTTAATTACAGTTTTACAGCATGCTATATTATTTATCCCCAACTGATCTGCATAAATATTTCCTTCCCATCCAAAACTCCTAATGTTATAGCCATACTCCCAACATTCTCTGAATACCTGTTTTGTAGGGTGATTTTCCTCATGTCCTTGTAACTGTAACCAATAACTTGCTGACAGTTTCATCTGCCTCACGTCCAATGGCATTTCTCCAGTTATCACCTGAAGAACAGGAATTGGAGATGTTCTAAAAGCACCACAACAAATCCTTAGTGCTTTAGCTTGGATTCTATCTAAATCTAATAACAAAGAATTTGCAGATGACTTATAAGCAATACATCCATAGCCCAAAACAGATAGAATTAAAGCATCATATATTCTTTTCAAAGATGTGCTCGTCGCCCCCTAATCATTCCCTGACAGACATCTCAAAATATTAATGCCTCTTTTACATTTATCAATAATCTTTTGTATATGTATCATACATATACAAAAGTTTTACATCAAACCATACTCCTAGGTACCTTACAATAATTACCTGCTTCCACCCGCTTCAGTTTATGCCCACATAATCTAAGATGTACTTTCAGATTAAGCCTTTTTCTTGAGAAACATATTACTTGTATCCTCACCAGTGATGGCATAGTTACTTTGAAAAAGTAACTTTAATCGGACTGATTACTCCTTGAAAAAGTAACTTAGTTAGATTACTGACTACTTGATTTGGAAAGTAACTAAGTTACATTAAAAGTAACTTTTTAGTTACTTTCAGCAGCTGCTAACAACAACGCTCCTCCTCCTGTGAAAATCACATTGATCTTTGCCAATACTTAATTGCTTACAATTAAGTATTGGCAAAGATCAATGATCTATTTTATAATGGCAACATCAGCAATGTGTCTCCACTGATAAGGCTGAACTGAAGAGGAGATTTTTCAAAAAAAAAAAAAAAACTGTACAAAAAAAACTTAACAAAACATGAGTAATGTGTGTGGTCCACTGTTGTCTGGAAAACTCTAAGAAGGATTTTAAGGCCCCCCTTCCCCCAGCCTCTAGGTTCTGCGTTACGGCCCTGCATTTGGTGTCAAAGCGCACAGAGCTCCTCCTGCTGCTCCACCACTGAGATGGCAGCACAGATTTGTGACACTTATCTTAATATTAATAATTAGAATGGCGTTAAGTTGCCATTATAATTATTGCCAACTACGGACACGTTCATTCGTCGCTGTTTTCACGTTTATTGCGCTGTTCGTATTGTTTTCGATGTTTTCAGTTTTCTGGAGGGCAACGCGAAGCTCGACGTCATTCAGAGGTAATATATTAACTTGACATTAACAAAGACACAGCGGGACGGATCATCCGGGAAATGATGAGCAGGGAGAGACTGAGTAAGACTACCTCAATGACGGACAAATTCTGGGATTTATTATGAGTCTCTGATTATTCCAAAGCCCAAATGAGCAACTTCACGTACAAAAACGAGCCCAAAAAGGCGCAACCCGCCACTCATTAAATTTGCAAACGACTTTTAAAAAATGAAGCCCAAAGCCGCTTATAATAATCGGACTTGGCGACTCAGCTTAATCAATGAACAGCGTCAGTGAGCTGCTACTGCATCGGACTGCCTTCAGGGACAGTCGGACATTACAGATTTCCTGGCAAATCTTTGCCGATCTCATAAGTATTATATTTTAAAATTACCTTTTCCAGTGGGGTGGCAGTAGGGGTGGCAAGGGCTCTGTTGGGGGTGGCAAATGCCACCCCTGCTACCCCTCTAAAGCAACGCTTTAGATTACTCATTACTGAAAAAAGTGGTCCGATGTCAGTAGTGCGTTACAAATTAACGCGTTACTGACGTCACTGATCTTCTCAGACAAATGACTACTACCTGGTGGTGAGTTGGCGCCACTGGTGGGGGAGGATGCCAGTCAGACCTGGCAGGCCCAAACATGTTGTGAGGGTCTGCTGAGAATGTCTGGTGGAATCCTCTGTGAGACGGAGCTTTAGCTCCCATCTCCAGCAGGACTTCGAACACGTCCCGGGGGAGGTGGGGGACATGGAGTCTGAGTGGACCGTGTACCGTGCCTCCATTGTCGAGGCGGCTCATCTGAGCTGTGGCCGCTAGGTTGTGGGTGCCTGTTGGGGCGGCAACCCTCGGACCCGTTGGTGGACACCTTCGGTGATGGAAGCCGTCAGGCTGAAGAAGGTGACCTATCGGGCCTTTTTGCCTGTGGGACTCCGGAAACAGCTGATGGGTACTGGCGGGCGAAGCGGCATGCGGCTTGGGTGGTTGCTGAGGCAAAAACTTGGGCATGGGAGGAGTTTGGAGAGGCCATGGAGAAAGATTTCCGTACTGCTTCGAGGCGATTCTGGTCCACCATCTGGTGTCTCAGGGGGGTGAAGCAGTACAGCACCAACACTGTCTATAGTGGGGATGGTGTGTTGCTGACCTCAACTCGAGATGTTGTGGGCCGGTAGGCAGAATACTTCGAAGACCTCCTCAATCCCACCGACATGCCTTCTATTGTGGAAGCTGAGCCTGGGGACTCTGGGTTGGGCTCTCCAATCTGTGGTCGAGGTTGCCAAGGTGGTCCAAAAGCTCCTTGGTGGCAGGGCCCCGGGGGTGGATGAGATCGGCCAGACTTCCTTAATGCTCTGGATGTTATGGGGTTGTGCTGGCTAACGCGACTCTTCAATATCGCGTGGACATCTGGGGCAGTTCCCCTGGATTGGCAAACCGGGGTGGTGGTCCCCCTGTTCAAAAAGGGGGACCGGAGGGTGTGCTCCAATTATAGGGGGGTCACACTCTTAAGCCTCCCTGGCAAGGTCTATTCGGGGGTTCTGGAGAGGAGGGTCCGTCGGATTGTCGACACTCGGATTCAGGAAGAGCAGTGTGGTTTTCGTCCTGGTCGTGGAACACTGGACCAGCTCTACACCCTCAGCAGGGTCCTGGAGGGTTCTGGGAGTTCGCCCAACCAGTCTACATGTGTCTTGTAGACTTGGAGAAGGCGTTCGACCGTGTGCTCCGGGGAGCCCTTTGGGGGCTTCTCCAGGAGTATGGGGTACTGGGCCCTTTGATACGGGCTGTCAGGTCCCTGTATGACCGGTGTCAGAGTCTGGTCCGCATTGCCGGCAGTAAGTCGGGCTCTTTTCCGGTGAGAGATGGACTCCGCCAGGGCTGCCCTTTGTCACCGATTCTGTTCATTACTTTTATGGACAGAATTTCTAGGCACAGCCAAGGTGTTGATGGGATCGGTTTTGGTGGCCTTAGGATTGCATCTCTGCTTTTTGCGGATGATGTGGTCCTTTTGGCTTCATTGGGATGTGATCTGCAGCTCTTGTTGGAGCGGTTCGCAGCAGAGTGTAAAGCGGCTGGGATGGCGATCAGTGCCTCCAAATCTGAGGCCATGGTCTTGAGCCAGAAAAGGGTAGAGTGCCTTCTCCGGGTCGGGGGGGGGGTGTCCTGCCCCAAGTGGAGAAGTTGAAGTATCTCGAGATCTTGTTCACGAATGGGGGAAGAAGGGAGCGGGAGATCGACAGGCAGATTGGCGCTGCATCTGCCGTCAAGCGGGCGCTGTACCGTTCCGTCGTGGTGATTTCTATCTGCTCCAGTCACTGTAATTTTAATTTCATTTCCTTGTTTATTTTTTTCTGATTAAATATCATTTCGTTTTCTCAACTGAAAACTTAAATCCCAATTGCAACTGTCATTTCTCTATTTCAATAATAAGCTCTTGTAATTTCTTTACAATGAAATCTACATTTTTCCCTCTTTTCCAAACAGCTCCATTATCTGCAATAAGTGAACATCCCATTTGTTTTCCAATATATTTAAATACATCATTTATCATAATTGAGAACAACAATGTACTTATCATACTCCCCTGTGGAGTTCCATTTTCTACTATATATTTTCCTGAGATCTCTTCACTAATTCTAACTTGCATTTTCCTATTTGTTAAAAAGTCTTTAATCCTTTTAAATATTTTCCCTTTAATGGCCAATGTGTATAATTTAATTAATAGTTCCTTAACCCACAACATATCATATGTTTTTTCTATATCAATAAATATTGCCACTACACTTTATTTACTTGTGCTCTTCTAAGTTCATGCTCTAGACAAAGAGTTGGATCGTTAATACTCCTTCCTTTTCGAAAATCACTTTGACATTTTGACATATATCCTTTATTATTTAAATAATATACTAGTGTATTATTAATCATTTTTTTTTTCCATTATTTTACATGGATTTGATGTTAAAGCTATTAGTCTGTAGTTTTCTGGATTTGAGTTATCTTTTTTTGGTTTAGCTATTTGTACTATAATTGATTCCTTCCAGTTCAGTGGTAATTTTCCCTCCAACCAAATTTGATTATATAATTGCAATTTTATGTCTTTCGATTTTTCACTGAGTTGTCTTATCATTCTATGCCATATTTGATCTTTACCTGGAGCGTAATTCAATTTGGCTTTTGTAAACTTAACATTCAACAAATTATTTGTTTCTTCAACACTCTCTAATAAATCTTTTTATTTTGTATTTTCTTTTCCTTTTCTTCCCTCTTCACTAATATTATTTGAACTGTGAATTTTACTAAATGTTCTTGCCAATATTTCAACTTTATCTACATCTTTTATTCTATTTATATTACCTACTTTTAATATAGGATATTCAAACTCTCTCTTTATGCAATTCATTATTTTAATTATTTTCCAAATTTCTTTCTATTTTTGTTTCTTTCGTGCTACAAAAATTTCTCCAATATTCTCTTTTTGCATTCTTATTAGTTCTCCGTACCATTGCTTGCTTTCTTTTATAATCAATTACATTCTTAGAAATTGGATTATCTTTTAATACCTTAAATGCCTTATTTCTTATCTTTATTGCTTCTTTACATTCATCTGTCCACCATGGAACCATTTTCTCATAATTTTTACATTCTGCTTTCTTTATTGAATTATCTGCTGCTTCCATGATTATCTTACAAACTTTTTAAATTACATCATTTATATCCATTCTCATATCTACTTTTCCTAAGTTTATTTGACTCAAGTATCTACATTTAATCTAGTCTGCCTTATTAAAATTCAGTTTTTTTATTGACCTTTGTATTCTTATTATTTAAGTTTAATCCTACTCTTGTTACTATGGGATACTGATCACTACCTATTGTTGAATTTTTATCAAATCACAAAAACCAGCTAAAACATTTGAGACAATTGTTAAATCAATAACTGATTCCATCCCTGTTCGTTCATTGATTATTGCTCCCCTCCCATCATTAATACATACAAGATTTTTCATTTCCATTAAATCTTCTATAACTTGTTCATTTTTATTATTATTTTTACCCCACAATGCACTATTTGCAATAAAAATCCCACAACAAATTACTTTACCTTCCAAATATTCAGTTAACTCTTCCATTATTTCAAATGATAATGGATTAGAAAAAAATTATTATTTTAAATTTACCTTCTTGTTCCCATATGTCAATTACTATATAATCAAGTTCTTTCCCTTTCCCTAATACCTGATATTGTATCCCTTGCTTTATAAATATTCCACATCCTCCTCCACCTTCCTCCTGTTGATCTCTTCTTACACTATCATATTCTTTGATCACAAAATCTAATGTTTTTTCATCCATGCTTCCTGAACAAAAAATAATTTCTGATTGTTCTATAAGACTATGAACACAACCTTTAACTTTATGTCCATTATCAATTAAACTTCTTGCATTCCATTGTAATACCAATATGAACTACTTTCACATGGTGGTCCTGGTCTCCTATCTACCTCCAACTTTTTGTTTATGTTCTCCCTTAAACTCTCTTTAAACCCCTAAACCTTTTCAGCTCCTCTCACTATTATTTTAATCTTAGTTTTTTGCTTGGCTTGGTCAGTGCACTTGATAACATATACTACGAATAATATTAGTTTTTCTACTGATATTATGATATTTTCTCCTGACTGTACTTTGCCTTGCTGTGTAATTTCACTTGCTGTTTGTTCACTCTCTCTTGTTTTCTGTTCCTTCTGCATAGATTATGTTTTAGTCATTTTAAACTGTATGATTTCTTTTGCCTTCTTCCTTACTTCACATCCTCTATATGTAAAACTCTATGTTGCCCTCTACAGCTTTGTCATGATTTCAGTCCTTCAACTCTACCTTGATTACTCATTACACTCACCTGCACTGTGCTGCTCCATATTTAAACAGCTGCTCGTCACCAGCTCAGTGCGAGGGAACTTCTGAAGGGAGTAGTGTTTGTTGGTTAAAGTGACAGAGGTGTATTTTGGAGTTACTTGTAGGTTACTTTAAGCAAGGAAGTGTGATGGATGAATGCGAAGAATTAGATGACTCAGATAATTGTAGTATGAATAGTGATTATTAGTGATGGCCAAATGAAGCCTCATGAAGCAATGAAGCTTCCCGGCCCATTGCTTTGCCCAAAAGTTCATTACTTGATGCTTCATTCATTTCTCACTAGTGACATCTGCTGTTGAAACTGTGACAGCCTGTCACTAGACAGACATATTTAAAAACAATTAGTAAATGCAATATTGTCACAAAGTTTTTGTCAAATTCATGTTTAGTAACAGGAGAGTCAATTAAATCCTATTTAATTTATCTTTTTTTAGTTATTAAAATAATTTGTAGTCAATCCTGGTATATGTTGACTGTCAGTGACTGTTTTCTTTTGTCATTGAGTGATTTGGCAATAGAAATTTGTTTTAATGTATTTGGAGTGCAGTGCTTGTTGGGGCAGACAGTTTTCTTTGAGTTTTGATTTGCCTCCTGAAAAACTAAAATTCTTCAAAAATTATTTTTCTTGGATTTCTATTGGCTCTCTGATCTGATCCCTTATATTTTTACTCACCAGGCCAGAATTTTACTTTTCCAACAGCTTTAAGTCTGTTTCTGCTGTGCAAGACTGATATATTTTTGCAGAACAAAGAAACAGAGGAAATTTCAAGAAGGTGAGAATTTTGGAGGTGAAGGGTTTAATTATTGTTATTTAAGAATCTTGTGAGTCATCTCAAGTATTCCCTGATGTCAGATTTTTTTTTTCTTCTTGCTGGCTCCTTTTCAATCAAGTTTATTTGTGTAGCACATTTCGGCAACAGTCCAGTGTCAAAATGTTTTACATAATAAAAGCACATAAATATAAAGTCACAAAATATGCCATAATCTACCATTGAGAAAACTGGTAACAGTGGCCTTAATATTGACCTACCACAGAGCCACGGCATCAAGTTGAGGTCCAGCCTGCATCTTGTCTCTACAAGAAGAAGAAGGAGGAGAAGAAGAAGAAAAAAAAAGATGAAGATGATGATGAAGAAGAAGAACCACACTCCATACCAGTAAGTGGCGGTAATGCTACTAAAAGTTTGTTGCCAACCGCCAGTAAATCCAATTGTCACAAAGAAGAGAAATATTAATATAGAAACAATAACATTATATGGACAGACTTTAGAAAGAGTAACAGAATATAAATATCTAGGTTTATGGTCGGACAGTTCTTACTCATGGAAAACACATTTAGATAACTTAGAAACCAAGTGTAAAAAAGTTATTAATCTGTTAAAGGCTGTGGCTGGAAATAATTGGGGGGCAGATAGACAGTCATTATTAAGCATATACAGGGCTCTCATGAGAGCAATAATAGATTATGGCAGCATTATATATGGAGCAGCAGCTAAAACATCATTACAAAAAATAGAAAGATTACAGTGTAGAGCTTTACGTATATGAACAGGAGCAGTAAAAACAACACCTATTAATGTTCTCTTAATTGAAAATGGGGAAACTCCACTGGAAATGAGGAGAATTAAATTAACTTTAGCATATTGGATGAAAATTAAAAGTAATATAGATGATCATGTGAATTCAACTATTCTACAAAATTGTTGGGAATATGTGAAGTTCCAAAGTAATGGATTTGGATGGATGGTTAGGAAATGGATTAAAAAGTATGGATTAGAAGACAAGGAAATAGCTCAGTTTAATCCAATTAGCGTTATTCCTCCATGGTTAATACCAGAGGTTAATGTAGATTTGCAAATTAATACAATGAAAAATGATTGGAATTTAAATGAAATAGGGATAAAGACTGATATTTATTTAAGAACTACATATAATAATTACCTTAAAATTTATACAGATGGTTCTAAGAATTTAAAAGGATATGTGGGAATAGGAATATATATTCCAGAGTTTAAAAAATGTATTTATAAAAGAATATCAGATCAATTGTCGGCTTTTACAGCAGAAATGGTGGCAGTTATATTAAGCTTACAGTGGGTGGAGGAGATTCGAACAGACAGGGTGGTGGTGTACACAGATTCTAAAGCAGTAGTAGAAAGTATTAAGGGAGAAGGAAATAATAGAAAAGATCTGGTATTAGAAATTCATCATATTTTATTTAGATTATATAGGGGTGCCATTGATTTTGGTTTTGTTGGGTGCCAGCACATGAAGGAGTAAAAGGCAATGAAAAGGCAGATAAATTAGCTAAAAGGGCTTTAGAGGGGGAAATAACAATTTCAATTCCTTTTGGGAAAGGGGAAGGAAAATCACTTATTAAAAGTAAAGAAATGGAGGAATGGCAAAAAATATGGAATGAAGATAAGAAAGGAAGAAGATTATATGAAGTACAAAAGTCAGTTCGAATTCGGAGCATTAATGAAAGAAACAGAAGAGAAGAAATAATAATTAAGAATAGGTCATACCTACTTAAATGACATGCTTTATTTAATAGGGAGGAAAAATAGTGATAAATGTGAGAGATGTGGAGAAAAAGAAAATGTAGAACACATACTGATGAACTGTAAGTCATATGAACTCGAAAGGGAAGAATTAAAGAGAATAGTTAGAAGTATAGGCCATGAATGGAATCTTAAAGGTATATTAGGAAATGAAGGAAACATAACAGATATTCATAAATTAAGGAAAGCATTGTTTATCTATCTTAAGAATACAAAATTAAAAAATAGAATGTAATAGATGTGAAGTAACGCTGCTACACACTCATGTACAGTAGGTGGCGGTATGCACCTTAAAGTTGCTTGTGATCCGCCATAATAGAAAAGAAGAAGAAAAAGAATTAAATCCAATAAGAAGACGAAGAAGAACATCAGCGGAGGACGTATGATGTGGTGGAGCTTGTTGTGAAGGTTGAATTTGTCAAAGTAAGCAAACAGATTTCAGATAATGAGACCGTAGGGTTTTACCAGCCTCACCCGCAGCAGGTTCAACTAGGTAAGGTTTAACAGCTGATTAAAAACTGTAGACGTTGTTGGAGTCGGTAAACAAAAGAGCGGAACGGAAATATGACTGTGTATCAGTGTGACACATGGGAGACGCGTGAACTGTTTCGTAGTGGAGCTCAGTCAGCTATAAATTATCCGATGAGTGGGATGGTATTTATCAGGCGGTGTTTGAAATCCACTGTTGTCAGATCAGCCAACAGGGGGGATTTATCGGGACCCCTTTTCAATATTAGCAAAACAAACTAAAACAAAACAAAATATCAAAATTTTAATTGGCTAAATACCAAAATAATGAAAAAAAAAGAATATGTCACACATTTATTTATTTATTAATACAGAGCGATTATTATCAAATTAAACAATGTTTGACCCAAGTAATATAGTTTAAAGGTGATGTTACCAAATACATATAAATGTATATAAACTTATGATTCTGAAGACATTAACAAATCTTTGACATATTCTCTCATTGTTGTTGCTTTCATCAAATGCATATATTGTATGTGATTCTAACTACAATCACAAACCACAATCCATACCAGTAATTGGAGGTAATGTATGGAAGTAAATATGTGCCATCAGAATTTGAATAAAAAATACCTCTGAAATTTGAATGTTGTATATTAGTGCTTACTTTTTCAGTATTAAAATAAATTCAGAATATATTTTTAACCTAAAAAAAAATTCAATGTCATTATTTTTGCAGTAAAAAAAAATTCGGTGTCATTTTTTTTACATGGTTGCAATTTTCAGTTATTAAAAAAATTCACATTCCTATTTCAAAGTCATCAAATTTTCAATATACATATTTTTCACAGTTTAAATTTTCAGTGTTAAAAAATTCAGCATATAAAAAATTCAACTTTTCAAAATTCAAATGCAATATTTTCGTTGTCCTCCAATTCAACTTGCTCAAATTCGCCGTCTCAAATTCAGCGTCTAAAAATTCGCTGTCTCAAATTCAGCGTCTAAAAATTCGCTGTAAAAATGGCCAAGGTTACTTCAGGTCACAGACATTAGCAATGGATGTCCGATTCCAACATCCACCTAATCACGTGACACAACCGTCATATTGAAGAAATACCAGCATCACCCAGGCTGGCGACCATGGAGGCGAACGCAAACCCAACGGTGAGTTTAATGCTTTCATATTTCTATAGTATATTTTATTTTGTGCATGAAGTTTGATACATTATCTTAAAGCCTGATTTAAAACACGGGTTGGGCCGTTGTTAATCTTACACCGTGTAGTGCCGGCATATTACATCTCGCTACCTCCTAGCACCCCCAGCCCCATCCCCGCTGTCCCACGTCCAATTTCCCCAGTTTTATTTCAAAAAGAAATACCACTTGGGTCAAGTCTAGAATCTTTAAAGAGAACTGATGGGTGGCGACATTCTGGGTTGTTTATATGTTGTCTTAGGTGAGACTGAGACAGGCAGTCTTAGTAAAGTCGTAATTTTTCAGGAGATGCTACCGCTAATATGGCTGCCTTGTGTGCTTCAAAGAGGGGCTGTGAACACTTTCCGACATTAATTATAACCACAACCCCATTCTGTTCAGCTACCGTATTGTTCAGGTGACTTCATTACAACATCATTCAAAATACTGCTTCTCTTATCTGACAATTGTTGATATACAATATTAATTTACATTCTTTTTACTTTGCCTAAAACCTCGTTCTGTTACCTAGCAACACTATAAACAACCGCCTTTGTTTTTTCAGTTGATTTTAACTCATTTTTAAGAAAATATATGCTTGTAAGTACATCTGTTAACTTATTTTAGATTAAATATCATAATTTAATTTAGATTACTGTGACTTCTCAATGCTGACCTACTGATGTCAAAATACTTTTTTATTTTACTGACAATTTTTTATATGTTTTTTTTCTTTTTTCTCTTTTCAAGGAACTTTTGCTGAATCATATTTTTGATAGACTCCGTGATCGTTTGGAGCAGGAAGAAGCAGTTTTATATCTGGGAAGAGTGTGCATAATCAAAGGTTTGTACAAATGACAAGTTTCAATATGTGATGCTTTTGAATGTCTATAGTAACATTAGCTTTGTGAGGTCTTCAATATGATGAGATTTGAAGGGCAGTTTTTAATCGTTTATTACTCCATAATTGAAGGACTGAGCGACTGTGGAGAGATCTGTGGACGGCTGTAACGTGCATCTATTATGACGTGCTACATTACCTTAAAGAAGAGGGATACCTGGACATTTCAAATGAAGCACTCCTCTTCTGTTGCCATTATGTCTTCCTGCCATGTCTGCAGGATGATCTGGATACTTTCTGCAGTGGCTGGGACAATCACCCACTTCCAACTGAAGCAACATGACTCCTAACCTGCCCTGGGTTCTTGGTCGTACACATCATCCAATTTCTGAACCCCACTGTGCCTTGACAGAGGTTATAAAGATTATAACGGAGGCTCAGATGTATTTGCTGAACATTTTATGTTCAGATTTTTATTTAATAACAATAGCTGAATAACGGCAAACGGCTGTTTGTAACCAAGCAACCAAAATCACCAGAAGGCAATCATGTTTTAACAAGATAACTATCACATTTTAATAAGATACATATGACGTTATAACATGATAGCGCTCAATTTTTTTTCCTGTGACAGGAATACGCTTCCGTGCCAGTTTAAAAATTCACCCTTTATGAAATGTAAAGCAAAATGCTGATCATGTTACCACAGAGGTGAATTTTAGTGCTTTTATGGTAGACATGTCAGAGAACAAAAATGTTCTAAATTTGTAATTTGTTTGTTTTTTTTCTTTACTCAAAAGGAACCCATTAGGTACATTTGTACATTGTTGTATTGCTTTACATTACTTGAATTATAAGAATCAGAAAAAGTTTTGTCTTATGTTGTTTATTTTCTAATACCTAAAGCATATATGAACTCATCTAAGTACATTCAATAAAATTTTGCATAAAAAAACAATTTCAGTTTCATATTTAAAACTGCCTGTACAAACAGTACTGACTCAGAGAAATGAAATATCTACTCTGAACATTGTGTTATTCTAGTTCCTCTAGTTTTGAATTTGACAAAACTAGAGAAATTAGAGTAACAGCAATGTTGTCGCTCTAATTAGTAATACATATGATCACATTTAAACATATGTATCGAACTTGTGATCTGACAAAATCAGAAAATTTAATGGATTCTACATTTCAACAAAACTGTTTTGTTTTAACAAACTGATTCACAAACAAAGAACTGCTACAGCTTAAATGTAGATTTTTATTTATTTATTTATTTTTAATAGGTCAATCACTCAAAGCAAGCCAAAGCCAGACTGCGTAGGGGAAATGCATGCTACAAAATCCTCACTGAAAGAGTTGTAATTCTAGTAGTGACAAGGAATTCTTAGTGTTTTGTAGCATGTGGTGTAGTTTCCACGAACAATCTCCACAGACAGACTTGCTGGCAGATTTTCCCATCCAGTCCAGAATTTCATCATGTCTCCTCTTCCTCCACTCCGTGGTCTTTCAGTTAGTAAATTAAGTAAGTGGCTTGCAGATTCAACAATAGCATCCTGACTACCCTGTAGTAACAAAATATATAAAAGACAAAGTAGCAGTTGAAAAAGGATTAGTTAAAAAGAAATTTACACTTTATGAGAATGATCACTTTTACTCAGGAAAGCTCTGTGCTGTAGGGTTCCCACCTTTCAGAAATTAAAATAAGGATCTAGCAGATGGAAAGTGTCATTCTATTTCACTAGAGAAACTAAAACTGCAGTACCATAAGTTTTAAAGAATAAAGAGACAGTATAATTTCTTCAGTTTCCCTCTTATTTTTTTTTTTTTTACAATTGCTAGCATTCATCCTCACTGACACTGTTCAGCCTGGCATGTGTGTCTTCCCTCTCCTGTATCTTTGCTAGGACATGGTAGAGTATCGGTTGAGGACGTTTTAAAAGTTTTGAGACGTTTTGAGAGCGGCTCACCACGACTGCTAACCCTCTTTTGCGCCCTAGTGTTTCTAGGCAACCGTGACATCATCAATGGTCCAAAGCGTTCTGGGGTCCTTACTAGCTCCCGCCACATTAGCTGAGCTTAACATGTCTTGTGTTTTATTTTTGTAATTATTGTTACACTAAATGTTTATATGCATGTGATAGGCGTTACTGTCGGACATACAGAAATACCGAACAAATCGCGTCTCGTTACGGGCGATTCCGATTTTCTGAAAGGGATGGCAATCCTACTGTGCTCTTCTCTCATTAAAATTATAGAAACTATATAAAACACAAATAAATCTACAATTTGTAAGATTAACAACGGCCCAACCCGTGTTTTAAATCAGGCTTTAAGATAATGTATCAAACTTCATGCACAAAATAAAATATACTATAGAAATATGAAAGCATTAAACTCACCGTTGGGTTTGCGTTCGCCTCCATGGTCGCCAGCCTGGGTGATGCTGGTATTTCTTCAATATGACGGTTGTGTCACGTGATTAGGTGGATGTTGGAATCGGACATCCATTGCTAATGTCTGTGACCTGAAGTAACCTTGGCCATTTTACAGCTTAATTTTTAGACGCTGAATTTGAGACGGCGAATTTGAGCAAGTTGAATTGGAGGACAACGAAAATATTGCATTTGAATTTTGAAAAGTTGAATTTTTTATATGCTGAATTTTTTAACACTGAAAATTTAAACTGTGAAAAATATGTATATTGAAAATTTGATGACTTTGAAATAGGAATGTGAATTTTTTTAATAACTGAAAAAATGTAACGTAAAAAAAATGACACCGAATTTTTTTTACTGCAAAAATAATGACATTGAATTTTTTTTTTAGGTTAAAAATATATTCTGAATTTATTTTAATACTGAAAAAGTAAGCACTAATATACAACATTCAAATTTCAGAGGTATTTTTTATTCAAATTCTGATGGCACATATTTACTTCCATATTATGCTACTAAAAATTTGTTGCAACCTCCAGTAAATCCAACAAGAAGATTTACTATAAAATAGTTTTGTTGTATTATAACAACACTTGTTGTAAAACAAGTTTTGTCTGACTTAACTTCAGACAGTGAGAAAAATGTGGATGTGCCTTTCTGTAAATGTCTGGTTTCAACTGTATTGTACAGCTCTAATATGCTATTTATTTGTACAACAAATTCCGTCTTCCTCACAGCAAAGATTCCTGTAGATTTAGCAGGATAGCTCATCACCACAGTTTTCTTTGTAAAGTCAGCTTTTAGTTATTTTCTTCTGTAATGTTGAGGTTTTTGATAAACCCCAAGCCATGGGAATCAGTTTCAATGTTTTCAAGCATTAGCATCTGTTAAGTTAGTGAATAGAGGAGGCAGATTCGGGTTTATTTCTCTCCGCTGACTGACATGTAGTTTTTGGAGGGTTCTTCTTTTATACAGACTGCTGACTTGTGAAAATTAAGAACATTTGTTTTTATTTTCCTTTAAAGGCCAAATGCTCTGCTCCATGTTAAATTTCATTTTAACCTAAAACCCTGGTTTTAGGTTTGCATATTTAGTAAATTTGTCCCACTTTTTTCTCCTAGTTATGGCCGGTTTCTCCAGCTATGCGGTGCGCATGGCAAGACTGAGCTCCAGAATCTTTGGAGAGGTTGTCCGCCCCACAGACTCTAAATCAACGAAAGTGGTCCAGCTGTTCCAAGAGCCTCCACTGGCCAAGAGGAAGGAGGTGTATGAATGGTATCCTCATCATAAGGTTTACTACGCCATGACCCAGAAGCTCCGGTTCATGGGACTGTTTAGGTAGTCAATTCAATTCAAAAATACTTTATTGATCTCAAAGGAAAAATTATGTTGTTTTAAATCAAATCAAATAAAATTTTATTTGTATAGCATATTTCAGCAGCAAGGCATTTGTTTGTTACTGCGCAATAGCCAGCCCCGCCCTCTCCTCACAACTCCTCGGGCTGACTACTGACCAGTTCTCTGTCTAACAGGTCCGGAAAATCTCTAAGACCCGGGTCTTACCCTGAACAAGATCTATAGGAGATAATCTGTTTAAACTGGTGGCGGAAGAGATTCGTCTAGCACTAACTACCTCCAATCCAGAAGTTATGACCCTTTTCAGTTAAGGAACAATCAACCGAGTAGCCTTCACAGCTGCATAGTTCCAATAACCACTTCTGTTAACGGTAGTTCTCTTCCTGTCGTAACGTGCACTTGGTAACGGCTAGATAATATTTAGTGACTAGGATTCAAATCACAGGGTCATTATTTTACTCTCACCAAAGGAAAGTCTGAAGCCACCACATTACTAGAATCATGTATACTGATTTTACTATAAATAGAAGAACTTTAATTCAAATGACTCAATTAATTTCAATGTCCACAACCTAATCAGAATTTTTAAGATATATGTATTTATTAAGCAAGCTTTAGCAGGGAAAATGACAGGCATACAGAATTTACTTGAGACTACCATACAAAGAAAATCAATAAAATTTAGATCAATTCAACCTTTACCTAACAACCTCCCTACACTGTCATCTATCGGTCAAATGAGGCTTTGGGATGCGGCACAACTCATACCCATCGGTGGAACTAGATCTTGGCAACAGAAGTCCTTGTAGTCCTTGGTCAGAGTCTTTCCCTTGGAACATAAACTCTCCTTGGACCCGAAACAAAATGAACTGTCTGCTTCGTCCAGCCGAACAGCTCTTGGTCGATCCTGTGACTTTTTTTCAGTTCCCCAAGTCCGTTGCGATGTAATTTGAGATCGTTGGGTCGAGAGCAGAGTGTGGAAATCCAATGAGGAACCAAGGCAGTGGATCTCGCCCTTTGGTCCGGCGTGAGGAGCTCCGTTGTCCTCCTTGTGAGGCGCTTTTCTTGGTTCCAGGGTGTAGTCCTCTGCTGGTCTTCTTGCCGCTCTTGTGTCGAGTCTCAGCGCCGGGGACGAAGAACATCGTATCACCTCGGTCTCATGGTTTTATACTTTTCTGCACTTGTGGGCATGTATCACAGATAGAGAGAGAGAGAGCAGGGGTGCTGCGTGCATTTGCCCGCCTATTCAACCAGGCCCCAATCGTCAACTCAGATCTCTGTCTTAGGGACTGTTGAAGACTGCGCAATAACGTACCTGTGACATTTATAACTTGGGTCACATCAACCTGATTGCGAACTAAAGCAGTTGTGACACTAATGCACTTGTGACACTTGTGACCTGGGTCACATCAACCCGGTCACGTAGGACCGACCCCTTTTTCCGAGAAGTCAGATTCTGAGTGACACCCACACCTTGCCATTCCTCACATAGAACATCAATTCATTGCATTTCAGCAACCATAGATTATTTGATTTTGGTTCATTTGCATTGGTTAGCACTGTTGCTGTGCTTATTTGATTGGCTACCTGCTTGGACAGATGATCTCATCTCCATCACTGTCTTAGAGACATTGTGTCCTGATGTCTGTGCTAATGTCTCAGGTTGCTTAACAACCTGTTTCAAAATAAGGCGTTGTCCATCTCTGCTCTCCTGTTTCCAAATAAGGACTTGACCATCTCTGCTCTCCTGTTAGTTCCCCTTTTCCCCTTAACCTTTCACCTACCATCTACCTCCAATACATCAGTGATCTTTAATTTCAGTTACACCTTTTACACCATTTCAAGTTCAGAGTAAAAATAACATTTATAACTTCTTTAGCTTCTCTGATTTATCATTCATTAATAATGTTATGATAATCCATAATTTATCAGTTACTCTAATTATAATCTTAATGTGAGTTATTACAAATGTTTTCTGTAAAGAAACCAAGAATAATCCATGATTCTTATTATTTGATATCAAAGTTAAAGTTACTTGTTTTACTTCTAAGAGTTCCCACTAATGTAAGTGTAAGTGTAAGTATTATTACAAGTAAACCAATATTAATATAAGTATTTTACTTTGAATCTTATCCAATTACTCACAATGTTTAGAATTCTTTCTTTAAAACTTTCATGCTAAGTAATAGTCTGAACTATTTTTATAAATCTGCAGGCTGGAAACTTACTTCCTCTTTTTCCAGGAAACTGCTTTTCCTGTTTCATGACTCTCTCTGTCTTGACTATGATTTCTTATGATTAAATAGAAAAAGTAGAATTAAAGCAAAGTTTGCAGGAGACAGAAACAACACACACAACCAGATTGATTTTATTGACATTTAAGTCTAATGTTGGGTCTAGATTTCACTTGAGTAATTAATTTTAAAGATAACTTTATTCATTGTTACTGTTAAACTAAAATCTCCAGCATGGGGAAGTGGGATGATCTCGGATTTTCTTGACACCCCCTCCACGAGGTCAGACCTTTCCCATGCTGGGAGTCCATCACCCTCCTGCAGTTCTGCGTCGTCATCATCTGGAAAGAGAAGAGGTTCTTCTGGGATGTGAAGTTGCAGATTCTTCATCCTCAGTTGTCACAAAGGGCTCAGTGTAGTGATCAAAACTCCACCTCTCTTGACACCCCCTCCTTGGAGTTTTAATTTCCCCCATTAGGTGATGAATGTTGAAGAGAACTTGGATCGCTCTGATTCTTCCACAGGAACCTTCGCTGGATGAACTGTCGTTTCTTCAGGATGTGGGAAGGAAGAAGGCCTCAAAAAAAAAAAAAAAAAAAAAAATCTCGAACATTCAGCAGAGCAAAGCAAAAAGAATAAGCAGCATGACGCTTTTCCGGTAATCGTGATCCTTTTCCGTAGCTGTGGTCTTTAAGGGGTACTGGAGTTGTCGGAGGCATCAGGAATTGTCAAATTTTTTAAAAACTGCAGTTTTGGGCTCCTTCATCAAAACTTACAGTGCTGAATATCCAGGACAGGTGCTCTGGATATCAGGATGAAACAGTTGCCAGATCCTTCTAGGTGTAGGGTCTGACTTCAATGCTTTGTTACAAGGTTGATCTTAGTGATTTTCTATGACGCCACTTCTTCCTCACGACTTCAGCCCCTTTTCCAGTTTAATCCATCAGTTTGTGACAGGAGTTCTTCTTTAGCATAGTCCAATTTCTTCACGGCCCTCCCAGTCCAAAGCCTTGAAGTTGTTCTTCTAATTACAACCACCCCCCCCCACGGTGGCCAGTCCGAGATAGGGTGGAGTATTACATGATTCACTGGCCATTTCACCGGCTTCTGTTTCTCTTTAGTTAGGAACTGGAGTGAGCTGCTCGACTCCTTGGATCCCTTTCTTCATCTGTAGTACTGTGTTGCAGTTCAGTACTTACTTTACAAAATCTTGGGCGTTGAACCTCAGCTTCATCACCGTGGCTGTAGGCCGATCTTGACTCTCTGCCCTGTTTCCAATGACACTTTGAGCTGCAACTTCCCTTTTTCCTTCTCTGGGCAAAAAGGAGAAGTGTCTTCGCCTCCCTGCTTTCTGTGACGTGAACGGAGTTCCTCTGCAGGGGAAGACCTGCTCTTCTAGCAGCTGTCACTGTTACTGAGTCCATCAGAACCAAGAGGTATTTCTCACCTCTTTTTCCTGTTTTCCCCATGGGGCCCGCAACATCCATGCAGACTGAGCCCCAGGGGACTGTGCTCTTGATGGTCAATCCCTCCAACCGCTGCCCTCGGCGACCTGCGTTGTATTGACCACACACTTCGCAGTCCCTCAGCACGCGCTGGACCTGTTTCACTGGGATCCAAAGCTCTTGCTCCTCCAGCTCCCTACGGGTAGGTCGAACGCCTGCATGTCCCAAGGCCTCATGCATGCTCCGCACGACCTCGTCCACGTACTCTTCTGGGACCTCCCGACCTTTGGGAGTACTGTCCCACTTCTCGGTCTCGACAAAGACAATCTTCCGTTGTTGGACATAACAGTCCACTTCTTCATTCCCACGCCAATGAGCTCCCTCATGCGTGTGCGCTTTTTGATGCTCCTCATCCGTGTTGTCCCCCGCGTCGTCTGAGCTGCTCTCATCCTGATGTCGTGTCGGCGCTGATGGTTTCCTCTCCGTGCTGTGAAGCGTCGGGCGAAACTCGGACCGCTGGGCTCTCCGCAACGACCAGTCGATCGCAGCCTTTTCCAGCTCTCCCTCCTCAACCATCTGCTGGAGTGCTGCACCCGCTTCCTCCAGACGTGTCAGTCGAGGACTTCCTTGGGCCGATGACGGATCCGGTCGAGATGGTCCTTCGTCCTCATCCGCAGTCAAGTCGATGAGGTCCATGTCCGCCGATCCCAGCTCTCAGCCGGGGGTCCCTGTCCTGCTCGGGAAACGGGATGGAGCCTCAGCGACGTCAGAATCCTCCTCTCTCGCAGCTGGGGCTGATGCTGGTTCCCGCTCCTTCTTCTCCTTCTTGTAGAAGTAGTGATGATTGAAGAACATGCGCTGCTTTGGCTATGTCCAGGTGCCGAATCCATCACTGAGCAGCAGCAACTTCATTGGAGTTCTCTGTAGTTGGGACTTGGAGAGCTCAGACTGCTCCCCTCCTCCACTTTGTTCCTCTTCTTCGTGGCCGTATCAATCTTCTTTATTATCCACGCTGTTCTTTGTCTTCGAGTTGCCTATCCCCCAAAGCCTCTCTTAACGTTATCGAGCAGGGATGGGTCTAGGCCAGGTTGGCTACTGGCTTCACTGTCTGGATCTGGTCCTTTATCCTCAGCAGAAGCTTTCCCTCACCTGTATGCTATACAGTTACTGCAAGGGTTGTGACTGACGGCCTTATCAGTCACCACTAGCTCTTCTCCCTAAGAGCTAGCCACTAAGTGAGCTATTCAGAATCACACATCTGTTTTTACTGACTTAGTACCTGAGGCCCTCCTACTCCGTTGGACTTGGGCCCACCCAGGGACGCCATGTTTGTTACTGCGCAATAGCCAGCCCCGCCCTCTCCTCACAACTCCTCGGGCTGACTACTGACCAGTTCTCTGTCTAACAGGTCCGGAAAATCTCTAAGACCCGGGTCTTACCCTGAACAAGATCTATAGGAGATAATCTGTTTAAACTGGTGGCGGAAGAGATTCGTCTAGCACTAACTACCTCCTATCCAGAAGTTATGACCCTTTTCAGTTAAGGAACAATCAACCGAGTAGCCTTCACAGCTGCATAGTTCCAATAACCACTTCTGTTAAGTGTAACTGGTACTTGGCTAGATAATATTTAGTGACTAGGATTCAAATCACAGGGTCATTATTTTACTCTCACCAAAGGAAAGTCTGAAGCCACCACATTACTAGAATCATGAATACTGATTTTACTATAAATAGAAGAACTTTAATTCAAATGACTCAATTAATTTCAATGTCCACAACCTAATCAGAATTTTTAAAATATATGAATTTATTAAGCAAGCTTTAGCAGGAAAATGACAGGCATACAGAATTTACTTGAGACTTACCATACAAAGAAAATCAATATAGTTTAGATCAATTCAACCTTTACCTAACAACCTCCCTACACTGTCATCTATCTATCAAATAGGCTTTGGGTGTGGCACAACTCATACCCATCGGTGGAACTAGATCTTGGCAACAGAAGTCCTTGTAGTCCTTGGTCAGAGTCTTTCCTTGAACATAAATCCTCCTTGGACCGAAACAAAATGAACTGTCTGCTTCGTCCAGCCGAACAGCTCTTGGTCGATCCTGTGACTTTTTTTCAGTTCCCCAAGTCCGTTGCGATGTAATTTGAGATCGTTGGGTCGAGAGCAGAGTGTGGAAATCCAATGAGGAACCAAGGCAGTGGATCTCGCCCTTTGGTCCGGCGTGAGGAGCTCCGTTGTCCTCCTTGTGAGGCGCTTTTCTTGGTTCCAGGGTGTAGTCCTCTGCTGGTCTTCTTGCCGCTCTTGTGTCGAGTCTCAGCGCCGGGGACGAAGAACATCGTATCACCTCGGTCTCATGGTTTTATACTTTTCTGCACTTGTGGGCATGTATCACAGATAGAGAGAGAGAGAGCAGGGGTGCTGCGTGCATTTGCCCGCCTATTCAACCAGGCCCCAATCGTCAACTCAGATCTCTGTCTTAGGGACTGTTGAAGACTGCGCAATAACGTACCTGTGACATTTATAACTTGGGTCACATCAACCTGATTGCGAACTAAAGCAGTTGTGACACTAATGCACTTGTGACACTTGTGACCTGGGTCACATCAACCCGGTCACGTAGGACACGACCCCTTTTTCCGAGAAGTCAGATTCTGAGTGACACCCACACCTTGCCATTCCTCACATAGAACATCAATTCATTGCATTTCAGCAACCATAGATTATTTGATTTTGGTTCATTTGCATTGGTTAGCACTGTTGCTGTGCTTATTTGATTGGCTACCTGCTTGGACAGATGATCTCATCTCCATCACTGTCTTAGAGACATTGTGTCCTGATGTCTGTGCTAATGTCTCAGGTTGCTTAACAACCTGTTTCAAAATAAGGCGTTGTCCATCTCTGCTCTCCTGTTTCCAAATAAGGACTTGACCATCTCTGCTCTCCTGTTAGTTCCCCTTTTCCCCTTAACCTTTCACCTACCATCTACCTCCAATACATCAGTGATCTTTAATTTCAGTTACACCTTTTACACCATTTCAAGTTCAGAGTAAAAATAACATTTATAACTTCTTTAGCTTCTCTGATTTATCATTCATTTATAATGTTATGATAACCATAATTTATCAGTTACTCTAATTATAATCTTAATGTGGGTTATTACAAATGTTTTCTGTAAAGAAACCAAGAATAATCCATGATTCTTATTATTTGATATCAAAGTTAAAGTTACTTGTTTTACTTCTAAGAGTTCCCACTAATGTAAGTGTAAGTGTAAGTATTATTACAAGTAAACCAATATTAATATAAGTATTTTACTTTGAATCTTATCCAATTACTCACAATGTTTAGAATTCTTTCTTTAAAACTTTCATGCTAAGTAATAGTCTGAACTATTTTTATAAATCTGCAGGCTGGAAACTTACTTCCTCTTTTTCCAGGAAACTGCTTTTCCTGTTTCATGACTCTCTCTGTCTTGACTATGATTTCTTATGATTAAATAGAAAAAAGTAATTTTAAAGCAAAGTTTGCAGGAGACAGAAACAACACACACAACCAGATTGATTTTATTGACATTTAAGTCTAATGTTGGGTCTAGATTTCACTTGAGTAATTAATTTTAAAGATAACTTTATTCATTGTTACTGTTAAACTAAAATCTCCAGCATGGGGAAGTGGGATGATCTCGGATTTTCTTGACACATTTCAATGTGCTTTACATCAAATCAAACACAATGCAACATAGAATCAACGATCAAAATACGACATTAAGTCAAGTTCCATCAATAAATTTTTAATTGATTACTTTTCAAATACAATCCTAAACAGCTGAGTTTTTAGTCAAGATTTAAAGGAAGTCAGTGTTTCAGCTGTTTTACAGTTTTCTGGAAGTTTGTTCCACGTTTGTGGTGCATAGATGCTGAATGCCTCTTTTCCTCATTTGGTTCTGTTTCTGGGAATGCAGACCAGAACCAGAAGACCTGAGAGTTCTGGAAGGTTGATACAACAACAGCAAATCTTTAATGTATTGTGGTGCTAAACCATTCAGTGATTTATAAACTATCAACAGTATTTTAAAGTCTATTCTTTGAGCTACAGGGAGCCAGTGGAGAGACTTTAAAATTAGTATTATGTGCTCTAATTCCTGGTATTAGTGAGAACGCAAGCAGCAGCATTCTGGATCAGCTGCAGCTGTTTGATTGCTAACTCATATTAATTCAAATTTGTCAAAGAGTTATTGTAGATGGTGATGGCTGTTGGCCGGAAAGATCTCCTGAAATACGGTAGATCTAGAAGGTTAGCAATTTGGTGCTCAATCTGTGGTTTTTGTTGGATTTGAATCATCTGTTGCTCTTGGTAGTAATGATTTAAATCACAGATCAGACCTGCTCTTGAGTGAACAGCAAATCATACTTAATCACAGGAAATGTGAAAAAAGTGGTTTGTTCCAAAAATGTGGATAAAAACAGTGGTGTGTTCTAACAATAAAGGCACTGAATCCTTGCAGTGAGACTCTGGCTTCGTTCACACAGCAGGCCTTGATGCTCAATTCAGATTTTTATTTATATTTTTAATTTTTGTATTCTACTGAATGATTCAACCGCAACAATTGTGCGAAGATAAAGATTATGACTCTTTTAGTCAACATTGTTGACAATAAGCTTCTAGTATAGTGCAAAAAAGAATTAATGTTGCAAAACAATAAATCAAAAAAATTAAAAAAGGAAAAGACGAGAGGAGTTACCACAACAGGCTGCATACACTGGTGCATGCGCACTCAGTCACTTATCAATGGTCACAAAATAAACATCGAGTCTAAAAACATAATGTTGCAACTGACTAAATGTTCTGCTCTTTCTGTGGGAAATGTTTGAGTGTTTTTAGTGTTGAATCCTGAAACATATAGTGGCATTGTTGTCACTTGCTATGGCAACGAGTCTGTTGCTATGACAACAGACTGTAGCCAACTCGGAAAGTGAGAATGATAATGAATTTTCTCTGTTATTTTTCTTTTTAATGTGGTGAATAGCACTAAATAATACCTACATCTCCAAGTTTCATTTAGTTCACAGAATTGTTTTACTGCAGCAGCACGGCTATCCATGGCATGTAAAAGAATAGTCTTTTTCCTTCCAGCGTTGTGTGCATATAGGGAAAATGAATAACCGCAGCCTCTTTGGTGGGGAAAAGCTGCAGTTCGATGATCAACTTTGTTGTCATCTCATTGGATCTCCAGCCACATGTCTTGGACACTCAGGTGAATAAAGGTGCAGAGCTGTCCACTGACCACTACTTGGTGGTGAGTTGGCTCTGGCCCAAGGCAAAGCAAACTAAGCAGCCGCTTAGGGCCCCAAGGCCACTTTTACTTTGAAAAAGTAACTTTAATCAGATTACTGATTACTTCTTGAAAAAGTAACTTGGTTAGATTTCTGATTACTTGATTTGGAAAGTAATTAAGTTACTTAAAAGTTAAAAGCAACTTTTTTAGTTACTTTCAGCAGCTGCTAACAACAATGTTCCACCACCTGTTAAAATTACATTGAGCTTTGCCAATACTTAATTGCAAGTTATTATATAATGGTAACATCAACAATGTGTATGCACTTATGTGGTTGAACTCAAGGGGAGGTTGTTTAATGGTTACAACACTGAAAAATACTTGAATAATTTTTGCATGTTTTTTTTGTGTTCCACTATTGTCTGGAAAACATTGTAGCATTTTAGAGTGCCCCCTGCCAGCCCAAGCCTCCAGGTTCAGCATTACGGCCCTGTGTTTGGCGTCAGAGCAGCACACAGCGCTCCTCCTGTGGCTCCACAACTCGGATGTCTCGCTGTACAGATTTGTGACACTTATCTTAATATTAATAATTATAATGCCGTTTAGTTGCACAACTTTACGGACTCATTGATTCACCCACAAAGTGTTGTTTTTTTTTAAAACTGGAAACGTACATATATAGAGGTCATTAAACATCTCCCAGACTTTGCTCAGGATGTTTTATAACTCTGGTTGCCAGTCCCATCCTGTATGCTGTGGTGAGCTGGGGCAGCAAGCTGAAGGTGGAGGACACTGATCCGGAAGTGCCAGTAATGTCGTTGGAGTGGAGCTGGATTTTTTTGACAGTAGTGTCAGAAAGAGTCTCATCCACTCCAAGACGTCCTGGCTGGATACAGGAGCACCTTCAGCCAGAGACTCATTTTGGCAAAGTGCACCACAGAGCGCCACAGAAAGTCATTTCTACCTGTTGCCATCAGGCTTTACAATGCCCAAGTCTGTGCTAATTGATTCCAGTTTTTTCTGCGCTCATTTAAAGGTTATTTATTGATTAATATATTGCATGTGATTGCTTGTTATTTATTTATTTGTATATATCTAATCATTTTGAACTTTTTACTCTTAGGTATATGTATGTATATATATATATATATATATATATATATATATATATATATATATATATATATATATGATATTGCTGGAGTAGCTTTCAGAAGATAAGCAATTTCCCCTTGGGGATCAATAAGGTATATTCTATTCTACATAAGCCGCACCGGGTATAAGCCGCTGGTATTTCCGCTGTTCTTGATTTTTCACTATAAATTAATATATCTGCTATTAAAGATGCAGCCCTGCATCTCCCACGCCGAACCATGGATTCATTCACGCTTGCATGCAGTGGCTTCAAGATTGATAGCTTTCAACTTAAAAGGGCATCATATGACCTTCTACATGTGGTTTCCTTGATGAGAGGGTACGAGTTTGAAAACATTTCTCCGTTATGCCTGCTGCTAGCATGTGCTTGTTCTAATTGAAAATCAGCACTTTCTTCTTTGATTTCCAATTTTAACTTCCAATAATTCACTTCCTGCTAAAGAGTCCTCTGGTGGTTGAAGAAAAATCCACAGAAAAGCTACACTAGGCCATAAGCCGCATGGTGCAAAGTGTGGGAAAAAAGTAGCATCTTATAGTCCGAAAAATACAGTAGTTAGATTACTGATTACTTGATTTGGAAAGTAACTAAGTGACATTTAAAGTATCTTCTTTAGTTACTTTGTCAGCAGCTGTTGACAATGTTCCACCACATGTGAAAATTACATTGAGCTTTGCCAATACTTTATTGCAAGTTATTATATAATGGTAACATCAACTGTGTCTTCACTTATGAGGTTGAACTGAAGGGGAGCTTGTTTAATGGTTACAACAGTGCAAAACCATTTTTAGTAATTTTTGCATTTTTTTGTGTTCCACAATTATCAGGAAAACTCTTAAGAAGAATTTTAGAGTCCCCCTTCCCTGCCCAAGCCTCCAGGTTCAGCATTACGGCCCTGTGTTTGGCGTCAGAGCAGCACACAGCGCTCCTCCTACGGCTCCACAACTCAGATGTCTCGCTGCACAGATTTGTGACCCTTATCTTAATACTAATGATTATAATGGTGTTTAATTGTGCAACTTTACGGACTCGTTCATTCGTGGTTGTTTTCACGTTTATTGCGCTGTTCATATTAGTCTCAATGTTTGCAGTTTTCTGGGATGCAACACAAAGTTTAATGTCGTTCACAGCTAATTTATTAACTTGACATTAACAAAGATACAGCAGGACGGATCATCCGGGAAATGATGGACGGGGGAGTCTGACTAAAACTAACTGGCTGCAAGACAAAATCTGTGATGTGTCTCTGCCTATTTCAAAACACAAATAAGCAACTTCACATTCAAAAACGCACATCCTGCAACTCATTAAATTTCCAAGCGCCTTTATAAAAAATAAACCCAAAGCTGCTTATAATATTTGGACTTGGTGACAGAAACTCAAAATAGCTCCCATTTTTCCAGAAACAAAATGTGCATGTCTTTCCTCCCACCATTGTTTACATTTCTGTCATGGCAATCAGCTGCTGCTGTCGCATAGAAACGGTGGTCACTTGACGCATAGAGGAAATACAATTAAGTTCCTTAAATTTCTTAAGGCTCGGGATGTTGTAGGGTTGTGTTGATTGATGCAACTGCATCAACCTACCCCCAACTGGTTGGTTGATGCCAATTTAGGCAGTTTGCCTAAATTGGCAGACTGGGGTGTTGGTCTTCTTATTCTAAAAGGGGCACTGCACAGTGGTCCAACTACAGAGGGATCACACTCTTAAGCCACAAGCTGGGGTCTATTTGGGGAGGACTTTTCTGATAGTCGAACCGTTGATTCAGGAAGAGCAATGTGGTTTCCAGCAGGGTGGAGAGCTGTACCCTGCAGCTCTCCACCCTGCAGGGTACGTGGGAGTTTGCCCAACCAGACTACATGTGCTTTGTGGACTTGGAGGAGGAGTTTGACCGTGTCCCTCGGGGGGCTTTGTGAGGGGTGCTCCAGGAGTCTGGGGTATTAGGCACTTTGATATGGCCTGTTGGGCCCTTGTATGACCCATGTCAGAGTCTGGTCTGTAGTGCCGGCAGTAAGTCAGACTCATTTCTAGTCAGATTTGGACGCTGCCAAGGCTGCCCTTTGTCACTGATTCTTTTCATTACTTTTATGTACAGAATTTCTAGGTGCAGCCAAGGTGTTGAGAGTATCTGTTTTGGTGGCCTTAGGATCACATCTCTGCTTTTTGCGGATGATGTGGTCCTACTGACTTTATCATGTCGTGATCTAGAGCTTTGACTGGAGCGGTTCACAGTCAAGTTTGAAATGGCTGGAATGAGGGTCAGTGCCTCAAAATCCGAGGCCATGGTCTTGATATGGAAGTTGGCTAGTCCCTTTCGAATTTTTCAAATCATTGGGGCAGCAAAATGAATTACTGTCTGCAGTGGAGGCCCAAAACGGAGAACATTTTGGGGAGAACAGTGGACTTTGGTGCCTAAATAAAAACAATAGATTAATACTTTTGATGAGGTTTACAATGACCTTAAGAGTACTGTAGTAAACCTTCGAAGATTTCATTTTTGTGGTGACAGAGGAGGACCACAAAAACTCTTCTGTCACTTTTATGTACTTTTTATGTACATAAAAAGTACATAAAAGTGCTTTTTATGTACTTTTAATTTTAAGTACATTAAAAGTACTGAAATTTGTTAAACTGAGGGAATAAACAGATTTTTTTTAACAGAACAATATTTTAACATTTTGATCTCATACTGTTGGGATGTGACTGAGCATTAATTAAGATATTCGGACAGTAGTAAAGTGAGCTGTGGATGCAATGACTTCATTTAGAAGGCTTGTTTTCTTTTCAGAGATGAGCATGAGGACTTCAAAGAGGAGATGCGCCGCCTGAGGAAGCTTCGAGGAAAAGGAACCCCTAAGAAAGGAGAAGGAAAGAGGGCGAGCAAAAAAAAATAAAGTGCTTTTTTTTTTACTCCTGCAGGAAGGAGGCTTTTGTTCTTTATGTAATGTTGATCAACATTGATTGATCTTTTTTTTTTTCCAAATAAACATTTTAAATTGCTCACTCATTTTGTTACAAGCTTTGTTCTGTTAAACAGCTTCTATGATCAGTCCAATGACATATTACATGAAAATTCCAAAGCCATGTTTTATCCATCCATCCATTTTCTTTACACCCTTCTTCCCTAATGGGGTCGGGAGGGTTGCTGGTTCCTCTCCAGCTGCGTCCCGGGCGAGAGGCGGGGTTCACCCTGGACAGGTCACCAGTCTGTCGCAGGGCAACACAAAGACAAACAAGACAAACAACCATGCACACACACACTCACACCTAGGGAGAATTTAGAGAAACCAATTAACCTGACAGTCATGTTTTTGGACTGTGGGAGGAAGCCGGAGAACCCGGAGAGAACCCACGCATGCACAGGGAGAACATGCAAACTCCATGCAGAAAGATCCCCGGCCGGGAATCGAACCCAGGACCTTCTTGCTGCAAGGCAACAACTCTACCAACTGTGCCACTGTGCAGCCCCATGTTTTATCCATTCATCCATTTTCTGTTCACCCTTGTCCCTAATGGGGTCGGGAGGGTTGCTGGTTCCTCTCCGGCTACGTTCCAGACGAGAGGCGGAGTCACCCTGGACAAGTTGCCAGTCTGTCGCAGGCCATGTTTTATGCAGACTGTTTTTACGAGATGAAAAGATTTCCACTTTTTGGAAAAAAAATGCTTTTCTTCCCTGTGAATTAAATCAGAATTATGATGCAAATAATTATGCCTTTTTACTTTTTTTTGGCTATGGCTTATAACAAAACCCCATAATTCAGTGTTTCAGAAAATTATTATATGAAATCACAAAAAAAAATTCATAAATTCTGTGCCCTTGCTTACGGGATTGTCAAGAGCGCTGACTTGCCAGATGTCTAAGAGACAATAATTGTCACACTCCACAGGAAGAGTGAGCCACAAAAGGTTATTTTAAAGCAAACCTGCCCTAGTCAAAAAGAAAAAAACACTTCAGTATATTTCAAATATACTTACGTTTATTTAAGTACATGTTTTAAATTACATCTCAGTGTATATTTTAGGCTAATAAAGTGTGCATATTTAGGTGCCCTAATAATCTTTTACTGTTTCTGTTAAAATGGAAAAGAATAAAAAAAACAACAACTTTATACTTGATGTAATGTTAAAGTAAATAATGTGTTCATATCTCAAAATATCAAACACTTACACTTTAGTGACAGAGGTTCTACAACAAAAACTAAACTTGTCCTTAACACTAAATGTAGCAGGTGTCTTTAGTTCTACATCTTTCTAAATATGATCTGTTTTCAGTTTTTTAACTAAAACACGGAAGCTGTTTTTACCCAATTTATTTTCAGATGTATAATGTAAGATCTATTCCTGCAGTGTTTTCCAACCCTGGTCGTTAAGGCACACTGTCCTACATGTTTTAGGTATTTTCCTGCTGCTGCACACCTGGGTTAAATGAATAGGTGATTAACCAACTTCTATAGCCATTGTAGGAATGCAAAGGAGGCAATGCAATCATATAAATAAGCTGTGCTGGAGTCCAGACTCATCAAAAACATGCACACAGTGGCACATCTAAAAATTGCAGGACATCGGCCCTTGAGGACTGGAGTTTGACACCCCTGTTTTAGAGGTTTCCCAGCTTTAATGTGCCTGATTCATCTGACTACAGTTCAACAAACGCCTGTTAATCCGCCATCAATTGAAATCAGCTGGACTTAAGCAAGGAAATACCTAAAACATGCAGAGCAGTGAGCCTTGAGGGCCAGGGTTGGGAAACACTGTATTAGTGAACGGCTTTAGCTCCAGTTCGCACTCCGGACCAGATGGTGGCAGTATTGCACACTTTCAGGTTGTTTTTTTTTTTTTAAATGAACCATAAAAAGAACAGCCAAAAAGGTGAAGATAGTAGACGCTGTCCAAATTTTTACTCTCATAATGTTGAATTAAAAGAAGAGAGGGCCTTGATAATAGGTAGGGTTAGGGTTACCCTTACCCATTTCTAATATATTATCACAGAATTGTACAAATTGCCAATACATTCAAAGTTTACAGATAACATTCTTATCAAAATTAGCACAATAAATAAATTCCTTGACAAAGGAAATGTAAACAATATTTCACCAAGGACAGAGTATTGTTTTTATTCAATGTCACAGTATTCCAGTATTACTGCAGACAAACTGACATTTCTCCATCCTAAGAACAGTGAGGATCAACGACAGAACATTCCCATTCACTGGACCACTGCACTTTACAGAAACCTACAAAAAAAGAATAAAACAATAGAGCAATTAAACAGAGGAAGCACTTGTATTTTAAAGAGTACAAAAAAAAAAAAACCAGCAAAGAAAAACGTAAGACTTATAATTATAAGACATTGTGGACTTGCTATGTATGTGGCATCATGAGAACTGATGATGATTGGGACCGGATGCCTGGAGTGAAAAAACATTTCTGGGTGTCTTCTTTGAAGTGGAAAAAATAGTCAGCAATATCATAAAATCAGTTGATGCTGGCATTAACTATGAAGCTGTTTTAAGTCTGGACTGAAGGGAAACAGTCTACCTTAAAATCTTTCCATCCATGATCTGAACATTCTGATCATTGCAGGGTGGTGAGGGGGGCTGGTGGTGCCCATCTCCATCTCTACTTATACTGTCGCAGTATCTATATTGTGGCAATTTTCTTAAGCATGTTGTATTCTTAAACTTTGAATATATCGACAATTTGTACAATTCTCTGATAGTAATACTGGCAATGTACTCTTGATAAATGTGAATATATTGAACACACAATGTAAGTTTTTTCAGCCAGAAAGTGTGTTGTAATTGATCCTTCTGTGTTCTGGTAGCCTGATGTCTTTGCAGTACTGTAGTGTGAATGAAGCATGTAAAGTACAAAGTGACAAAGAAAAATAATAAAACACATTAATAAGTAACTGAAACATGTACATCATTAGCAATTATAGTAAACCAAAAGTGTAACTGGAGCATACTGTGATCACACTACTAATATATAAAATATGTAATGCTCATATACTTATGTAATATGTAATGCTTTCAGTATACGAAGTATAACTTTACTTGTTCCAAAAAAGTACATGATAATAAACTTAATACACTTTAAATTGGGGTTTTCTACTGTTTAATTACTATTAAAATACAAGAACAAAATTAGTTGTTCCAAAATGACATACTTCAATACTGATGATTAGTCTGGCTTGAAGTATGCTAAAAATTAACGTATTATATTTAATTTTCACCTGTGATTGATTTTGTTTTTGTTTTAGAACCTCTGTCACTAAATTGTCTATGTTTGATGTTTTGAGGCATAAACACATTATTTACTACTTTGTTAAACAACATTACATCAAGTTCCATTATAAGGATTGTTAATTTTTTTTAATTCTTTGCCATTTTAGCACAATATTAAAAGATTATTAAAGCACCTAAAAAGGTATACTTCATTAGTCTACACTCAAAAAAAAATCAACTTAGGGGGTTATCACATTAACAAAAGAATATCATGTACTTTTAACTAAATAATTTGATGTTTCAAACAAAAACGTGATACAATTATGTTGGATAAACAAGAAATTCAGCAACTTCACGTTTATGAAATTTAATCTTGTTTAGATAACATGACTCATTATAGTCAGACTGATCTTGTGATGAAGCCGACGAGTGAGATCATGAGTTGCTAGTGAGATTATGGAAGATCACGCGACATAACTGTTCTGCACCTGGGAAAACTTCAAAGTGGTTTTAGTTACACATTAAACTATAGATATTTGTTTTTCTCTGCAGGGCACTATTGGCATTTAAGAACTGCACTGTCACAAATGGCTGTAAAAACTACAGCATGAAAATAAAGTAAGGTGGCTGGGTTTTGAAAATACAGCTTTTTATTGTGATCTGAAATGCGTATGGAAAGTATATGGGACGTGTTTGGACCACTGGATCACGTGCGGAAATTTACACATGTACTGTAAATCTGTAATGTACAGTTGCATTGTGGGATTTTTTACCGGCTGGAGGGGAACGTTCACAGGTTTACATTTGAATCACCACAATAACATAAGTTGAGCCAACACAATTGTTTTACATTGGAATAACCTTAATAAATTAAGTTGACCTCACACATTTGCTTTAAATAGGAGTAACAGAATTACATGGTGGTGAAATAAAGCAAAGTAATCAGGCGGAAATCCTTTCCATGATTTTTTTTATGTATACACTGAGATGTAATTTAAAACATACTAAAATTTCAGTATATGTCATAGTTTACCTTTAAAGTAGCTTTAAATCAATTTAAAAAATATATAGGCTATATTTAAACTCAAAATAAATACACAGAAAAACACAGATCCTGACACTATGAAAGTTTAACTTCCATCCATCTATTTTCTGTACACTCTTGTCCCTAGGGGTATTGGGAGGGGTGCTGGTGCCTATCTCCAGCGAACATTTTGGTCAAGAGGCGGGGTACACCTTGGACAGATCGCCAGTCTGTCGCAGGAAAGTTTCACTTTTTGAATAGAATTATGGAAATTATACAACTCTTCCATGATATTCTATTTTTGTTTTAAAGGATCTGTATGTTTTATGTTAACTGGTTGTTTGTAAGAACTTAAAAAAACAACAACAGATGTCTGGTGAGCAGATATTATATCGCTGGATATCCGCTAACTTGATGCTAATCCCCCTTTCTGACAAGGTCAAATGTTACCTGTCAAAAGGTTTGACCGAAGGATGTATACATACTTTTTTCATCATCAATGCACACACCTTCTTACAGAAAATCAGGATTGTTTTTGCATATAATTGTAGTGTAATTAAAAAACAAGCCTTTCTTCTTTTCACACTTTTCTCACTTTGCTGGAAAGAACTCGCTTAAAGTTTGGAGAAAAAAAACACTTCTAGAGAATGTTCATTCAGATGATTTATTTGGTTAAAAATAGAATAATCCCTAGGAAAGAGAACATTTTTGACTATTAGAAAAAAAGAAATCCTAAAAGGAACTCGAGAGCTTCTTCAGTAACATACTGCTGCATCCCAGGCACAATGAGTATCATTGCAGATCTTTCATCCCAGCAGTTGTAAAACTTCAATTTTTGTCACTGCTCAAAATAAATGCAAAAAGTGTTTACATTCTACTGTTATTACACTGTTACAGTTTATTAATTTCTCTTAAGTAGTTGTTTTTATGCAAGAATATGCATGCACCTTTAGTAAACTTTTTCCAATGACCATACTCTGTTGCACATCTTTTGAAATATTCATGATGCTATTAGCATTAACTTGCTGCTAGTACACTTGAATTTCATATTCTTTCCTGTAGTCTCAAAAGGATTATTGACATTTTTGCAACTTCACCAGTTTACTTTTCAGCTCAACTACAGGAATAATTTATAAAATTGCTCAAGAATGGAAAAAGAAATCATGGAATCTCATAAAATGAATGAATGCATATTCCTAAAACAGACAATAAATCAGTTAAAATTTGCGTTTTCCATGAGCAACTTTATGACATCTAGGACTATAATATTAAATCAATAATAAAACATATAATACAGAAGTGTGGGCTAATTGTAGATTTTTAATCTGTGGAACCTGAAAAGTTTGAAAAGATTTGGTGATTTTTAATCATTTGAGCTGTCGCCATTAATTCAACTTTTTAAATTACTTTATTTTGAATGCATCATATCATTTGAATAAGTTGTCATGAAATGAACCGTATGAGATCAGTTGAACTGACTGTCCGCTGGTCAGGTGGACCGGAGAGAACCCCGTTGTCTCGTCCTGCGTCTCTGTCTCCCCCTCCTGTCCTCAGCACCAGCCTGCCTTTTCCTCTATTATTTTCCTCTCAGCTTCTCGCAGTTTAAAATGGCGGCGTTGAGCAGCGCCGAGTCTCCACCGCCCGTCTTTAACGGAGACGCCACGGAGCGGGAGCCGGGAAGGGAGAGCGGCCTGGAGGAGCTGGGTCCAGGTTTGGACTCTTCGTGCTCCTCGGGGATTCCCGGAGGTCCGCAGGAGGAAGAGGTAAGCGCTGCATCAGCGGAGGGGGCAGCGAGACTTAGCTTGCTCCGAACGGAGCTAATTGGATGGAAGCGTTCAGGAAACACCGGCTGGAACGCACACCGGGGGATGGTGTGGGAGACGGCGGAAGGGGATGCAACGCTGATTGAGGGACCATGAACCCAACTTCGACGGTCGACGGTTTTAGTCCCGTTCAGGCTATTTGTATGAGCAGGAAGATGCAGCAGGAGAGGAGGTTTTATTTGAAGGAGCCTGTGTTTATTTGGGGCCTGTTTTCTTCCAATCGCTGCTTGCTTGCTTTCCCAGGCTCACTGCAGCACCTCCAGTCTGGTGCCAAGAAAGCGAACACCTACCACCGTTGTTGCAACATATATATACACATTTAATGCGCTTTGTACATTGTGCGAGTAAAGTTTGATTTTATACAGATGAACTCTGGCTTTGCACCTCGGAGGACTGATGATGGGGATGATGATGATGATGATGATGTTGTTGTTCAGAATGATTAGGGAGATGGAGCTGAAATCGTGCTTCTGGTATTTGTGTTTGGCAGCATTTGCTGCGTTCCAAAAACGATTGTTTTCCCCAACTCTAGCCTTCCTATCCCAGCTGACACAGAAATACACTGTTAACCAGGCCTGAGCTCATCACTTCCACTACAGATAGGCTACCATGATACATGGACATACACCATGGATGGGACCCTATTTCATAATAAAATCAACAAAGTATAGAATTCTATTTCATTATCCTAGATTTCCCTGTCCCAACTCTGTCCTAGTGGTTTTTTTTTGTTTTTTTTTTGAGAAACTCAAAAGTTGTCTGTGTGCTCTGAAGCTCAGTCCACTCCAAAATCACTTGGTCCTGCATAAACGAAAAAATGTTTAAGCAACAAAATCACTGGAACTCAAAATTCTCAGCCATAAAATCAGCTCCTTATTAAAAAAAAGAGAACGCTCCAGCTGTCCCTCATCATATTATGTTTTCAAACTAGAGGTGAGGGGACCTCAGGTAGGAGTTAGTGACTACTACTGTCCATTTAAAGCTGAATACCTGAAATCCCCTGATAAGTGTCTATTTAATAGTTCAAACAGCAAATATATCTTGAAATGCATTAATACATTTCAATACATTAATGCATTACGCACAGTGGAAACAGTCTTGGCACAATTTCAGTAGCTAACATCTACAGTCTTCCTCATTTCCACACTTTAGGGTGTGGAAATGTCAGTGCCAAGGAACACGAATGATGCTTCTGAATTGGCTGCTTTATAAAACCCTAGCCAATAACATATCAAATAATACTGTTTCTTGGTATTTCAGCTTTCTAAGCCACATTTTCTTTGGAGTACCTTCTACACACATAGCTAGGTCTTCATAAAACTTAATATCTCCGTCCGTCCGCCAGGAAGTTAATTTGTGTGGACATATAGGTTGAATTACTTTTAAGTAGCATATTAGAATATGAAGTTCATGAAACACAAGACGATGTCAGCTGGAAATCATGTCAATGCAAGTATGTGGATATATTGTTGCGTTATTTGTTGCAGAGTAAAGTGTAATGCTGACTGTAATATGTGGGACCCTAAATCTGTGTTTTCCCATTTACAAACACAAACACTTTAAAACCAAAGTGGGGTTTCATCAAATCTTCACTCTGGTTTGAGTTTCTACCAGAGTGAAACTCAAACCAGTTTAATTTTTGGTGATATAAAATAGAATATTTATATAAATAAAGGGCAAAACGTAAAAACATGAAATTGTGTTAATTTTCCCAGATATCCGTCTACATGTAGACTAGGCATTAGATATGATGCACAAAAGAATTTGGGTGAATATTTCTTCACAAATTATTTGGAGATTCAATCCACGGAAGAGTCAGTGAATTAGAGTTGTAATGATTCATCATATTATTAAAGTACCTCGATTATTAAAATTCCCTGAGGCAAATGATTGCTGCAAAGCTTTGTTAAATGCCTTTTTACTATTTGGTGCCATGTATTCTGGTAAGATAATTATTTGTGTTGCGCAATGCCCTAAATTCCACCAAGGATTTGTTGATTAACACCAAGTGTTATTCCCTGAACATGTATGGATTTTTATCATTTTTGGGGCATCCTTAAATGGTCTGGCATTGTGCATGGTATACTATAGCCTTTCTCCCTTAGCTGCTACCTGGTGGTTGCTGTGTGTGGTGGATACAGGTGGAGGGGAGATAGACTGATCATAGCAGGCTGCGCTCCAGCTCTGTAGCTGATGTTTAACCTAAGTGTTTGTTTACAGGTGAACCAGAAACTAGATTTCCTACCATCCTGGTCACAACAAATGTGTGGCAGAGTGCACCGTGGTGTGCAGACAGCTGGCAAATGTTTTTCTGTGTGTGATAAAGACCTTAAAGATCGGTTGCTCACACGGACACAAAAAATATAAAAGTTTGTGCTAAGTGAGAGTTTATCTGTTAAATTGACTGAAAATTAATGTTGTTAGGGACGTACAGATAAATTTGGGCTGCTATTATATGAGGGGTTTTCCGTGCCATAATCCAAGAGCACACATTTTCAGTCTGAAAACAGGGCTTCGTATCTTTTGTTCTCAAAACCTTTAATACTTTTGCTTACATTTTCATTTTGAAAGCAGGATTTCATGTCTTTCTTCTCAAAATTTCTAAGCCTTATACTCAAAACTTTTCGCACTCATACTTAGTCTCTCCTTGGACTCTGATTGCTTACAAAACTTGGAACGGCCTCTTGGCACAATCGCCTGGCAACCTCTTAGCCAATCGCATGAAAGTGTTGTACTGGGTGCATTTGTTTCCTTCTAGCGGGTGTGCCTGTGTGTCTACTATCGATTGTAGCAACCTGCACCACCCACTAGATGTAAGGGGAAACAACGACGTCAGCTTTCTGCTCCGTACTACACTAAACAGCCACCAGCAGTGTGCTACTGATTACTAACAGCCTTCTGATCTTAGGCACGATTTTGTTTACCAAATAAAAGGCAGGATCTTGGGCCTGATCTTAGGGTAAGAACATGGTGTATTTATGACAAAAATACCATGAGGCGCAAAAGCTATTAGTTTACAACTTAAAAGAAAAAACAACTATTAAAATATACAATTTATAAAATAAAAGACCCTAAAACCAAATAAATTCTGTTTATTTAGAGCAGTGTTTCTCAAAAACTTTCAGGCTGAGAACCCATTTAACAAACAGTCATGGATCACCTAACCTGAAATTGCCCCAGCGATAACACATCTTAATATATGATGCAACCTGAAATGAAAATCTTCGTCTCTTTACTCACTTATTAGTGTTGTCTTTGTTTATGAGAAGAATGGTGCTGTTTGGTAAATGTGAATGGCCACAAAAAAACATTAACATATCTGCTTTGGCATTTTGAGTTATTTACATATTGTGAAAGTATCTAAGTTTTGAGACATGGAAATAAAAAAGAAGTTGTTCTTTACTACCAAGTGTTGTGTGCATTAATAATATTTAGGGCTATTTGTGATTTAGAAGCACAATTAAAGAAAAATAGACTTGAGTTGCTTTAACAGAAACCAAAAAAATTATTTTCTGCACCATTATATAAAAATAATTATTAATAAAATAAATAATTCAAAGAAGAAGGAGAGAAGTTGAGGGGGCACTGCGGGGGGAGAAGGCTAGCATATTGTTGGAGGGGGCAAAAGAGGAGGGGTACAGTGGTGATGGGGGTGCTGGAGGGGTGAAGAAGGAGAGATGATGGGGGGACGAGGGTGACTCGCGTATCGTTGAGTGCTGGGGGACGCAGACGGATGGGGGTGGACGGACGGACAGCGTATTGCAAGAAGGGGGAGGAGGTCTGACTGAATGCTAACCCCCAAAATATGCTATTTTGTTTATAGATTTATAAGTAATTTCCACTGTCTGTAATAATGTGTCTATCAGAGGGTTCCTCTGGTCATTATCTTTCATTAGAGCCTCATTGATGACTGTATGTTGAAACTGAGGAGTGGCAGTCATTTGAAGTTTGTATATCAGATGTTGTCCAAGTGTGCCATTTGGAGACGCTAAATGGAGACTCCAAATGGCACACTTTGGAGTCACCATTTGGACTCCAAAGTGTGCAATGTTCATTTTTGTACCTCCTCAAAAATAAACATGTCCAAAATGACATTTCTTTTTGTGCTATTTTGATCAGTCTTGAAATCCACAAGCAGAATACTTTATTCTACAGATTTATTGTATTTCCCAGTCCATACATTCAACACTCAATGTGTATTTACAAGAAATAAAAATGAAAAATCTGGGTGGAGCAAAATTTTTCAATTTCTTTTGTGTTACAAACGTAATAGCAACAAACTACTTGCAGTTAAAGTATTTTTGACTGCAAAAATAGAAAATTTAGTTCGTCATCTTCATAAAGAGACCAAGTTTTGCATGTACTCCAAATTGTTCAATTTTGAGATTTAGAGAAAATTCAACATGCTTTTTTAAAAGTTTTATGAAGACCCATATCGGAATCAGAATTCCTTTTAATTTCATTGTGCATGAATAAAGCACAATGAAATTAGTAGATTAAAGATTAAAAACAGTAGAAACTGTTTTTAATCTGTTTGTCCTTGACTTTATTGGCCTGAAACGCCTCCCTGAGGGCAGGAGTTTGTAGAGGTGATGGCTAGGGTGTGAGGGGTCCTTGATGATGCTCCAGGCTCTCTGGAGGCAGCAGGTCCTGTGCATCTTCTCCAGAAATGAAAGAGGGCAGCCAATCAGTCTCTGGGTGGTGTGTCTGACCCTCTGGAGCCGCGTCCTCTCTGCCGCAGTGCAGCTGGAGAACCACAGTGAGATGCTGTGACTCAACACCAACTCCACAGAGCAGGGATAGAAGGACACCAAGAGCTCAGTTCTCTGAGAATCCTCAGGAAGTACGGTCTGCTTCTGGACTGAAGTGGAGTTAGCCTTTCCGGTCAGGCCTTCACTGATCTAGGTGCCAAGGAACCTGAAATTTGGCGCCATCTCCACCCTCTTCCGATTTATAATGATATGCTGAATGTCTGGTTTACACCTCCTACTGTCGACAGTTGTTCCATCTCCATTCTGTATGCGGTCTAATCTCCTCCAGAGATGTGCCTTACCACCATGGTATCATGAGCAAACTTTATGATGGTATTGTTTGGGTTCTACAGTCATGGGTGTAGACAGTGTAGTGTTGGGGGCTTAGCATACAACCTCGTGGGGCTTACCACACACTCAGTGCTGAGGACAAGTGGGATCCTACTTTCACCCTCTGTCAGGAAGTCCATGATCCAGCAGCAGATGTTGTGGACTCATGTCTCCCAGTTTCCTCACTAGTCTCCTCAGAACGATGATGTTAAAAGCTGAGCTGAAGTCCAGGAAGAGCAGCCTCACATAGCTCCTTTGCTGTTCCACATGTCTCAATGTGGTGTGCTGAGCTGTAGGATGGTATCCTCTGTAGACCGGTTAGTTCTGTATGCAAACTGGTGTGGGTCGAGTTTGGCTGACAGATGTGACACCGAAAAAGTTTCTCAAAGCGCTTCCAGTGAAGCATCGCCAGAGATTTTGGTGGTGTTGCTGGATCTGAAGTCGGTGATGTGCCGGACCCCTTGCAACATCTGCCGGCTGTTTTTGCTGCTGAATTCCTCCTCAGTCCTCTGCTTTGCAATTCACCTTGGCCTCTCTGAAGCCTGTCTTCCGAGAGGTTCAAGCTCATCTGTCCAGGTCCCTGTATCCAGGTCTGAAAGCGCTATTTCTCTCTCTTAGCTGTTCTTTGGCCTCCTTGTTCATCCAGGGCTTCTGGTTGGGAAACATCTGGATATGTCTGTCCACTGTGACGGTGTTAACACAGTGATGGATGTAGCCAAGTACTGCTGAGATGAATACCTCCAGGTCCGGGTGCCAGAAAAAGTCCCAGTCTGTGGTTGCTAGACAGTTCTGCAGTTGCTGAGAGGTACTGTCAAGCCAAGATTTCACAGTTCTTATTTTAGTGAGTGCTCACTTTTTCACTGGTTGGTATGCTGGAATAAGAAGCAGTGGTGTGTGATAAATGGGGGAGCTGAGTGGTCCCGTATACATGCTTGATGTTGGAGTAGACTTTGCTCAGTGACTTAACTCCCTAATTGGCACATTTAATATGCCATACATATAGTGTCAATTTACCAAATGTGAGTGACAATCAAACTTGGGCCTGTCAATTGAAATATCTGAATTTGCAATTTAAATAGCTGTTTCTAATTCATAATCGAATAAAGCACCAGGCCAAACAAATTCCCCTCAGAATGGTATGGACCCTTTGCAGTGTGTTGACCCATTTTCCTGCTGGAGGGCAAAAAGCTGTTGGCTGGCTATTGGTTTTAGCTGTCAAGTATCAATATAATGCGCAAAGTCATAAATGTAAGCCTGATTTTATATAAAAGAAAAGTGAATGCGGTGTTTTACTACCACTTGTCAACACTATAATTAGATAACGAGGTCAGGAAAAAAGTTTTAAATCAGAAAAAAAATAGGGAGGGAGGGAGGTAATTCAGTTATTATTGTTTGACTTTGACAACCATAACAAGTAGATGTGATGTGGCATTTGTCTTTTGGTTCAATTAAAAAATAAAAAAGTGCAGTAAAGTAGGTGGTTACATTAGCTAATCAACCACCACAGTGTTAGATTAGATAATAGCAGTGGCAGCAAAATAAACATTATGCCTAAAAACAAATAAAACTGCAACGGACTGAATGTTCTGTTCTTAGTTGAGTGTTTTTTGATGTTGAATGCTGAAAGACATAGTGACTTCGTTGTCAGTTGCTATAGCAATGAGTCTGTGTGTGGCATGGCTGACAGAGTGTGAGAAAAAGGTGGCTGTGAGTTGTTCTTCAATGGTTTTTATGCATTGTCTTTCCCTTTGCTGTGAGGCATAGCACAAAATTAATATCCACATCTCTAGGTTTCATTTAGTTTGTGTAATTTTTCTTCTGCAGCAGCGGGCTATGGTTGACATGTAAAAGAATAGACCTTCTGCCCTCCAGTGTTGTGCGCATGGGTAAATGTTTGGATGTAAACAATAACATGCAAGGGGTCCATAGGGAAATGAAAGATGTTTTAATTCCAATAATAAAACTACATTCAATTTTATTTTAAAGTCTGGTATAATTCTCCCATCATATGGCATGAGCCCTCTATTTTCCTAATGGTCAAAGAGAGAAAGGATAGGGTTGATTGTGGGAACTCTTGTCCTATCAGTGTCCTCAACCAAGATTAGAAAACATTTACACACATTCTTTCCAAAAGAATTGAAAATATTCTCACAGATATAATTGATTTAGATCAGACTAGATTTATCAAGCAGAGGCAAACGCAAGATAACATTTGTAGAACTTTACATAAAAGATCATATAAATAAAAATAAAATTTAGATGGTGCTTATAAATCTTGATGCCGGACCTACTCTCGACCACGTTATCTGGGAACTTTTATGTAAAGTTCTGGGTTAATTTGGGTTTCATCAATCATTTATCGCAGTCATTCAAGAATTCTTTAAAAGCCCAAGAGCAAGAATCAAATTTAATGGAGTCCTTTCTACGTCTTTTGACCTAAGGAAAGGAGCATGTCGGGGATGTCAAATGAGCTTGCATTTTTGAAATATTTTAACTCAGTCAACATTTTAAAAAAATACTAATTCATCAAGACTGTAGAGTCTAGGGAGTAAAGCATTTTAATTTCTTTTGGTCATTGATAGATTCAACATTTTTGTACAAACATTCACATAGAGATGGAAGTAATCTTAGGCATGCAAATTTATTTTAAGTAGAATTAGTTTTTGCTGGGATTTTTGCATTCAGTGGACTTGAACTCATGATCTCAATGCTTGTGCTTTTTTCCTATCTTAAGTTTAGCAGCCCGAAAAGCTTTCACAAGTAAATAATTAAGCACAAAAGTTCCATCCCTGGATCAGATTTCAAAATGCGTCATAAATCTGGGTTGTCTTCTCAAGACAGAATAATTATTCAAGGTATCAGTAACATCATTCTGACTTGTCAGAATGTTAAATCAAGATATGTGAACTAGAAAAGCTATCTAGTTTGAAAAAAAATGTTCAAGACATCTGTAATTCTTTTCTTAAAATAATTTTTTCAACTTATCAAAGATCCAGTTCTGGCTATCTCTAAGTTAGTTTTACTTAGACATTTCATTTTTTCTATTTGAAATGCGTATGTCTTATATCTAAAAGTACATTTAAGAATTTTGTAATGAGGTGAAGCCAATTTTATGTTTATTTTATGCTATACAACCCGGGCAATATAATAGAAAGGAATTGGTACTTAGTAAAACAACTATCCCACTGAGAGCCAATTTCACTTCGGATCAAGTATGGTAAAATGGGGCCTAAAATTGAACCTACGGGTACTCTATAATTTAGGGGTAGTGTTACAGAGGAACAGAGATCAAGATGAAAAAAAAAAAACATCTTCTGTCTTTCAAATATGATGAGAACCAATCTAAAACTGTACCCTTAAGACCAACACAGTGTTTCAATCGAAATAAAAGGATGTTGTGGTCAATAGTAACGAACGCTGCACTTAAGTCTAATAACAATAAAACCGATAAAACTGCAATGTCCCCTGAATCAACCAATAGATCATTAAATACTCAAAGAAAGGCAGTTTCTGTACTGTGTCCACATTTAAAACCGAATTGGAATTTCTCAGATATATCATGATCTGTTAGAAAAGACTGGAGCTGAGTAAAAGCAATCTTCTCTAAAACTTTTGATAAAAACGGTAGTTTAGAAATAGGTCTAAAATTAGCAAGAATACTGTAGTCTAATTTCGGTTTTTTAATGAGTGGATGCTCCACAGCATGTTTAGAAGCAGTCGGGACACGTTCAGTCGAAAGAGAGATATTTATCAAGGTGAGGACATATGGCCCAATGACAGGAAAAATATCTTTAAATAAGCAAGCAGGGAGACAGTCCAATTTGTTGGCCGCAGGTGTTTAACTACAGTGGACAAATGGGACAAAGAAACTGGCTCAAACTGTTCAGAGCTCGCATCACCTAGAGGTGTTTCCTGGGGATCCAACACAGGCAGAATAGTAAAGCCCCTAAGCCAGGGGTGTCAAACTCCAGGCCTCAAGGGCCGATGTCCTGCAAGATTTAGATGTGCTTCTGCTGCACCACACCTGAATAGAATAATTAGGTCATTGAGGCTCTAGAGAACTGATCTACACAAGGAGGAGGTCGTTAAGCCATTTAATTCCAGTGTTTTGTACCTGCGGCAGATCTAAAAACTGCAGGACCTCTGCCCTTGAGGACTGGAGTTTGACACCTTTGCCCTAAAAGCTGAAATTTTGTCAGTGAAAAATGTTAAGAATTTATTACAAAGACCAACAGAAGCTGTAAAAGCAGGTGCATTTTGAGGGTTGATAACGTAATCGAAGACTTTTTAAAAGAACTTGAGGGCTATATGTTTGTTTGAGGAAACCAGAACAACCAAGTATTTTGATTTTTCAGATTTTAAAGTATTCTTATAATTAAGTAAACAATTTTTCAGAATGTCAAAAGAAACCTGCAATGTATCCTTTTCCACCGCCTCTCAGCTTGCCTGCAGTCTCGCTTGAGAGCCCGGGTAATTTAATTGAACCACAGCTCAGAAAATCTATTTTTCTTCATAGTTGTAAGAGGATCTATAGTGTTCAAAGTGTTTGTGTACAAGTTATTAAACTGGGTAATGAGGTCATCGACATCAAAATTGCTGCTGATGTGTGATACAGGTGGTGTTGGCGAGGTAATCCTACGAGAAGTAATAGATCTTGTATATTTTTTACCACAGTGGTTGAAATGGCGATGGAGAACAGAACAGGATAAATGATCTGAAATACAAGGTTAACAGATTTCATTGATATTTAAACAAAAGCCATGAGATAACGCATGGCCTTTTTCATGAGTTGGGCACTAGCCGCTTGTCCATCACAGGTCAAAGAGATGAAAGATAAAAAGCATTCTGACATTAGAGTCTAAGTAACCATATATTTGGTTCGGAAGCTGGAGAAATCAAGCATGCATAGGTAAAAAATGCTTACTGCACTCCCCTCTCACCCTCCTTCCAAAAAACATATAAAAATTAATTTTTTGTGACAAAACTTAGGTTTGGCCACAAACAGAACCATAACATTACATAGATCAACAGGTAGTGTACTCCGTTAGAATACAGCATCCTTGTCTGAACTAATCCACAGATATTTTACAGCAATTGCCTTTCGGCATTTTCAAAACTATGGTTGAAAACATCAACATTTGCCAGAAAATAAAAGACTGAGAACCCAGGTTTTAATGTAATAAGTTCCATAGAGTTTGTTTGTTATGCTATTGTTTTTTGTTTTTTTTGTGTACCATAGCTGTCTTCTCTATTTTCACCACCTAACTGTGATGCTCCTCTTAGAACTGGTTCACCTTCCAATATTCTGCCATAAAATGACATAGGAAGATGAGAGTAGAGTGGTTGGATGGCTTTAGCACTTGCTAATTTTTGGCCCCTAGGGTTTACAGTACCTGGTTGTGACTAGTGAACATTTGTGATGGCCGTGAATAAGTTAGGATGATATGCATGGTCCAAAAGCCAGTCACATTTATTATTTAGAAACGTTTTTTTTATTATTATGTTGATAAAAATAGACTTGGATTATTTTTCACTTAATTCTGCAGCTCTTGTATTTTCTCTTCAGATCTGGAACATCAAGCAGATGATAAAGCTGACACAGGAACACTTAGAGGCTCTGCTGGAGAAATTTGGAGGCGAACACAATCCTCCCTCCATATATTTGGAGGTAAGAACGCCGTGCTATGGAAGATGTCTGATCCTTCTTACACATGTCTGGAGGCTCAGAAGTTGTTCAGTCAGTAGTTTGTGTGCATCATTTAATTTAATTTAATTTAATTTATTTGGTAGGGACAATGCACATTAATTAAAGTTTCTGTAATTGTGCCAGAATTAGCCACAAGGCTATTTTTTAATCTGTTTTCCCTGGACAGGCATATGAAGAGTATACTAGTAAATTGGACGCCCTGCAGCAGAGGGAGCAGCAGCTACTGGAAGCCATGGGGAATGCCACAGACCTCTCCTGCACCACAAGTCTGTCAAGTCTGTTGGAGGTCAAGATGGGAGGTGATGGAGTTGGAGGTGGAGCTCAGGCTCTTTCCTCAGCTCCCAACTCATTAGCAGTCCTGCAGACCCCCACCGATACTGGACGGTCCAATCCACGCTCCCCCCAGAAGCCTATTGTCCGTGTGTTCTTGCCAAACAAACAGAGAACAGTGGTATGTCTGATGACCTGCTTGGGAAGTTGAGATGGAGATGAAGAGTTTTAAGTGGATACCTCATGCTTTTAAATCCTTCCTTTTTGCATGTAAATCATTTACTTATGGTCTATATAGGGTAGAACTAATAGGGTAATATTGGATAGAGCAATACTTTGGTCTGAATTCCTCATTCCTGCTGCAGCTCCACAGATGCCTCGTTTACCTCTGTTCTGAGGCACGTTTTAGAGAAACTCATTTTGCTGCAAACTTTTTAAATGTGAATGAGACAGTTCATCAACCACCCTCTCCAGGGTGTAGAGCATTCCACTCCACCCCATTCTGCTATTTTTGTAGTTTGATAGCAGCAATATAATTGTCTACTGGCAGATAAACTTTTATTCCAAAGTTGATTAAAGATGTGAACAACAGAAGACTTGTTTATCCAACCTATATCAGAGTATAATTCAGAGTAGGAGAATGAAGACGGCCAACCTGCAGGACCATGTATTCAAATGAATGTATCACAATGGAGTTATTACTGTATTTACACCCTCTGCATCCATACAAACTACCTAGTGTAGTTTAACTATAGTGTCCATGCATATAAGATGCCTATTAAAATATTAATTCTGCCACAATTTAACTGAAGTAAACAAGGCCTCAACATAATTAAGGAGTTAGATAATGTGAGCGTCAAGAACGTCACAGAATGCATTTGCACATGTTCCCCCAAGAGAAAAATAGCAAACACAAAGCCAAATAGTTATATCTAAAGCATCCAGTACAGCTTTATCCTCAAGGAGGCAGCTAAAAGCCAGCACACAGCACTAACAGAAGCAGAGAGCTATCAACCCACCCAATTCTGATGTCCGGTGATGATTTAAGGAATTTTGTGTGTTAATACATGCTAGAACTGAATATTTTAACTTGCCTACATGCAATGAAACTTGCTTAGCAGTTCCACAGCAAATGCAGTGACGTCATAAACAAGAAAAACGTTATAGCGAATAGAGGAAAATAAAATGACTGGAAAATCTAACACAAAAAGAACATAAAAAAAACCTTCATAGCACTGGGACAAAATAAATTAAAATTTTTTGCACTCCTACAAAGTCAAAGTACACAAAAAAATGGATTTAATGGCTAAAAATAGGGATTTTGCATAATGCATTGCCTTCACAAAGCTGAATTTACCAAGACTGTGAAATACCAAAAACTTTTTTAACTTTTGCAACAAAACCAATACTTGATTAGAGGAATAAATCAGGATTGGAGGACTTTTAGTAGTTCCATTAGTTTCTTGTAGGCCAAGTATTGTAAAAGTAATTGTTAATCTGGTTGTTCTGGTCATTTTTCAGAATGATTATTTTATCAATAATCATACAAAATTACCGCAAATACACTGGGTTTAGAGAAATGCTAGTTTCCATTTGATTAACATTGAAATATCAGGACCAGTACTTTAACTTCTGTTAATTATGTAGATTTTAACAGTTTAAAATTTTTAACACAATTATTCGCTTTTTTTTTTTACATGCACCTTTGTATTGTGGTTCTCGTTCACACTGACACAACAGTGAAGTTATGGATAAAATGATTCTTCGTTTTTTTTTCTCTATTTCTTGTATCTGCTCATATGCATATTGCTGCATTTTTTACATAGCCATATCACATAAGACTGATGACAGTCACACATAAACAAAATGAAACTGATTAACACTATCATATGGGGAGGGTACCGAATGAGGAGAAGATAAAAGCAGAATTGTTGCTTCACTTGGTGTTACCCCTAAGGTGAGCTAAGTGGAGCCCAGCGCTGGATGGTGAATGTCACTCTGTATCTGTTCCATTTGTGTGACTTGCATGGCTTGTAACATTTGATCTTTTTCGGCATTAAAGCCTGTTTATACTTAACCAAATCTCATTATTTCTCAAGGGAATGATACTTGGGGGATTTGGTTGGGTCCTGAAACTGGTAAATGGACATAGGTGGCACACAAAAGGGGAAATGGGTGAACTACAACAGTGATGAACAACAGCAGAGGTCGCAGTATTAAAACAAATCTGTTATGTATTATTTTTACCTGTCAAATTATAGTCATATTAACATAGGCTATTCAGACAAATTTTTTTATGCATTTTAGTTACTATTCATCTTGTTGCACCATTAATCCTGATCCCATCACAAATAAAGCAGATGAAAAAAATCTAACCTTTTCTCCATAGTGAAAAAAACCACTAACTGGGCCCCCAATAATTTATAATAAAGTAAATTAAATGACTCCACTTAAATTACAAGCACTTCACCTGCTGGGATCTGAAAGCACAGTACCTCACAAATTCTTGCACCTGCAGAGAAATGTGAGCTAGTTCATCAGTCTGTTGGGCTTATATGATCCAAACCGATCAATTGAACTCTGCAGGCCTTCTACCCTGTTCGCGGTCTGGGCATGTGCTTTTATGAGGATTTTTTTGTGTGGTTTCGCCTCCCCGAAACAGACAGATCTTAGATCTGCCGCATTCCTGAGGGCTGCTCTCCTTTTGGGCGCAGGAGGGTAATGTCTTCCAGCTCCATTTGTTAAAACTGCAGGGTTAGATAACTCTAATTCTTCGCAGTGGCAGAGCCACATCCGCATTAGTTGTGCAGCGCAGTGCACATGTTGTAGTCTAAGTAACTTTTGCACCTTTATTTATTTCCTCAAGATAAACTGCTTGCTCCTCTGTTTAGACTATAAATAGATTAGAAAAACATTTAATTCTCATTAGTTTCTCTATTCTATATGTACTGGAGGCTGGAATTAAATACGCCATTTCAACCAAAGGTTTGGAATGCACTTCTGAAGCAGATGCACCAGAGCGTCCTGTCCGTAACTCTTCAACACGCTATCAGTTCCCAGTCAGCAAATCACATCTAGTTCAGAGTTCATGAGATGATATTCAGAAAGGATATTTTTTATTAATTGGTTTTAGTTGTCTCTGCGTTGAACTCTTTGCATAAAGTCTATAATGTCTGCCCTTGTGCACCAGTAATAAACCTGTCATTGGATAGGTTAAAAATAACCGTCAAATAATGGACGGGCTTCAAATTTTTCTGTCATTAAAAAAAATAATTAAAAAAAATGGCAAAACGGCATTCCAACAATTATTTTATTTTGTCGGAATGCGGTTTTCGATTAAAATGCAATGAAATGAACTTCAAACCCTGTAATTATCTCAAATAAAAAGTCAAATCCGATCAATAATTAAAGGTCCACTATTGTGCAACATAAATTTTTTGCGTGTTTCTGTACTTCCATATGAGTATTTACTGATTCTAGAAACAGTGCAAGAGCAAAAAAAAAAAAACCAAAAAACATTCAGCCATGTTTTGGGAAATTTATTCAAATTTGTGTCAGTTCTCAAGTGTTTAATCCTTGAGTGGTTGTGGCTGATGGTTGTTCAGTACACTCTACTTCTGCTGCTAGGTCTTCTTCAGTGGTACTGCAGTTATACCACTGTGCATCTGGTTGTAGCCATTTTCACATATGAGGAGCCAATGTAAACAATGTAAAGTTTTGGGGGTGCGACCAGCAGCAGCTTATTTGCATAATTGTGAAGTAGCACTAAAACAGCGCATATTTAAATGAACTCAAAAAAGGCAGAACTGATCGTGTGACACCTAAATATCTGAGAATAATTTTGTGTATTAAATGTAATGAACATGTTTTGTTTAACTCACAGACCTTTCCTAGCTTCTTCAAGTAATATTACTAGTGTACATGCGCAATACACGTGTAATACATGTGCAAATAACGACTCTGTATTATATTTCGTATTGACCAAATGTGCAGTGCATTTTCCTGAGATGAGTCAAAGCTTTAGACATGAAAGCAGCTGATAAAGTCAAGCCTGAAAATTTCAACAATAAATTGTTTCTGCTGCTGCTTTAGCTCATCTCTCATGATGATTACTTAGAGACATTTCAGTGAGTGCTGCTATTTTGTGTTCAGGTCCCAGCCCGCTGTGGGATGACTGTGAGGGACTCACTGAAGAAAGCTCTGATGATGCGGGGACTCATCCCAGAGTGCTGTGCAGTCTATAGAATACAGGATGGGTAAGTTTTCTGTTAAAATGCTTAGCTAAAGGGCGTGCTGTGATGGCGTAGGGGATAGCACAACCCACGTTTGGAGGACTTGAGTCCTCAACGCGGCCGTCGCGGATTCAATTCCCGGACCCTGCAATGTTTGCCACATGTCTTTCCCCCTTTCCTGTCAGCCTACTTTCATATAAGGGACACTAGATCTCACAAATCGATCCTGTGGATGGGAAGGGAAAAAAAATGCTTAGCTGAATTGCAGTGGTAGATATTAAAAAAATGTCACTGTATGATCTTTAAGACCATGTCCAAGAATAAATTTCAAGTGATCCTGATTCATCACATGTATGTTTCTAGAAGGAAAATAAGTCTAGATTTATCGATTAAAACCTGAAAAAAACTGAACCCTCCACAGGTTTAAAAAACCCTTTTGAAAATATTGTTTTTTACAATTTTACTGAATATTCAGTCTGCAAGCTTAATGCTAACAAAAGCAAGCCAGTGTACATACTGGCCTGCAGACTAAGTACTGTTAAGTTGAAAGTAGCTTTCTAGCTTACTGTTGGATGTGAAGTAATGGGAGGCGGGGCTAGAACTATATTTTTTCATTCTGTAGTGAAAGGAGGGCTGGAGCGCATGTAAGGGTGTTTTATGTTTTATGGGGACCATTAAAGTGTGGATGCTAACATCAGTAGTGTGATTATTGAGTCAACATTGAAAGCGGAGAATGGCTGCTGGAAATTACAAAGTTCCCCCACTGTTTGATGAGAAGATGTCTTACGAAAGTTGGAAAAATGAGATTGAAATCTGAAGACTTGTTACCGACTTAGACAAATAGAAGCAAGGTCTAGCAGTTACCCTGTCGCTATCAAGAAGAGCAAGAGAAAGCTCGCTGGAAATCGCTATGGAACATCTCAACGACGATACAGGAATGACAGAAATTCAATTTAAACAAGCTGGATTCAGTATTTTTTTTAAATGAAAAGGATCGACAGTACGAAGCTTTCATAGAGTTTGATTGAATCAACAGACAGGGCGACACGTCCATGTTGGATTACATTATCAGGCAACACTGATGATGAAAGTAATACAATCCTGAAGGAAATTGTAAAAAACTGTGAAATATGCATCGCATCCCATACAGTAGAGCGAAACCTAAATCTGCAGAGGGTTTGCCCATGGCTTCAACGTATAATGAGACTGTAGCTGTGGACCTACATGAGCTTGAGGAAGGTCTGTGGTGTCTACATGCTATCGACCATTTTGCAAGATTCAGCGAAGGGAGCAGTATCACCACAAAAACACCCAAAGAGATAGTGAAGCATTTTATTTGCTGCCGGATAAGCGTTCATGGTCCCCCTCACAGATTATTCACTGACAATGGAGGTGAATTTAACAATGAGGAAATGAGACATAGCTGAATGTTTTAACATTGAGCTTAAATCCACTGCTGGATACAGTCCATGGAGCAACGGCCTGCTAGAAAGACAATCAGATTCTCACTGAAATGCTGCTCAAGGTAAAGAGAGACAACAAATGTGACTTGAAAAGGGCCCTGGACTGGGCTTTGATGACAAAAAAACAACATGCACATGGATACAATGCCTATCAACTTGTTTTTGGTCAAAAACCAAACCTGCCTTTTGTTCTTATTGATAGACCTCCAGCATTGGAAACTGATGTCAATATATGGATGGGTCATCACACTGCAACACTGCATAGCATGAGAAAAGCCTTTGCTGAGGCTGAATGTATAGAGAAGATCCGAAGAGCTCTCCGAAAACAGCTGCGACCCACATATGACTAGGCCTGTCACGATTGCAAATTTTGCTGAGCGATTAATTGTCTTACATTAATCGCGGTAGACGATAATATTGTTTGGAGACGTTTGTACAGATTTAATGGAAACGACATAATAATACATGCGATTTCCTGCCAAAGATAGATATACTTTATTTTCAAAAGAGCATTTAACACTGGAACTGATAAAATAAATAAAACAACCAAAAACAAAAATAAAATGGATTCTCAGTCTCTATTAACAAAAATGTACTTGAATAAAAACACCAGAGTGTAAATAAATACTGGATTTAACCCAAAGAGTGCAGATTATGAAGTCTGTAAACCATATTGCCATTCAATAATCATTAGATTTAAATAGAGAAGATGGAACATCGACTACCTGATGCAATAGTTCACACTACATGTTAGTTCACACCTACATTTTCCCCTTAAGACAATCTTAGAACTTTAGTCGTTCTAAGATTGTGTGATTTCATAACAGATCATCCTGTAGTTTGTGGTGTGTTATGGTAGATCGTCGTGGCCGCTCCATCTAAATCAGAGGTTTTCCCCGACTGGGAGCTTAACGCAGCCTGTTGAATGTAGCCAATCAGAAAGCACGGATTCTTTCTGAGAGGAAATTACAGAAGGAAATCCCAAACAGCTGACACGGCGCAACCCAAAGTCCAGCAGACATTGGAGATAATATATGGAAACAACATTAATGTTTATAAAACATTTTGTGCAAAGAATACAGAAATGATGAGGGGAGGAGTTGGAGCAAAATTGCTATGCAGTTGATGAACCCAGTAACTTTTCAGCTGTTCTTCGTTAACGTGACATAAATTGGTTCTAATGATTTTCATTCAGTCAGGACGTTACACTGACACTAGAACCACATGCACTGCAGGTAGATTGTAGGAAATCATTGATTAATGCCTGGTTTTAAAATGAGTTCACTGGACTTGTAGCCATTGTTTTGTGCCCATTGTTGGCACCACATGGCACGATGGAACCCGATCGAATCGTTATACCTAGGATTTCTGTCGGCTATTGTGTGATCTCTCATGTTTTGAAAATGGGCCGACAATCAGCCGAAAGCTCTAAGATGGTGTAGTGTGAACTGGACATTACACTGAGGAAATGAGGAAGGGAGGGTCAGTGGAGAGCAGCGGAGTTGAGCCTTTTTTTAATTTACTGTCATCAACAGAAAGAGAAATAGGCTGGAAGAGACGATAAAGCCGATAATTAGTACATTAATTGATTTATCGTTTATCGCGACAGACCTACATATGACAAATATGAAACAGGAGACAAAGTCTATTATAAACGTACAGACTGTCTATTATAAACGCAATAACCACACCTGGTCCTGGAAAGGGGCCAGGTGTGGTTATTGGCCAAGATGGTGTAGTAATATTCATCAGGCATGGTGGAACATATGTCAGAGTACATCACAGGAAGATTTGCTGTTTTCAAGTTTTTGGCAGAAAACGGCGAATCCTCCTGTGATCCAGTACAACCTGAAGAGGATGGCCTCCCACTGGCACACACAACAACTGTAAGTGAAGGAATAAAACTGGAAGCTGGGCAAGGAGTTAAATACACAAACAAAGAAACAGGTCAAAATATGCTGGAAAAATAACAAGCCAGGCAAGAAAAGCCAGTGGGAAACACAAAAACGGGTACAACTTAGAATACACCGAGCCAGAGGAATTGCTGGATCCACAGAGTCAGTTAATACGGGACAAGTAAGCAAGCTCGAAGTGGTTGAAAATGTCAAGACCGATGCTGATGACAGAGATGAAATATTAGTGGTGAATGAGGATATTTTCTCACATGCTAAACAAACTGAACTTGAAAACTGGAATAGAAACAATGCATTTATGGAGGAAAAAGATGAAGGTCAGAAATGCATATCAATGAGGTAGGTGTGTACACTCACAAAAACACAAGCAGGCATGGGACCCAAAGCTAGACTGGTTGCAAGAGGCTTTGAAGAAATTAACATTCAAGAACTTCCTAAGGATTCACCCACTTGTTCCTCTGAATCTCTAAAGATGGTCATAGGTGTTATATGTCAAAATAAATGGAAGCTGAACTCTATTGACATCAAAGCAGCATTTTTGCAAGATAAAGATTTAACACGGGATGTGTATCTCAGTCCACCTCAAGAGGCAGAAAGCGAAGGAATTGTATGGAAGTTAATCAAGAGTAACTTCCAATCCATCAAAATGGATTAGGAGAGTGGTACGAAGCACGTTAGCCGGAGAGACTTTGGCACTAGCAGATGAGATTGGTAGTGCTGTCTTTCTTAGTACTCTCTATTCAGAGCTCATAGTTGGTGATGGCGTGCGCAACATCCTACCCATTACCTGTGTAACGGACAACCATTCCCTCTTGATGCTATCAAATCTACAAAATGTGTAACTGAAATGGACTTTGGCTTGATATCAGCCAATGGAGGAAGAAGGGAGCGGGAGATCGACAGGCGGATTGGCGTAGCGTCTGCCGTCAAGCGGGTGCTGTACCGGTCCGTCGTGGTGAAGAGAGAGCTGAGCCAAAAAGAAAAGCTCTCGATTTACCGGTTGATCTACGTTCCCACCCTTATCTATGGTCATGAGCTTTGGCTCATGACCGAAAGAACGAGATCGCGGATACAAGCGGCCGAAATGGGTTTTCTCTGTAGGGTGTCTGGGCTCTTCCTTAGAGAGAGAAGCTCAGTCATCCGGGAGGGATTCAGAGTAGAGCTGCTGCTCCTTCACATCGAGAGGAGTTGAGGTGGCTCGGGCATCTGGTCAGGATGCCTCCTGGACACCTCCCTGGTGAGGTGTTCCAGGCACGTCCCACTGGGAGGAGGCCCCGGGAAAGACCCAGGACACGCTGGAGGGACTATGTCTCTCGGCTGGCCTGGGAACGCCTTGGGATTCCTCTGGAGGAGCTGGAAGAAGTGGCTGGGGAGAGGAAAGTCTGGGCCTTCCTTCTGAAGCTGCTACCCCCGCGACCTTACCCCGGATAAGCGGAAGAAGATGTATGGATGGAGAAAACCAGACAGCCATGAGGCCCGGAGCTGTTTTTAGGGTTGCTCCAAGAAAACTAGCTAAGCCACCAGCTGCCCTCATTTACACATAATTAACTGGTGATTTTTAAATTTTATTTCTTTCACATTTTCTATTCAATAGGAAGACATTATTTACAGTATTTAAGCACCAACTATAATCTCATAATTAAAATAAACATTTTTTTTCACACTTATGTAAAGATCTAATGACTCAGCCAGTAGATCTTGAATGAATATACTTCATCAATTGAGGGGGAAATTTCACACATTTGTTTCTGCTCTTTATTTGAAGTAAAACTGTGCAGTCAAAAAAGAATGTTGCAGTATAAAACATGATCTCAAGTATCATTTCTTCCAGTCTTTGGTGATGAGTTTAAAATTTTAGCATTGTAACAACCACACTGTAGAGGGTCTAAAGCCATTGTGAAGTAAACTCTGAGCTCAACTGTAGCGAAGCTACACCTTTCTAGAGACCTGAAGGCAGAAGGTTGCAGTTGTCGGTTCTGTCGGTGTTGCATGCGGGCATTCTAATGAAAAAAGTGTACATTTGAAATCAGATACAGATTTGTGTATGGCGCTCATGTTACAGGGTAGAGTAGATTACAACTCTAACCTGATTCCTCTAATGCAAGCAACATTTGGTTTGCTTGCATCAGTTGTGTCTTCCAGTACATGATTGCTTGAGGTGAAATTAACCAGTAATACTGAAGCAGTAGGATGCTTACCGTAGTTTTTTTCTGTTAACAACCAGTCTTTGTTTTTCAGCAGCTGTTGTACTCTCAACTTCTGTTTTAGAGAAAAGAAGCCTATTGGCTGGGACACAGACATCTCCTGGCTGACCGGAGAGGAGCTCCACGTGGAAGTGTTGGAGAATGTGCCACTTACCACACATAACTTTGTAAGTCTCCAATTATGCATCTATTATAATCTAAATGCTGAACATTAGGGGTGTCATGGTACAAGTATTCCTGTCTAAATAATGTTAATACAGCCTTGTTTTATATCTGAACCCATCAGAATCTTCATGTCAAGAACTAACTGCACAATACAATGTTCTGTAGTGCAGATTTAAAAACAGAGAGAACTCTGAGCTATTACTAAACTCTGCTACTTGGGAACATTAAGGTTTCTCATTCAGCTATAGTGGAGAGAGAATGGTGGACCAAACTAGAACTTTGTGTTTCTGATGGGTACAAGCAGTATGCGGCTTGGGTGGCTTTGAGATAATTCTGGTCCACCATTATAGGGAAATCTTTCTGCCATAATTTGAGAGCAATCATTTTCAGTCTGAAAGCAGGATTACATGACTTTTGTTCTCAAAACTTTTAATATTTTTGCTTACATTTTCATTTTGAAAGCAGGACTTAACGTCTTTCTTCTCAAAACTTGTAATGTTTGTACTCAAACCTTTTTTTTCTCGCGCTCTTGCAAAACTTTGCTCACTTATGAAACATTCTCTGCTTGCTTTAGGAACAAAAATGCACCGTTGTCTGGCAACCTCTCAACCAATAGAATGAAAGTGTTGTATTGGGTACGTTATTTTCCTTCTAGCAAATTACGGCAGGAAAATTCCCTCATACACCATCTGGCATCTCAGGAAGTGGAAGCAGGCTGCGAACCACTTCAAATAGCCGAGTTTGAAGTGCTCACGGTGGTCAAAAAGCTTCTCAGTGGCAAGGCTCCGGGGGTGTATGAGATTCCCTGGAGTACCTCTGGTTGTTGTAAGGTTGTGTTGGTTGATGCGATTCTGCAAGATTGTGTGGACATCGGGGGCAGTTCCCCTGGATTGGCAGGCTGGAGTGGTGGTCCCCATATTCAAAAAGGGTAGACTATAGAGCAGGGGTCACCAACCTTTTTGAGACTGGGAGCTACTTCATGGTTACAGAGTAACATGAAAGGCTACTTGTTTAAAACAGTCATAAATTTTCTTGGCTCAGCCTTTATAATAATAATAATAATACATATATGTATATATGATTACATGCTGCCTGATCATATTGATATTAGGGACTACTCACAATAGTTTTCAGTAACAATTTACCATGGCCAATATGGTTAATTGCTATTATGTGATCAGAAGTTCAGAGTTTTAAGATTGAATCCGTTTTGGAGCTTTTCTGTCTGATTCTAAATTGCCCGCAAGTCACTGAGAGTACAGGTTGTTGCAGCTGCAGCTGTACGCACTGCGAGATTTTCCTTAAAATAAAATAAAAAGATAAATAAATAAATAAAATTATTGTATATTTTATTGTCCAGCCCTCTTTACTAGTAACAAAATTGTAGAGAGAAGAAAAAGGTCTTTTGTGTCAAAACATCTTGTATTTAGCGCACTTCAGTGTGAGTCTGTGGGGGTCAAAGGGCAGCCAAAGCCTAAATCTTATTGGTCAGTTTGTTTTTTCTGTGAGCTAAAAATGATGAGTGGAGTTTGAACCTCCCGTTGTTCTAAGATCCCGTCTGAGCTTCTTACAGTGTGCGATTCTGGCGGGTCACTGGTTTATTAGCTTTTTTGTGTTTTCGCAAACTTAAAAGCTGATGGGTCACCTGTTGGCTGACACCAGCAGATGTCGAAAAAAAAATGTCAGACAGATTGGAAGGTACAAAACTATCATTGCTCCTGACCTGGAAGAGCACAACCACATCTCCAAAGCACATCATGTGCGCGTCACACAAAAGCTAAATCACTAAAGCAGCGCACCCTTGTTTTTTTTTTGTTTTTTTTTACACAAACTATGATAAATAATAAAGACATGGAAGCAAAGCCTACCCATGAGATCCACGGAAAGAGGAGGATGTTGATTCCCAGGTTCAGCTGGTGTCAGACGTCCAAAGGAGAAGGTGAAGCAACAATGTTTGATTAATTGGGGAACGTATCGACTAGATTAAATTGTTTAACCCACAGTCTTAGCGTGGCGCTCAGGAAGAGCGGCAGATGTCAGTTAACTGGTGACCCATTAGCTCTGCAGTTCAGGAAACGTCAAAGAAGCTCATAAACAGGGGACCTGTCAGAACCGACATGGTAAAAAGCTCCACCGGGATCCAAACCGCTCTTAGAACTACCGGAGGTTCAGACTCTGCTCATTCATTTTTAGCTTACAGAAAAAGCGCCAAGACGCCAAATAGACAAAAGCAAACTGACCAATAAGATTTAAGCTTTGGCGTGCCCTTTGACCCCCACAGACTCAGCCGTGCGCTACGTACAACATGTTTTGACACATAAGATCTTTTTATTTCTCCACAATTTTGTTAATTGTAAAGAGGGTTTGATAATAAAAATTTCAGAAATTATTCTTTTCTTTTTTTACTTCAAGGAAAATCTTAAGGTAGGCAGAGTGTGTGCAGCCGTACAGCTGAAGGCGCTGCTGCCCTTCGATAAAATCTTGCAGGCATTTGCGCAGTTCTGAACTTTAACCATTGAAAAGAGTTTTATGCATAAAGCAATTTATTTTAAACATTTTTATAATTTACTTAAAAAAAATCTAAATATAAACAAATGTTATTAATTCAATATAAAAACATTAAATTAAATAATTTCTTTGGCAGTGCTCCCTAATGACAATGGCTATTTTTAGAACTTGCTCCGCGCCTGATAGGTCCCTTTGGGCGACTGGGTGCCTGTGGGCACCGTTTTGGTGACCCTTGATATAGAGTGTTCTGCAGCTTCAGAGGGGTCACACTCTTAAGCCTTCCTGGCAGGTTTCATTCAGCGGTCCTGGAGAGAAGGGTCTGTCGGCTAGTCTAACCTCTGATTTAAGAAGAGCAGTGTGGTTTTCGTCCTGGTCGTGGAACATTGGACTAGTTCTACACCCTCAGCAGGGTCCTGGAGGTCCATGGGAGGTCGCCCAACCAGTCTACATATTCTTTGTGGACTTGGAGAAGGAGTTCGAGCATGTAGGGCTCTGTGAGGGATACTGCAGGAGTATGGTGTACTGGGACCTGTGATACTTGTGTTAGGTGTTAGGTCCCTGTAGTACTGGTGTCAGACTTCACATCGCTGGCAGTAAGTTTGGCTTGTTTCTGGTAAGAGTTAGATCTTGCCGAGGCTGCCGTTGGTCACCAACTCTGATCATTACTTTTATGGACAGAAGCTAGGCGCAGCCAACGTGTTAAGGTGGCCTTTTTGGTGGCCTTAGGATCGCAACTCTGCTTTTTGCAGACAATGAGGTTCTACTGGCTTCATCAAGTCATGATCTACAGCTTTCACTGAGTGGTTCACAGCCGAGTTTGAAGTGGCCTTGATGAGGATCAGTGCGTACAAATCCAATGCCATGTCTTGAACAGAAAAAGGGTTGAGTGCCTTTTTTGGGTTTAGGGAATATGGCCTTCCCCAAGTGGAGGAGTTTAAGTATCTCGGGATCTTGTTCATGAATGAGGGAAAAGTGGAATGGGAGATCAACAGACAGTTTGGCACAGCATCTACAGTGAAGTGGACGCTGTACCGGTGAAGAGAGAGGTGAGTCAAAAAGCAAAGCTCTCAATTTACTGGTCGGTCTAAGTTCCTACCCTCATTTATTATGGTTATGAGCTTTGGGTCATGACCAAAAGAACGAGGTCATGGATACAAACAGCTGAAATTAGCTTTCTACGTAGGGTCTCTGGGCTCATCCTTAAAGAGCTCAGTTATCCACGACGGTCTCAGAGTAGAGCTGCTGCTCCTTCACGTCGAGATGAACCAGTTGAGGTGGCTTAGGCATCTAGTTAGGATGCCTCCCTGGTGAGGTATTCCGGACATGTCCCTACAGGCCGAGAGCCAGGGGAAGACCAAGGACATGCTGTGCTGAAGGGACTGTGTTTCTCGGCTGGCCCAAGTAACTGAAGAGAGAGAAGTCTGGGCCTCCCTACTTAGGCTGCTGCCTCCTTGACACGACCACAGATAAGCAGCAGAAGAAGATGGAAGGAACAGTATTGACCATTTAAAAGAAGTTTTATTGTCCATCTATACCAAACTGTGACTTTAAGGGAAGTGTGTTCTGAACTCTGAATTTTGTGTTACATTAAATCTTGACTATTAAAACCATTAAACATAGCATAACAAATGTTAAACAAGTTTCAGTTTACAGCAGGGCTGCAACTAATGATTATTTTAGTAATTGATTACTGGATTGATTACTCTGATGATTGATCAGGTAAAAAACATTGTACTTTCTGCAGATTCTTTCATTTAACCTCTTAAACCTTTTATATACAGTGTTAGAAATACATTAATAGAAGTAAATAAACAATTTCTTATTGAATTAGACAATGGACATTGTATTGCCTAAAATGCATTAACAGCATTCCTTTCATGAATTCTTAATCATCTGCAGCAAAGGATGCATCTGCAGGTAAAACATTCTTTATATGAATATGTGAAAAGCTCAGACTTTTCTGGTAGGCTTAACATCAATACAGTGTACTAAATGGATAGCAAAAAGATGCTTAATAGAAGGTATTTCACAGGATTTGAAGCAGGTGAAGCTAAAACTGCAACGAGAAGAGTTGTAGGTAAAAGAAATGAACAAAGGTATGTTTTTTTATCTTGAATGCCAAATTTATATATTTTCAAACAGTTTGGGATAATTACTGATCTGATTGCGGCGTTATTTCAGTACATGACATGTTTGAGTCTCTATACTCCAGTTAACAATTAAATGACTACTGAATTTGTTGATTATTTAAATAAACAAGTCATCATGTTTTTCCAAGTTATTGATTCAACCCTATTTCACAGGAAAACTTTCTTTTTTTGTTTACTTTTTTTTAATTTGGTTTGCACACTCACACACATGTTGAAGCTGGTTAAACTTTTAACTGAACCAACAAAAGTCGTAATCACTAACCCTCAGAGATGGGGTTATAACCAGTCCATCAAGTGTCCCTAACGGAGTCTGTGTACTGTTGTTTGAAAACTGGTACTGTCGCTGCTGAGCTGCCACCTGGTTTGAGACACACTGCACTGCTAGCATTTCTGGAGACAAGAACCTATCTTCTTTGTTGCTCAGGCCCACATGCTCCTGATTATGTATTTATGTGTGTTTGGCAGGTGAGGAAGACCTTCTTCACATTGGCCTTCTGTGATTTCTGTAGAAAACTGCTGTTCCAGGGTTTTCGCTGTCAGACCTGTGGCTACAAGTTCCATCAGCGCTGCAGCACAGAGGTTCCTCTCATGTGTGTCAACTATGACCAGCTGGAGTAAGTTCTGGACATGAGGGCTTCATCCAGCTGTCCAGCTTGGAACTTTTTCTCTCTACTTAATCAGATCATGACACTTGTGTTTTAGTCATTCCCGACACACTTCACACTAGGAATGCACAATATCTACACTATACGGTAGAAATGATAGAAATTTGGCCTATGAAAGAGATCTGCACTCTACTGGCTGACCGCAGTAATGCTTGTTGATGACATAATCGACTGGCATCGAAACTGGGCAAACGGGAAGCAGTGTAGCAGAGAGCACGAGGGAAAAGCTTGTTAAAAAGGCAGGTGCCAAAACGCCAGTAGTCTTTCTTAGCGCAACGCTCAAGAGGAGCGCAGCAGATGTCATGGTTAGACAGTGGGGAAAGAGAGGTTAAAGGGCATGTGGGGTCAGTATGACCCCTCTGGAACGCTCACAGAGTTCAATGGACTAATTGTCTTAACCCTCCCATGGTCTTGGCACAATGCTCAGGAGGAGCATGGCAAACGCCACGCTCAGAAAGTGGGGAGTATCGGTCTGACTTTCCAAAACCATAGCTCCTGCAAAGGGAGGAAATACAAGCAATTTGTTTTACCACCTTAAACGAAGCAAGTATTTGAATTCAATTGACTAGAAGATTCAGTCACAACATTTGGAAGAAAAAGGAGGATTCGACATAGACATCCAATACATTAAAGTTAGTGATTCTACATACCGTAGATATATTTTTCATTCATAAATGAATGAACAATGTTAATGTTAAGTCTCCCTTAACATTAGATTTTTTAAGGAAGACCTGGCAATGACAGGCAACACCATAAAAATAATAAAACTATTACAAACATTGAATGCAAATAACATCCATGAAAACTAGCCAAAGTAAATGTTTTAACACATTCATTTTCACATTTCACTCAATTATTATAATTTTTTTTCATTTCAATTGTATATATTGTTACAGCTACCCATCAAAATGGATATCATGATTTAAATTTCATGCTATTTCGCACATTCCTACTTCTCACTAATATTAGTTGGCTCTGGTATACTTATTGTTATCGCTCAGTGCAAAAACATTTTTTAACCAATAGAGGGCCTAGTCGATGCCACGTTGAGTTCAGAACACAGACAAGTTTCTGTATAGTTTCTGAAAAAACAACAGTGGTTTGGATTTGGCGAGATTGAAGGTCTTGCACTAAATGTAGCGAATTAAGCTAAGCGAAATGATCCAAAATGCCACCATACAGTGACTGGCTGCTGCCAGGAAGACACAGGAAGATGCAATTTGATATTTTGTAGATTTGGTCTAAAGAAGTATGTTTTTGTTCTTTTTTATTATTCTAACTATTTAAACTATTTATAATTAGGCAAATACAATAATTTACAACTTGCAGACAGCACAGATCACCTCTTTTTGCTCGGTGCAACTCCCACACAAAAATTTGCAGCGTCTACAGTTGTCAAAGGTTTTATTTTTAGCACAGCATCTCTGTATCTCACACTGCCTCCTGTTCCACCCGCATTTTAAATTTTTGAAGGCATAGTTTATCACCTGCTTTGATAAATGCAGCTACATCTCCATTTTTTCCTTTTATTGTGATCAAACTAGGAAGAAATTATTTCTTTTTGCTTCACATGAATTCTTTATTTTATTTCAAATAAAAACTTGCATTTTAGGAAAACCCTATTCATGCCTTTATTCCATCCGTCTCGACTTATCTCATTAAAAGCTGATGATGATCTTACCGTAAATAAATTGCTTTAATATTGCTAGTGTTTGTTTGTGTTGTCTGACTAATATTTTAATTAGTTTGATGTGTAGAAGTTTAGGAAATCAAAAAGGAGTAAAAACTTTTTCATGGCCACTGTACATGTAATTTTAGAACATTGTAAAAACCGTATTAATTTAATGTCTTAATGCACAAAACCAACTTGCTTTTTAGCATGTCTGTAAATGGATTTAATAATAAATATATTTTTCTCGTGGTTATCTTTTTACACATAAACATCTCTGTTTCATGACACAATATTAACCCCAGTGTTTGAGTTAACATTGTAAAACTTCCACCATGTTGACCACATGGTGGTGCTGTGGTCTTATATTTACAAACCGTGTGATGCTCCCCGTTTCCTGCTAGTTCTACTAAGTAATTGGTAAATGTCCATCTGAACAACATTATGGCTCCGCTTTTGAGCTCACTTACCTTCAGATTGTCTAAACTAACTTTAGAAATTATTTTGTCTTTATTTTTGTGTTGTGCAGCTTGCTGCTTGTATCAAAGTTCTTCGAGCATCATCCGTTCAGCCAGGAAGAGGTCTCCTCAGAGGGAACCACACCCGTGTCTGAGCTCTGTCCATCTCTCCCCCCATCGGACTCCACCGGGTATGCACTTCTTCAGCTCACACTGCTATTCAGAAGTGCTCCCAAAATCAGTCCAATCATACCTGAGACACTGAATGTTTGTTCCAGCCAGCTGCCTGTAGATCCCATACATTCTGTAAATTACAGTGTAAATATTGGAATTTTACAGTTTCGTTATATTCTATTGCAATCTGCTAAATATAATTGTGGAATTTGTTGGGTATAGGAAGGCAGCAACGATCTGTATTTAATCCACATGTGCTGTTTCAGTGGTCACATCCTGCCTGATGAGAGCGCCCTTTACTTTTGATCAATGTCAGAATTTCAGATGTAGTCCTAATGCCAGTCTGCTGACCTTTTTCCTCATCATCATTTCTT